>NC_090929.1:324192609-324495639 GCF_040938575.1 Ambystoma mexicanum
CATTCTGCTTCCACCTTATTTATGCTGTTTTTCTTTCTCGGTCTACACACCTTTCCCCTTCCATTGTTACTTTCTCTCTTTGTTATGTTGAAAGAATTTCTAAAGTGTAGCCTTCACCAACTAGGGCATCATGACGCTAAGAAAGCAAAAAACTAGAAGAGAAGTTGGCAGAAAAAAATACAATCTGGGCTCAGACTGAGAACAGGAAAGTCTTCAGGGCAAGCCAAAATGCCAAATGATCACACATTTTGCAAAGAAACAGTGGCGTTTAACAGCTGTGCGGCAGCCACTGAAAAGGAATGGTCTCCCACGTGAGAATACTTAAAACGTGGGACAAGAATAGACAGGGGAGTGGCAGAACGCAAAGCGCGAGAAGGAAAATACTGAAGACATTTTTCTTGAAGATATTCAGGCCCAATTTTATAGAAGGCCTGATGCACAATACGAAGGGCCTTGAATTTAATGCATTTGGACACTGGAAGCCAGTGAAGGGCTTTCACGATAGGAGAGACAGAAGAGTAATGGGAGGCACTGGTGGCCATCCTGGCTGCAGAGTTTTGGAGAATTTGCAGTCGATGTAGAAGGAAAGCTGATTGTGCGAGAAAGAGAGAATTACAATAATCCCGACGTCGGTGAAGCTGCAACCAAGGGACGAAACAGGGCCGGAGTTATGGTAGAACTTTACACAGGATCTGCAGTTTGAAATTAACAGCCTGGCACACCAAACTCACCTGATCCTTCATGGACTGAGAAGCAGAGAGCTTCACGCCCAGGTTTTTGACCAGGTAGTGGAAGAGGGCCAAGTTCCGCAGGCCAGAAGGCAGAGGACCATGGCAACGTCTCGGGTGAGGACCCAATAATTAGGACCTCCGACTTTTCACCATTGAGGCAAAACCAATTATTTCCCATCCAATGATGGACGGAAGTTGAATATAAATGTTAAAAAGAAGAGGGGAGAGAGCAGAACCCTGAGGGACATTACAAGTGAGGCGCCTAGGAAGTGAAATGAATGGGGAAAGAGAGAGTGATCAGAGAGAAATGACAGAAACCAGCCCTGGGCTGTACTGAAGATACTGCCAATGACATCCTCTCTTTGCGCTGTGTATCATCCTTTGGGCTGTCGTTAGCCTTTTCATGCTGCTATTTTATGATAGTTCTCATCCTCTGCTCTCACATTTTATCTCTGCAGTGGCTGATCATCTATGCTACATCGCCCCATTTTCTTCTTTGTATTGGTTATCCTCTGTGCTGTCTCCCTGTCTGTTCTACTGACCCTCTCTCTTACTGCCCTCTCCCTCTTTGTGACATTGTCCCTCGCTTTAACCATTATCCTCTTTCTCATCATGTTTCTAATATCCTGCATCTTTGTGCTATCTCGTTTCTTGTGTGTGCCGTTTTTTGTCGGCTGTGATCTCACTCCCCTCTTGAGGTTTCTCATGTGTGCTGTTTTTCAGAATTTGTGCCATCTATTTGGGTTACAGCCCTCCTCCTCTTTGTGCTATATCACCCCTTTTGCTGTTTCGTTGCTCATGTGTGATGCTTCCGACCCTATAGCCTGTAGTATTGCCCTGCTCTGGGTGCTGTGCTGCATTCGCTCTGCTCACTTCCTTCTTTGTGTTTTTTCCCCTCTCTTTGATATATCATTTGTTCTCTCGTAGTTTATTTCTCTCCTCTCTTTGATGTCTCATTTTTGTTCTCTCATAGTTTATGCTATTTCTCTCCTCTTGGCTCAGAGACATCCCTCCTTGTGCTAAAATGCTCTTCTTTGTTATCTGAAAGTGGCTAGCCTTGGGAGCTCAAGCTTTGTAAGGCCTTCTGCGAAACCTGGGTGACGATGCTCGTGTGACGACGTCTAATGGTGGTTTGGCACAGATAATTTACTGAAGTTTGGGTGTGATCTAGGATAAAACTACGATGTTTGGGTTTCTTTGTGGGTTGTTTTGCTCCATTCATGATGTTTCTCAGCTACCCAAGTGTGACCGATTGGCTTGGGATGGTAATACTTTGTGAAATCTTTTGAAATGCATGTGTGTCAGTTAGTGTGATCACGTTTTCCAAACCAAAACGTAGGACAAGTTTACAAAATTAAAAACTGAAAAGGGATATGGCAGGTGGAGCCCTTAAATGGGACCAATCGGAATCGATAAACCCAAAGCATTATGGGTAAGTCCGTTATTTTCATTTCAGTTGTTTAGTTTTCAGAAGACCACTGTACAGTGTTGTTGCTAGGTTTGAAAAAGATGTGGGGCTACGCCAATGTCGAGACTGTCGGGTCTCTGGCCTAGCTAGCCTTTTGGTTGTAGCCCCTGAGCTTCTATCTGGGGCTACCACCAAAAGACGTGTGGCTATGGCCCCCAGCCCTGCCTAGCAACACCTCTGCCACTGTAGAGTCACTCACTACTGGGTGATATGACCAGTAATGCACGTATTAAAGCTTGATATCATTCCTATCCCTCCAAGGAGGGGTTCTCTCCACTTAGGATCGGACCAGATATCAGAAGGTGTTTGACAAGGATCTGACTCCTAAATCTTTTCCTAAAGCTGGGCCATTTGATGGTTTCGAAGAAGCTTGTTGGGCCTGGGAAGTCTTCCTCGATCCCCAATAGCAAGTTAGTCTGCTCACTCTAGTGTCTAACTTTGGTTCACTCGTTCTTATGGTTGGCTAATTTTAGCAACCTTTTGTGGTTCTTAAGTGTAGTGGTTTGCTATCAGGTTAGGTAGTATATGTGTTCGTTTAATAGTTCCCTGACACCCAGGTGTGGTTGGTGAGCGAAGTTTGATGGCAATGGGTGATCCGTCTTTTGAGGTTCCTTTTCATGATGATTGGTTGTCAGTATTAGTTTGAGATGTTCATGAGTTGGCTGGTGTTGTATAAGTGGGAGGAATTGGTGTTCAAGTGTGCTTTGATATGTGTGCATGGTTCCTAGGGTGTTGCATGTGTGGGGACGGTGCTGGGGCAGGTGAGGCAGGAAGATTCCCTTGGTTAGGAGAGGGTTGGTTAAGATGATTGTGGAGGCCATAACTGCTATGGGTGGGTGGATGGGGTAGATGAATTGTGGGTGTGACATGAGCGTGAAACAGTGACTGGTAGATTCGGCTGGGCTGATAAGGATGAAATAGGCTTGTAGAAGCAACAGATGCTAAGTAAAATAACAGAGCGAGTTTAGGCGGAGGGCGATATGAACCAGGAGGATTCGGGGTGCGGGGTCCACATGCAGCGGTAGGAGGGATGCTAGGGTGGCGAGTAGGATACACAAGGGAGTGTGAGGATGAGTTGGGCACGCATGGAGGGTGTATGGTGTGTGACATTCGGTTGCTGAGCAATCTGGAATCGAGCAGGACACCGAGGACCTGGGTAAGCTGTGCCATCTCTTCGGTCATGATGATGGCTCTCATATCTTTGGGACTTCTTTTCCGTCCGTCTGCTGTTTTTCCCGTCTCAGTGCTGCATGATTTGGTCTCACAAAGAATAATTTAGAAAGGTAAAGTTCCTTTTCAAAAGGTTGGTTAAAGGTTTTGGTTGTCTGGGTATGGTCAAGTGACTGTCCCAAAGAAAGACAAAGACTAACTCCTGTCTCCAATGTTCCCCTGAAGGCTTCTTTTGGTCTCGGTTGAAGTTGGACTCTAATACAAAACGATGGCATAGTAAAGTGATTTAAAAATGCAATGTTTTACTCAGTTTCCATTCCCCACCATTTTCGCTCCCTACCTCAGAGTAGAGGGCTTTGTTAGTTTCTTTGGGGCACACTGGGTTCTGCCTCTTTCCCAGAATGCTGCTTTTGATTTGCTTGCCTTGGGTCACTGGACTCTTCAGCTTCTCTGGAGTATAGTGGTTGGTTGCCCCTTTTTTAGAGATGCTCTGGGCGTTGCTTCTTTCCCAGGATGCAGCATGAACTTATGTTCCCTTTTTGCACACACTCTTGTGGAGACATATGGAAGTCTGACTCCAATTGGAGACTGTCCTCTGTTTGACACTCTTCTTCTTGTAACCGTTGCCTTCTCTTTTAACTGCATTGCTCCAGAACTGGACCCGCCCTCCCAGGCTACGTGTGGGTTATGCTTTATTCAGTGGCTTCTTCCTCTTTCTTGTTCTTGGTTCCTCTGCGGCTCTGCCTCTACCCTCCCGTCCATCTTTCGGAATCGTCTGGGATCCTTCACTTGGGAGCACATGGCATCTCCTGCCTTTTGGGGTTTGCTTTGGCAGACTGGGTGTGTGAGCTCCTTCCTCGGCTTGCATGCCTGTCTCCGAGGCTTTTGCTTCTTCTGGTCTTGCCACCACTCACTCTCTGGGCTTCGCTCTTGCTCTTCCTGTTTGGCATCTGATACTGCGTATGATTCCCTTCTCGCTCTTGGACAGTGGTAGTTGGCTCTAGCCCACAAGACCCATTACAACTTGTATCTGTTGGCACCAACCCTTGGGGTAGGGTCTCTCATCGTCCACCTGGATAGCAAATCTCTGTCTGACATATGACCGTCGGTCTCGTTCCTTCTCTGAATGCCTCCCGGTCTGGCCTCCCGGCCACCTGTACGCTTGCTCACATTCTTCAGCCACATCCCTGACTTCAACGGGATGCACTCTTAGGGTCGATTTGCCACAGGATTCAGCGGACCTTATTATTCTCCATTACCAGTTACCTCATTCCAAATCATCCAACGTCGCCACATGAACTGAACATATTTGCGTGTGAGAAAATTATGGGTTCCTGTGACTGTTGAAGGCCACAGTGACGTCTGCAATGGTTTGCTCTCCAGATGGTTTGCACTGCAACTCCCATCAGCCCTAGACAGCATAGTCCATGTTTGAGGCCACCTGAAGCCACACACGTCTTCTCCTCCAGTCCTTTCTCTTACCTACAGCTCTGCTGGAAGTCTGGCATGGAAAGGAACGAAAGACTTTGATGTTGGCTCTTCAAGATGTACTTCACAAGGTTGGTCTCTTCCTCTTTGTGCTTTCCCTTCCATCTTTGCACAGGTGTATAGTGTTTTTCATGATTTCTTTTCACTCTTTCTACTGTATGCAAGTTGTTCTGCCATCCGTTTTTTTTTTTTAAAATCATATTTCAGTCTGTTCATTCTATCCTTCTCTTTTCCTCTACTTGAATGTGCAGCTAGTTCCATATAGTACACACAAAGTAGCAATGGGCAGGTGGATACGAATATGTTGTAGTCCCAACAGAATTTAATATGGTTCTTTCCTGTACTGCTTATAAGCCATCCTTTTTGTAGACCTCTGCTCTCAGGGTTAGTCTAATATTTGGATGATTAACTGGTACAACATCAGAAACGAGGTTGTACCAGTCGATGGCTCCGCCTTCTCGGAATTCGCCAGTTTCCTGCCATGGACTCCAGGAGCTTCCACTTTCCAGAACCCTCAGTTGTCCCAGAATTCCATAGCGCTGCTCTGGCCCGTCTGCTCTCCAGCACTGTTCCTTGGGGCTCAGGCTTGCCCCCTGGGCTTCAAATGCAAAAGCAGGGAACACATGGGATTTAGCAATGCTTGATATCCCTTCCCATAGCCATTCCCTAACGGATGCACTCTTAGGGTCGATTTGCCCCAGGATTGAGCAGACCTTATTATTCTCCAATACCAGTTCCGCCATTCCAAATCGTCCAACGTCAGCACATTAACTGAACCTACTTGCGTGTGAGAAAATAATGGGCTCCTGCGACTGTTGAAGGGTACAGTGACGTCTGCAATGTTTTGCTCTCCAGATGTTTTCCACTGCAACTCCCGTCAGCCCTAGACAGCATAGTCAATGATTGAGGGAACATGGGAGTTGCAGTCCAAAGCATCTGGAGAGCAAAAGGTTGCAGACCCCTGCAAGGGCATGCCTTGGCAAAGGACATGCATGATTAGATGTTGAACATCCTGAACACAGCTGCATTTGTCTCCAGTGATGCTTGCAGCATGAAGTAGACACATGCCGAACTCTCGCGCATTAATAGTTGGGCTCCTCCAAGTGTATGCAGCTCACGTGGGGCCATAGTACAGGTACATTTGCACAAGTGCAGCTTGTTAACAGCTGTGCATTGTTAACACTTAGGCAAAAATTGCACTGGTGCAAAAAGGTACTTTTCACCAGGGCAATGGTTGCACTAGTGCTGCTAATACAGAATGAAATTAGCACCATGGCCAACTTTTATCCTGCTGCAAAAGTGCATTCGAAGGATGCCATTTTGTACTAGACAGCTTTTATCTCCGTGTTAACAGTATGCGAAATTGCTCTTGCACTGGTGAAAAAGTTTGCTATATGGCCCATCAGATCCAGTAATATGCTCTTGCACTGGTGCAAAGTTTGCTATATGACCCATCAGATCCAGTAATATTCTATCAACGGAAACCTGGGCAAAAAAGTTTTTTTAAAGCAGGCAACATTTTTGCCTGTATCAGCCGTTTACTGCGCAGACAATTACTGCGCGGCTGAAAACATTGCATCGTTTACAACAAATCGATGCGAAAATATAGAGGTGGGGTGGGTTGGAATATCATTAAAGTGGGGGGAATGTGGGAAGCTGCGGGCGGCTCCCCCCCCCCCACATTAATTTTCCCATCGAGCAACATGTTCGGCCACGCAGTCATCACATAGATCCCATTTTTCTCGTTTTAATTAGTGCTAAAACATACATGCCATTCAGCAACAAAGAGGAAAACATAGGTTTGTGCTGTAAATGCAGTAGAAGAAAGGGACGAGACCATTGCCATAAAACATTGATACATTCATAGAAGGGAAAATAAGCGAAAGGGAAGAAAACAAAAACCGGCAGGTTGGTGAGGTAGTGGAAAAGGGGCCAGCAGAGTAGGGTAAGGCCCTCTAATTCATAACCTGGGCATTTGTCCAATAGCTATGCCGTTTGTATCCAACATTACTCATTTTGTCAGCCCCTTTTCGTTTCCCCTCCAGTAAGGTGCTGCATGAGACATTTCCTTTGGTTTGGCATAACAAGGCCGCAGATTTATTTTTACATATACATAACCACTGCAAACAGGTATTAAACATTAGTTCCAAAAGGTGTGGCGACTGCTCCTCGTCCTGCTTCCCCCTTTACCTCCATATTGATTGCAGGCACAACTCCCCCAAGGCCTTCGAGTCTGAGAAACCGCCTGCCCCTGCAGGTCTTTGCGGACTGGGGGAGCGCCGTTTGTTGGGGGGAAGTTGAGCCCCAATTGCTACCGCCAGACACCCCCGCCGTTTAGGCTCCCAGGAGGCGCTGTCTAGAATGGGCGAAGCCCCTTCCGGTTTAGCAATGGCTCATTCGGAGTCTTTGTCTTATCATAGGTTGCCACAACCCGCCTGTCCATCCTGCGACAACGACGTCCAGGCTCTGTCATAACTGTAGGGTGGGAGGGTGGGAAAACGAAGTCCTCCACTCTTGGCGGGCGCCCGGCTGCTGGAAGAGCTGCAAGTGCTCCTGCGCCGGGCGCCCGCCGCTTTTATGTCCCAAGCCCCGCCTCCTTCCTTTGTTGCCCTTCGCGGGCTTTCCCGGGCTCTTGGCGCCCTTTCCCCTGGCTCCTTTGCCGCCCTCTCCCCTGCCCCTGGGGGGGAGGGGCAAGAGAGCGTAAAGGAGGAAGGCCCCTGCCCGGTTATCGGGGTGCCTCCTCCACTCGCTGCGCTCTCCCTTCGTCACCTTCACAAGGCGTGCAACGTTTTGATTGGGAGTCTGATCATGATATTTGCAGGCATCCATATTACTGGCCTTCATCAATGTCTTGGCTTCCTTTCCTAGCAGAAGAAGGCAAATGAAGGAATCGGTGAGACTGACGCCAGGGCTCAACCGTGCAGTTAGGAAGGTCCAATTGTGTGAAAATCACAGGAATATATCTTCAGTAGCCGCATAGCTGCACGTCCACCCGTACGTTTATGGAATTTGGACTGCTATTCCCTCCTTATGCTGGAATTACACTCTCCATGACTTTCCAAATGTACCATGTATAGTCTATCCTTCTAATTGTATCCATGTTCTTGCACCCTTTCACGGGTCCCTCTTCCTGCAAAATACTCTACTTTATTGTATCCTTTCACAGTTGCCTCTTGCTGCACAGTACTGTGCTGTATCCTTTCACTGTGTCCTCTTACTGCACAGTAATGTGCTTTATTGTACCCTGCCATAGTTTCATCTTGCTGCACAGTGGCACATACACAAAGTCAACATCATACAGAGCCAGTGCAGAGCATGCACTGTGTAACTGGCTGTCCCACTATCGGTGCACTTCTTTATTGAATCAGGGACATGAGCACTGTTTGTCCACATTGCACCTCGCACGCCCACACGCTCCCTCAAATGTCCCATCTATTGAAAAATAAACCTTCCAGACATTTAGACCAAAATGTGAACTGGTGCTATAATCGTCTCCATCATCTTTATAACGGTGCTGTTTGAGGAACACTTGCATGCCCTGTGCCCGCTACCTCTGCATTCAACATCTTAGTATGATGATTAAAGATGCAGCTGCTCTTGAAAAAGATAGATGTCATGACTTTGGCACTATTACAGTTCCTGGAAAGCGGGCGGCCACTTCTGTGCGGTTCCAGAATGATTTGCCAAGGTGAGTTAACAAAAGTTGTTTTTATCATTGTTTTGCCTGTTAAAATTACAATCTCTAATTATGCAACGCACCTGGGTCATGCAATACCTCATTTACAGCTGCACGGGGAAAACATTTTATTTATTGCCTAATGCTTTTACAGCATCCTATTTATTTGTCAATTAGGGAAAGGCCATCAATTCCTCAATTTAGTCTGCGCAAATGGAGCGATAAATGTTCTATTCTGCCTGGTGTTCTGTGAATCGTAATCTTTGATTTATTTTAACTTGTCTTTCGCAATGAAAGGTTGCTATGTATTAATTGCTAATAAATCGTGTATGCTTCAAAAACGAAGGCAAAACATATTTCTTTGCATTTACTTACAACTTTACGCTGAAATCCCCAGTCCAGTCGTCTGTCTTCATCTGAGACAGACTAGAAGATTTCACCTTTCGGGCGACTGTTCTTGCCATCGAAAAAATGGCTTGTTGAGCTATTTGTGGTGCCGGTACTGACCCCTTGAAATTTGCAGCCCTTCTTTGACCAACCCAGTCCGTTTTTAATTTCCTCAAAACTTATTTTTAATTTCATAATCAAATAAGCAAGTGATGAATCTTATTTGCAGTGGGCGGGAGCGGTTGCGAGCAGTGCTCCAAGTTTTTCTGTTCCTATACTTCTATTTGAAAAATAAACCATTCCGGAATGGTTTCGTTTTAAACTAAAAGTGTAGGAAGAAGTTGAAACTTGCACTTCAGTGCACTGTACTGAACATTCCCTTAAACAGCAGGTCTGTTTGATTGGAGGTTTGTATTGTGTGTGGGAGTGGGCGTGGCTATGTGGTTTGTGGGGAGTGGCGGCAGGCCAGGGGGAACATAGTTCCACTACTTCTTTTCGTACACTTCAACCACTGCTTATTAGCACCTAGGAGTTGATGTGGATCAGCCAGTCAGGCATCTTGTAATGGGTCCCTTCCCTCTGGGTAAAGACCTATAATCCAAGCCCTCATCTGTGACAAACCAACTACCGATGCAACAGTGGTGCAGGGATGAATATCGGTTTCTAAACCATCAATCAGCTCCACACCAGAAGTGATCCGAACAGATTAGAAATGCAAGCAAATTATAAACCACCTTTTCCAATTTTAGTAACATAGACGAAATGGCAGGCTTATCTCCGCAAGGTTGTGGATCATTGGTTAGTTCCAACTCAGCAAAAATACAACCCAATGATAAAAGGGACTGTCCAGTCACCGTTGTATAAAAATATCTACTTTATTATTATCACAACAGACAGTTCTAGCACACTACTAAATACAACCCACCCTTTAAAGGAATGCAGAGGACAGACCATTTCAAGAAGGAAAGGGATGCACTCTGGATACTGATGGGAGAGTAGGTGGTAAAGTAATCGCAATAGTCGTACGAGGTCACTAGGGGTCTTCGGAGAAGAACCAGGGGGTAAGAATCACAATGTACCTTGTGCTTGTAGAAGTTCTTTGTGCTCAACAGGGTCGAGCCAGTTTCAGGGTGCTTTGCAGCTCCTGTGACAGAGTTCAAGAATGGAGACCGCTGCGGGGATCAGGCGGCAGGCAGTGCAGCAGGCAAGACTGAGCTCTCTTTGGTTCCTGATTAAAGCGGCAGGTCTCCCTTGAAGCTGCGGTGGGGTCTGGCCTCCGCCAAACTACATACTCATACCTTCTGAATGGGGTCCCTCTGCGGGGATGAATACTGTAAATACATAGTTTCAGACATGACCGATCACTGCCCTTGATACTGCGAGGCGGGAGCTGTCTTCAGGTTGACACAGTGCATATCAAAGGTTGTTGGGGTTTTCCTGTCTTTTGTTAGTCCTGTGACCAGGCCTCCTGTGGGCCTGCTTCAATTAACTTTGATTAGTATGCGTAGCTGACACCAGCAGCTAACAAAGAACAGGGTGGATCCATGGAGCCTTTGTTAGTTAATTAGGCTAGCCATGGCAGGCAGAAGGTTTTGCCTTCTACTCCTTCTGAAATGCCCTGATAGGCATCTCAGAAGGAGTAGACCTCTGGGTGGACAGAGCCTAGAGGCTCTGTCCACCCAGAGTTCACAGGTCTATGTGTATGTCGTGTTTGGAGCATAGGAAAATGTGTGGGGTTAGCCTCGCATATTTTCCAGCGGTTGATCTACAATCATTCAATTTCATTTAAAATTTCAAAAAAGCCCAGGCGAGTGCACACTCACTGTGCGGCTGGTCGAATTTCTCACACCATCTTTAGACACTGGATGGTGCCATGTATCACCCCAGCCTTTAACAGTACATCTGCTCACTCCTTCCCATCCCCCACACAAACTGTCATTTTTCCTGCTCCTCCTGGCCGCCCTGCTTGCCCTGAATCACCTTCTACCATCAATGATGGCCACAGAGTAAAGGTTGAATGGACTATGAGTAGTCTTTCACCTTTTTCCTTTGCCTTTTTCGTTTCACTTTTTTTCCCCCTCATAAAATAGCCACTTCCCAATTTCACAAATTTTTAAGAGAAAATGTATTGGCGCCCAGAATTTATGAGCGATGTCCCCTTCCATAGTGGCCACATCATTTGGTCCCCGCACCATTAACCGGTGTTGGCTCCCCATCCCACCACAAGGTCGAGGATCCTCCAGTGTTTTCGTCCTCTGCTGGCATACATAACACAGTCCAGAAATGCAGAGTAATCCGCATCCGACACTGCTGCAGATCACGTAATGCCTTGATTACTTTAAAAGGCCAAAAGGGTAGCCCATGTGGCTGCCGTGCGAATGTCCTTTATTGAGGCACCTCTAGCTTCTGGGCAAGAGGCGGCCACCCCCTTAGTGGAGCGACCCAGAGTTCCTGCTGGAAGCAGAGCCTGCGACACAGTGTGGGCTAGGGTATTCATATGCTTTATCCACCTGCTACTGGACAAAGATGAGGCTTTGTGACCCTTGCTGTAGGCCTCCGAAGCTGGCAAATTATATATGAAATGGTTTGGTCGTAGGTTTAAATGACCTCTCTGATGTTCAGATGGGCTTATGATTACCCTTCACCGGTGGAAGTCTGGTGGAAGAATTGGGATAATGATAGGGGAGACCTATCCACCTTAGACTGGAATGAAAGGTCACACCGTAGGGTGATGGTATTGGTTCAGTGTTCTAGATAGCAAGTAGGGCAAAGAAATCTGTCCAGTTCGCCAATCCTTCTGCCCAATGTTCTGTCCACAAGAAAGACTGTTTCCATTGGAAGAAACTTCATATCTGAGGAGGACGGGATTGGAAGGGGGTCCTTGCAGGGTCGGAGAACTAGTAGGAGATCCCACGGAGGAGTAAGTGACCTATCTGGAGGACATGCTTTGATAAATCTTTCGAGCAGTCTTGAGATTGCAGCTCCACTGCCTTCACCCTTCCCCCATGGTTCCAAGAAAGACCTGATTCCAGCCCGTTGGGCCCTGAAAGACAAATGCGCTAACCCCAGCCATACCCCCCATCCGGGCCCCTCCTAGAGAATCCAAGTGATGTCTCAGGTTCCAAATGCTAGGGGGATGAGCTCATTCCTCCTAGACCATGCAGTGAATGATCCCCTCAGTAGTGTTCAAACTATGGGGGGTAGCACATCTCGAGGGATCTGAAGCTTGTCCAGGGATGGTGCGAGGCTCTGTAACGAGGGATTGCGGTGAGTGGTTTCAAAAGCATTTAATAGAAAATATAAGCAAAGGGGTTTAAAAAATGTTTACTCAAGGGGTGGGGTGGTCATTATAAAAGTTTTTGAATACCACTGGCATAGAGTCTGGCATGTGACTTCATGGTGGAAGGCATTTTGGAACCCGGGATAGCTAATAGGTTGTCTATGGTGCGCCCCTGCTTGATAACCCATTCCATCCCAAGGCCACACTGTACAGGTCCAACTGCTGCCTGGCCAGCAGTGGAATGACATGAGGATAGACCACAGGTGGCAGGGCAGGAGCAAGGGAAAAGGCTTCAGCTGACTGCGGGAGGACTGGGAACCAGGCAATCCAGGCCATTATGGTTCCACCATCAGAAACTTGTATTTGCTGTCCTGGATCCTGTGGAGAATCTCAGGGGGAAAGCGTGGGAGATCAGGAAGTATAGGCGCCATGCACACAAACTGTCTCCGGCCACTGAATGGACTACACATCCATACTGCATGCCCTTGGTTATGTGGACCTCCACCATTCCAGTTATGGTTGCAAGGTAGAGTCTTCTCCAGACGTTGTCCAGTTTTGCAATGCAGTCCTATTTCTACCATACTCTCGTTATTCCTTACATCCAGGAACACTAGAGGGTAGGGGCTGAGGGGAGACTAAAGGACCTGTTTGCTGCTGCTCTAAACATTTGGACTGTGGGAGCTATGGAAGCCAATGGGCTGAGATACATGAGCGAGCACTTTATCCAGCAGATATTGCCCTCCGGCATCCGCTGCAGAGTCCAGTTTGCAGGACATGATGGAGGTAGGGGATGGTCAGGTAGAGGAAGTCTGCCCCCTGTGCATGGCCCTCCAGAGCCTCTTTTCGCCTTTAGATGGCACTGTCTCCCAGGCTAGGCCCTTACTTTTTTCAGATGATGTGCTCCTTGTTCTGTTCTCCTTGCAGTGTCTCGCGTGTGTAGGAGACTGGATGATTCAGAAGAATGTGCCGTCTTGCGGTGTCTCCTTTTGCCTATTGAGATGTGCGATGAGTGAGGGTTGCATCATTTTGCTGCTACGAGCTGTGGAGGAACCATGCAGACCGATAGAAAGTTGCACCGGTTCTAAAGTGCTCGTGCCTGCAACCTGAGGTGCAGACAGAGTGTACTCGCAGCATACTCCCGTTAGCCATGGCTCTCTATACCCCAAACTCTTAACTGTAGAAGCGCAGGTCCTCCACATTGCCATACACTCTACAGTCTGGTTATTTCTTTTCTGTGACCTCGACGAGTCTGCAAATCAGCATGCTGGTTCTGTGTGCCCTTCCAAGCCTTGGCCGAGAGCTCCAAATATCATGTCTTGGGGACCACTCCATCCTCCACACGGGGCGCCTCTATACCTCAACTGCATGGACAGTCTTCTAGAGGCTGCAGGAGGCTAGATCCTCATTCTACCCAGCAACCAGTATCAAACCAGCCCAGAAGGGTTTTCCTTGTGGAAATCGCTGTCCTGGAAGGACGTGACAGGAGGATTATGGCTAAGTGTTTTCCTTTTTATACCCCAGGCGACCATGGGGGACAGAGAAAGATGGCTGTTGGGAAGACAAATTGCCTTCAAGAAGTGAGAACTACGAAGGAAGAAGAATGGAACGCGGGGTTAATGAGCAAAGGCCATATCGATACGGAAGGATGTCCTACACAGGATCCTTGCTTGCACTTGTGTACTTTGTGCCCTAGGTTAAGCATCTCGTTTCAACAGTGAAAAATGTTTGGTCCTTTACTTTCTATTAGAGGCCTGCATTGGTGGCTGTCGGTACATTATGAATGGGGACTATACTTTTGCGTTTGTGGGTGATTGAATAATGCAGTTCTCTTCTCCAGGGCAGTTATGCTGCCGTTTTCCCACACCACTGCATTAATTATGGGTCACTCCGAAGTCTTCCAACCTGACTTATATCAGCAGTACCGCAGTTAGAAGATGAGTTACCTGTCGCGTCAGAACCACTATCCTTGTCGCTTGCCAGCCACATACCATTGGGTTCCCACCTTTAATTGTCTTCTTTTTATTAGAGGCTTACTGGAGTGTTTTTCATCAGGACTTGACTATGCGATTACCCTATGGTCCATATATTTTCACACAAGATATGTTAGCGCTCTTTGCTTTCGTTGTTTGTGCTCCAACTAGACGGCTTCTCTGTGTGTTAACTTAAACCCTGGTGCACCCCACGATGATGTGCACACTAGACACCCCCATGTGTGATTTCTGCAGCAAGGAACCAAACCCAAACAGGCCATGGGCAAAATGTGAAACGGTCCTCAGTATTCTGGGGTAATTGAACATTAAATAGCAAATTGTGAAGGAACAACGTGCATATCTGAAGTAGGCACCATTCCCTTGAAACCCCTATATTCAGGCTTTGCATGTTATAATGTGCATGTATGCTTAGTCTGCAATAGCTGTAAGTTGCCTAAGAAAAAAAGAGCATTGAAATATTCCAATAGAAATAAGAAAAATGTTATTAAAGTCTCCCTTGGAAGCTGGAAGATCTGGCAAAATGCGTTCTTAATTCCACAGTTTTCTAAAAGAAGGCACAGAAGACACTGTGGAAGTCTCGAAATTTCTTTTTTGTCCTGCATAATGTCATAAGGCTCCAGAGGGAACACTCCAACTCCCAAAGAAGGTTCAAGGGTTTTTATCGAGTCTTTCAACAGGATGCCCGGGCCGTCTCGAAGTCCATCATCTAACATAGCATTTCCAGCCTAGCCCTGGCATGCTTAGCCCCTTTGTTGGTATAGACAGATTGTTGTCCTGTACTGTCTACATTCTTAATATCTTTCAATGTGGACCTAAACGCAAACGTCTTCTCCAACTATGCACCCTGCTGGACTTTCTAAACTGACCCTACACTATCCTTGTTAGTCGACTAAAAAGGATTATAGGATGTGCCTTTCAGACACACTGCTTGACTGTCTGGTTCCTATCATGCTTATGTGTTCCTTTACCTCTCGCGGTCTGATGTTCTCCTCTCACTACTCTCCTTCATCCTACTCCACCCACCTTCTTTCCTTCTGCTCCCTACGTCTTCCTCCTCTGTTCCTCCGTATGTCTCTCTCTCTCCTGCCTCCAACATTCAGTGTTACAACTCCCTTCTTGACGCTACTTCTCCCTCCTCCACACTACTACTACCAGTCCTCCCTACCTTCTCCCAAGTCCCACTCCTTTCAAACTCTCGCAACCACTTTCTATCCACTCTCGTACACTCACTTCCCTTGCATGCACACTCACCACACAGTAGTACTCGCTCTCATCAACCAATAGCTCCAATTTTGTCCAAATTCTCGCCACACTCCAATGCACGATTCTTTCTCCTTCTAGTCTGTCGGGGGGAAATTCTGCCGGGGTCGGCCGGGCCGTCCGCAGACCTCCAGGCAGGGAGGCCCCAACTCCTCCCGTGTGTATCCCAGATAAGATGAGATAGAGTATGAGACGCACACAAGGAGCAAGGTGACTCTGCTGTTTATTAGACAAAACGGCAGGGATGGGTCAAGGAGCGCACGCGTTCGTCCTGACACACACACAATTGTGGGGCTCGCAGGCCCTTTTTACTGTATTATGACGCGCTACTCGCGTCACTTCAGAAAGTTAACAAAAAACCTATCGCCACTCTTAATTGGATGTTCGAGTGGTAGGGTTAGTATAGCACACATATAGAGAAAGATATTAGTGGATAAGGTGTAGTCAGGTGGTATATCTGGGTTGTCCCTACAATTAGATACATGAAAATTGTTACATGAAGGCTCCTGAGGATTGGCTAAATGTGCTGGCGTCAGTGATAAGAGCCCCAAGTTCTGATTGGTGCACCCGTGAGCTTCCCAGCCTGGGACCACCGTCGTTCCCAGCTCTCGGTGTACCTGTAAGTTGCAACAATGTTTCACTATGGGTACATGCAGACAATGTGAGGACTTATTCATAGCTAGACGGGGTACCGTTCCCACTGTTGCAGATGTCCATTGAGCCTTTCAAGTGTATCTGCCAGTGTCTCGTAGCGAGGGATCCAGACGCCTCTGTTCTCCCGGGTTTGGCATCTCGTCAGGTTCGGCTTGATCACGTGGGGAGGGACCGTGAAAGAGGCATAATTCTGCACAATTAATATTGTTTTTCTACTGTGCGTCTGGTTTAATTTGTCGGTGTGACTTTAACATTGGTGCGCGGAGTGCGAGGTTGCAACATCGTGCCTTTGATGATTTGCTCTTGGAACGTGGGTTTGCAACATTGCGACCTTGGCTGGTTGCTTCGCTAAGCTCATTCTGTAGGATCAGCAACTGACTCTTGTCTTGTTGATGTCCACGGGAGCTCTTGTTTGAGGCCTACTTTGGCCCGGTGCATAAGTTGTTCGTTTGGTGCACAGGTGCTTTAGGTTATAGGAGCATATAATTCCATAATCGGTATTGTCTTTATTATATTTCTCATCGTTGTACCTGATTTCAAAGAGAAGCGTGAGCAAGCTAGTAAAAGTTCATGACGCGTCTTGCGTTTCTGCATTCTGAAAGCCTATATAAAAATAATAAAGATGCACGTCCGTGAATATGCCTGTCGCCTACGTCATAGCACTGAGTATATTCTTCGTGTAGGTTGGTGTGGGAATGTCCAGTGTGTATATTTGTACAGATGTGCTTCCCGTTGTCTAGGTCGTCATGGCATCTCTAACGACGTGTAGATTTTAGTCTAGTTGATCCGTGCCGCAGGTGTCGGCATGGCCAGTGCGGGCTGCTGGGCAAGCAGATGGACACATCCGTATGTTCCTGTACCAGGGTATCTGGTCGTCTGGTAAATGGGCAAACTCTTCTCGTGGCGGGTGTTTGGGTCGTGACCCTCTAGGCCAAGCGCGAGAGGTGAAGGACGGGAGCCTGGTTTTCCATTCTCCCACTTCAAGTCTGTTGCTCTGCCACCTCCTCCTTTGCCTCGCTGATAACCCCTCTTTCTCTGATAGTATTGCTAGTCCAGGCAAATCTGCCCATGTCTTCCCTGCTCAGTAGGTGTTGGAATCATGGGAAGTTACAAATAGCGAGTGAAGTCCTGCCCCTTTTCGCTATGTGGGGTCGCCGTGCTGCAATAATGGCAGCCCATGCTCCACAGTGTAAGAGTTCATGTTAGGGTGCTGTGCTGTGGTCACACCCAAGGTAAATGCAGTCTTGCTGAATGATTGCTGCCCCGCTATAAGTCCCTGGTGTTATAGGTCGGCTACCGCGGTTCTGCGGCTGTGCATGCGGGTGCTGAGTTGAGGTGCGCAGCATCTGGGGAGGCTGAGTAAGAGATCTGGTTCTTCTTTTGCTAGCACTCTCTCTCTCTCTGTGGGCTCTGGGTTCTAGGAAGCTGTAGGCAGATCGGGTGGGTCACGGATGGTTGTCTTCCTGCATGGTCTCTGCATTGCTCTTGCGTCTCTTGTAGCCCTAGAAAAGAAAGAGAATACTTGGCCTGGAATGGGGGCTCTCAACTGTCACTGTGCTCTCTGGGATAGGACTGGCTCTGGCTTCCACCCTAGTAGGCCTCCCACCCTGTGCGGAGAGGAGTTCCTATCCCCCTGGGACACGGTCAGGTTACTGACCTTGTCACCGTAGTAAGTAAGTAATCTGATGAAATTCTGAAGAGGGATGGGGTCTCTGTTGAATAGCCCCTAGAAGTACAGCAAGGTGCGTGCAGTTGTCGGCGAACGATGCTAGAATTCGGACGTACAGCCCGAGCCTGGGTCCATGGTGCCCCATAGAGGCCGCTAGAGCTTGCAGTAGCAATGAGTGAACCAGCACGAATACACATCTCGATCTAAACAGTAGAGGTTTTGAGTCCGTTTAAATAATGTGTAGACGTGAAACTCGCTGATTTTAAATATTCGAACTTCTCCAGAGTGTCTTGAATAGTTAAGTGCTTGTGGGCTCAATGTGCCCCAGATTTGTGTATTTTTTTAAATGTTCATTTGTTGTGTTTTTCTGATTACATATGACCTTACTCTGATGTTAGACCATTGTTCCGGATGAATCTGCTTCATATAATGCCTATTGTTCAACTACAAACTAAGCAAATGTAATGTTTTATGCTCTTCTCAAAGCACCTCCGGTTGATCTTTTTAAGGATCCCCTGCCCACTACTTTGGTTAGTGGACACAGGAATACTTGGGTGATCAGTCTGGTTGCTCCTCGTGGCTGGACACTAGGTCCCAGATCTCTCGGAAATCTGAGACGATCTCCTCGTCGAGATTCTAAAATAGCTCGCTGTCTGGCACAGTACTTGCTGTCCTTATCATAGTGCGTTTTATCATGGAAAAGATGCGGCTGCTGGTCTCCATGGCAACTCAGATTACGTAGCCATGGTAACTGACCTAGGTGACGCCTCACCTTTTAATGGTTCACAAAGAGCCTTTTTTATATACCTGGAAGAATGGATGGCTAGGTGGGGGCCTGCAGAGGGAGTGGAAAGCACATTGGAACCGGGTATTGTCAATTCACAAAAAAGACGGGGCTAATTACTGTTATTCTAAGAATCCGAGAATTCTTAGAATTGAACAAATAAAATCATAAAGCATAAACTCATAGACTGTACCCCTTTTTCGTGAAATCGTTGTAAGTGGGCGTTGTTTGCGCATGTTCTGGGGGTGAGGTGGGGGGTGGGGGTCCTGTGCCTTTCATTAAGTGGCCACCTGAAATCTCTTGGCAGATCCAGTGCTGGAAATGGACAACGTGTACAGGGGGAACTGTTACCTCTTTGGAGGTGTGGGACTTTGGGAAGGAAGGGGTGGGGTTGAGGGGGTGTGGCCCCCAGCCAGGTTGAACAACAGTATCTCTTCATAGAACCCCAACCTGGCGATTTGCATAAAAGCAGAGCGCATTATGAGAACATCAAAATGTCCACAATGTTAAATGTTAAACATGTCTTATAGTGATTCAGTAAGAAACCCTTTTAAGCGAATAATGGACTCTAATGTTTGTTAGATTGGTAACAATATTCACCCTAATAAAGAGATGTCTGTAAATTGCAGGACATATATCAATTTGGACAGCTGCAACACGGTGAGACTATGGCAGTTTCTAGAGCGTGTGGTTACTCGAGCATGCAGGTTACTCATTAGTTCAGCATTGACTGCGATTATGCAGCTTGAGAGCTGGTTGGTAGATTTCTGTGCGAGACCTTGCACTCTGGGGCATGCACGAGCAGACCGCTTTCAGTAGACTCTTCTGTTAGCATCTGCTCATTGAGGCGCAGGATCTGGGACAGTCATCTGCTAGCCCCTGGGTCTGGGGGACAGAGCGGCACTCCAGCAAGGCGTTCTTCACCAGAGCGCCGCTCCGTCTTGTTCCGCCCCATTCCCTGCACTGGATGCTGTGTCCCTGTCTCATGGCAGCTTGAAGTGATGGTCATGTCTAGTCTGGGCAGAAAGCTGGCAGCTGTTGATCTCTCCAGGTGTTCCTTTTCTGCCATTGATGTTCTCATTGGCTAGCTTTTCCTCAGGTGTACCATGGCTCTTCTACAGGAAGCGTGCATATTTTCTCGTCTGCTGGATTGTACCGTCACTGAATGTTAACCACTTCGGGTAGAGGTAATTGCTGTGTTCACGTCCACCCTCTTCCCTTACCGAGTGTACGTATTGAAAGGTGTCCCATTGTAGAACCCTTTGCAAGGACCAAGTCACCATTTCGGAAACTTTTGTCTCTCCTCTTATAGGGCGTAAACAAATGAATCCCATTGGTCACCCAACTCCTACAACTGAAGGGTTTTCTGGTTTTGTCATTTTAGTCGGAGGTCGGTTTTGAGATGCAACCCTCAAGCGTTTGCACTGCATCGGCTAAATTCTGCAAATGTTCTGTTACAGAGGGTTTGGTCCACTGCATGTGTGTATTTTATGTATGGGGCTGAGGAGGGCTTGAGGTCGTGTGGGATACATGAGGAGGACCCCCATAACAGAAACAAGGGGTCAACAAAGGTCGCTCAAACTGATACGACCACACCTACCACGTTAAAAATAATATATAATAAAAACAAAAAAATAGCACAATGTAGAACCCAAGTTTTCATCTTGTGCGAAGCAGTTGAGTGGATGGTTAAAGCTGGACCATCCATCTTGTATCTAAGCAAACTGACGCTCTATCGACTGCACTATCAGGACCAAGGGAAACGGATAAGGCGCTCATTTGATCATTGTCCTCTGGAAATGGCCTCAGCTCTTCAGATAAACCAGGACTATTTTTTTGAACACAGGAAACCCGTTATCTTCATGTTGTCTGGTTTGGCCACTCTTATTCACATTGTTTTTACCCGCCTAATCCCTTTTACTTTTAATCCCACCTAGTACAACATCCATCTAGAGGGCTGGAAATGATTAACTGTGGGATCTCTCGAGCTAGGCGGGTGGTGGGGGTTGTAAATTAGAAGGTGAAGTCTGGAGATTTGTCTCAGCCCCCCGGCCCCCATAAATAAAGAAGCATTTCCATTTCAGGAGTTTAGCGAATGAATTGGGGCGGTGGTCTCCCTGCCCCTCCCTCCCCCCCCAATAAATAAGGATTTTCTTTGCAGGAGTTTCAATGAATACATGAATACGTGGAAATTAACCAAGAAAGGAGAAGCGTTTCCTATAATGTTTCAAGCAAATTCTAAAAGGTGTGCATCTTTTAAATGTACAAAGTATTTTCTGGGGAGTGCAATCTTAACGGGAATATTCACATTTGTTCTAAGCAGATGTTTCCCCCCTCTAGGGGATGAATCTCTAGACTCGTCCTGATGGCCTAAGTTTGAATCACGGTTTTGGCACCAAAAGCAGATCGATTACATGAATGGGTGCAAATAGATTTCCCGGATCCGAGATCCTGGGAGATGTTTTTTGTCGTATCTCGGTAAATCCGCCCCAATGACCATCTCTGTCCATCGGAGGGGAGGCAGGGGTGGATCCATGATACCATTGGGTACTTTGCTTCTATGGGGCAATTTTGCAACTGGCTGCATTTGATCTCAAATGTTCACTTCCTGCCCATTTCTGCTTCTAGCTTACTGGCATTTAGGAAAATGTCCAATGTGATCAGCTGATGTCGAGCCCCCAATGGGGAGCTTGTTCAGTTGATGGGACAGTTGTCGGTACTGCAGTTCCTGGTCTTTCAGCAATTCTGGGATGCAGTTCAGTTGAGCATTGTTTAGTGCAGTCCAAGAATCGTTGCGTGGAATGCACGATAGTCCTTACAGGGCTGTTAGATCTGTGCCCTGCTTCCCGCTTTCCCTCACTTTTATTGCAGGCTGGTCCACCATCTGCGGGTGCCAGTGATGGGACGGAGTGTATGCACACCACTCTTGGTTTAATGCATGACCTGAAAGTCAAGCGCCAGCTCCTGGCAATCTATCCATACTCTATAGTGCTTCATACAGTCAGCTGGCAAGTGCAGCCCTTATCACTCTCCCCGCTTGGAGTCTCAATGTCCTCATTCCTAATGCAGTGTTGTTACTGGCACCAGTGCAACCTGCTGCCACACCTGTCCGCAGAGGCCACAGCCTGCCTGCCTTTACTAGGCCATCTGCGTTCAGTGTGTAACGTCAGGGCAGGAGACCTTTTGTAGTGGGGGAAGTAAGTGATGGGAATACCACCTTATTATGCTTTTTCCTCTTTTCCTTGCATCCCTTACTGAAGGCTATCTGCAAACCTAGCAGGGTCTGTCAAACCATATGCACACAAGTCGGACCCCACCTCGTCCTTATTAGAGCACAGTAGGAGTGCTTGAGATGCGTCCATGTGTTAATATCCCCGCCAAAATATCGCCATACTAAAATATCGCCATACTAAAATTTCGCCATATTTTTGTGGGAATATTAAGCCATGGAACCTGCGGGGGACACCTCCGAAATGTCAATTTTTTTTTTAATGGAGCACCCCCACAACCCCTGGTCCTAAAAAACCCCATAAATCATCCCCACTAATATCGCCTATGGCATTGCCCCAGGACTATATATATGGCAAAATTATTGCTGGGGATAATATTACCTGATACACTTTAGAAAGAGGCAGGCAGTCCCAGATTGATAGCCCCACCCCATCAGTTTAGGGTGAAGTGGGGACATGCAGCCACAAATAAATGGCTATGGTCTCGTCTAGCATGTCATTACTTTCTGCACTTTCGCAGCATTCACCTAACATATAGTGTATGTGAGCAGGAGGGAATGCTGCCTGCAACTGCCCTTGGGTCTGGATGCTCTACTTGGAGGGGAACGAAAGGCTGGCAATGGCGACACATCTGTTATGGTCAGCCAGGTACCGCCCCTGCTGTTTTCAGAATCCTGCAGGTCCTTCAAAAGCCTTAACTCCAACCCATTCAGTGGCATGTTCAGACTCTCTTGACTGGGGTGAGCCAAAGCACGAGCGCACACACAAATAATGATCATAGTTTAGGATAATGGGGTGGCACCTGGGGTGGACAGTCCGATTCCAGGGGTAGCATATGCCACCCCAGGCCACTCTCTGGACACGCAACTAAACCCATCGTGACAGTCACCATTGCTTCATTGATTGATTATTGTGTTCTTCGAGTGCATGTTCACCCGTTGGCACCTTGGCGCTATAAAACCAGCAGAGCACAGACCAGCAACCAACCTCACCTAGAAGAGGAGGGTTGTTATGGATTGACGAAATGCAAGATGGTTCTCCATAACCTGCAGCTCACGCAGCAGTGAGTTCCAGATCTCGGAGGCCACTACTGTAAAAATGCGGCCACCAACACGGGAGAAGCGGACCCTAGGAACCATGATAACAGCATTATCCTGGGAGCAGAGCACACAGCCGGGGACATACAGTCTGAATTTCTGTTGAAAACACTCCGCCCCAGACCATAAAATGCGTTTTGTACTGTGCATAGAGATTTAAACTGTATTCGTTTCTCAATGAGGAGCCAGTGAAGCTGGCGAAGAACAGGTGAGATGTGAGAAAAGAACGGGGCTTGAGACACCACTCGTGCCACAGAATTTTGTAAGGCCTGCAGCTGTTGCAACAGATAAAGCGGCAGAGCTAGCTATAGTGAATGAAAGTAGTCTGCTCCACTCAGACTGAGTGAGGAAACCACAGAAGCATGAAAGTGTGGAGGGATAAACAGGAGGATTTTCCACAGAATCTTATGTTAAAAGTGCCCGGATTGCCAAACGGCTGCCACCTGTGGATCTCAAAGTGAAGGACATAGTTTAATACCAAGATCCCTCACCACTAGTACAGGGGGGTGGATGTGTGTCGAGAGAAGCAGGACAAAAGTCGGGAGTCCAGAGCAAAGCCACAGAAGGGGCACCCACCACCAGGACCTCCGTTTAATCCCCATTCAGTCTAAGCCAATAAGCACTCATCCATCCTCCCACCACCTCCAGAGACCCCAACAACTGAGACGCAGTCTCCCATTGATGAAGACAATTATCTGCGTATCATCAGCATATGAGTAGCACCGGAAGCCGTGGGAATGGATGAGCTTGACCAAAGGCTGAATGTACATGTTAAACAGTGTAGGGGACAAGGCAGAGCCCTGAGCTGAGGGACGCCACACCAAAGAGAAAGAGGAGCAGAACGAACTAAAGGAAGAAAGGGAGAGAGTGATTATGCCCAGTTAGAAAGGACTCAAACCAGGCCAGCACCTTGCCGGACACCCCTTCTTCCATCAACCGTGCAACCAGGTATGTAACGACCACACTTCATGCCGGTATGCATCTCCTTGCACAGCCTGAGACTTCTCCCCTCCAGTCACCTTGGATCAGACCCCTTTGAAATGGAGGGTCTGAGCTTGCAGGTAGCTCAGTGTTGAGTAGAAATGGAGGAGGGGCATAATCAGCAGAGGAATCGGGATGGAACAAATCCAATCTGCGCTGGAATGGAGTTTCGTGCAGGTCTGTGGCCCAGACATCCTATGCTGTGTGACGTATATGGGTAGTGGACAGGGATAGCTGGTGCTTCCTCTGCCACCCATAAGCAGCCCCAGTGTGATAGCTCATCTACATGTGTCCTTAGTTTGGAAGTGTGCTTGTGGAGACTCCTGCTCAGTGAAGGGGGCCAAATGATTCATTTACAAGCTCTGTGAAGCATTTATAGAAATGCGATATTCTCTGCTCAAGCAGACAGCTCAAGCCTCAAATCCATAAACGAGCACTGTTTGAACAAGTATATATGGCTTGTGATTTACAGTTTACTGTTTCAGTGAGTGTTGTTGTGAGGAATTCGACCATCCGCATGGTGGGTGTGCACTCACCTGGGCTTTTTACATTCTTTATATGAAATGGAATGATGGTAGATCAACCTCTGGAAAATGCGTGGGGCTAATTTTCACACATTTTCCTATGCTCACAGTACGACACACACATAGACCTGTGTAGTCTGGGTGGATACAGCCCACAGGCGCAGTCCTCGGCGTCCCATTTAGTTGGATTGTGACACCCAGGAGTACCTCAAGGCATCGGGAAGGGCAAAACCTTCCTCCTGCCATGGCCAGCCAACTTAAATAACAAAGGCTCCTACCCCATGTTGGCGCCAATGAGCGTTAATTTAAACAGGCATGGAGAGGCCTGGTTGCAGGGCTAACAAAAGACAGGAAACACCTTTGATATGCATCTGTGTCAACCTGAAGCCAGCTCCCCCCTCTTAGTATCAATGACAATGAGCCGTCATGTCAGGTACATATGTTTATAGTAGGCATCCCCCTCAGGGGGACCTGATTCAGAGGGTAGAAGTATGTGATTTGTTGGAGACAGTCTGTTCTCAGCACAACTTCAAGGGAGACCTGCCGTTTAATCGGGAACCTGAGAGAGCTCAATTAACCAGAGAGACACTTTGATCCACAACGGACAGGAAGATGGGTGGGACTTAGTAGTACATGTTTTCACCCGTTTACGTTTCTTATTACAAAACACTTGATTATGACCTCACGCATAACAGAAGATTGTTGGTGGGGACCCAGGATTGGTTCATTAAGGTAGGCTTAGCCTAACCCAATCACTGGGGCCCATTGGGCTTTAAAAGAGGTTTGGGCCCCTCTTTTGGTAGATCATATGAAGACTTTGTAAGGTGTAACAAAAGGAACTCATTTGGGCCCTGGCTGAAGGTACAGTCTGCCTTACAGCTTCTGCCAGTGAAGGAAGGCCATGATTTTCAAGAGGAAAGTAAGTTCCCCCTCCCCCTTATACATCTCCCAGGGAACGGATGGAGATACTGAATACAGAGGACCCTCCAAGCAGCTCCAGAACCAGTATCGAGCCAGCTCAAGAACCAGTATCCAGCTAGCACACAGGGTGCCCTGCTAGGCTCTGCAAGCAAGCTTTCTAGGTGAGAAGTGCCACAGAGTCTCTGAACTAAACCCAGGACAAGGCCTGTGCCTGCAACGCTCTCCTCTGCTTTGGGCCATCTGCCTTACAGGTGGACACAAGCCCAGTGAAGAAGCTAGGAGGAGTGCATCGACAAGCATTAACCAGCGTCCGCCTTCAAGGACATTTTGCGAGGCAGTCAAGCCCCTCGAGCTGGAACCGACTACACTACTGACTGTTGTCACGCCGCAGTCGCTAACGTCATCTGAGACACCTCGACCAGTGCTTCAGACCCACCAACCAGCACAAAGAGAATGATTCCTGGCCCAGGCCCGCCTGCATCTGTCTGTCCAACCTCGCTCGCCGAACTGCCTGCCACCTGATACCTGCAGCTGTCTCCTGTTTTCAGTTCTGTTGCAGAAGCTGCAAAGCACCCTGAAAACGACTGTACACTGTTGAGCACCAAGTACGTCTACAAGCACAAGATACATTGTGGATCTGTCCCCCTGGTGCTTCTCCGAAGGCCCCAGTGACATTTTACAACCCATTGCTCCCTTTGTGCTGAAACCAAGTATCCTTGAACTATTGCGATTAATTACTTTACCAACTACCATTCTGTCAGTAGCCAGGGTGCCTCCATTTTCCTTCTTTGAAATTGTCTGTCCTCTGCATTCCTTTAAATGGTGGGTTGTGTTTTGTAGTGTGCTAGAACTGTTGTGATTATAATATAGTAGATATTTTTAAACAACCTTGATATTTTTATTATTGGTTATTAATTGTATTTTCGCTAACTAACGATACACGACCTTGCGGAGATAAGCTTGCCATTCCGTCGACATTACCAAAATTGGACATGGAGGTATATAATTTGCTTGTGTTTCCAGTCTGTTCGGATCCCTTCTGGTGCACTAGAGGTGTGGGGCCGATTGATGGTTTACAAACTGAGATTCATCCATGGACCACTGGTGCCCCCGCAGGTTGATTCGTCACAAACTCTTTTTTGTTTTTTAGTAAGCAACACTATCCTCTGAATTTCCTAACATCTGTGACGCAATCCTTTCAAGTATTCAAGTCCCACCTCTTCAAAGAATCTCTCCTCCTTAACACCTAGGCCATCATGTTGCCCCTCATGCCCCCTGACTCGATAGACACCACCCTCCCCTCCACCTGGTACAGCTATACCCCTTCCTCTGTGCCCCTCTGCATACAATCCCTATACCACCAACTCCCCCCCCCCTCCCCGGCTGTATATCTATTCTGTTGTTATCTTTGAAAAACGCTCTGTTATGCTTCTGTACAGTTCTGTACCGCGCTCCATTGGTTCCCAAAGCTAGGTCCGGGCTCAATAAAATAACATAATACAAATTCGAACATAGCCTAATAACACGCCAACTTACAGTATTATGAGCTGGTAAATGTGGCATGTCGGCAAGGTAAGTTCTTTGCCCCAGAGCACACCCTTCAACCAGGAATGGTACACATTAGTTCTCATCTAACATGCCCACTGCATTACACACCTTCTCCCTACCCCCTACAGCCCAGGCAAACATGACAGTTTCACACCAGGAACCTACCCCCCCCTGACTGCCTCTGTATTTGATAGCACATCCTGACCTCAGAAAAACATCTGCAGGCACTGGACCCACTGCACTGAAAACCCACAAGAGGGGTGGACGAGCAAGGCAGCTCTCAGGCTGGCTAAGGACAGACCTACTACTTCTGAATGGACTCGGGTTTGGATCCACTATCTGGAAACACAGGTGAAGCCACGCCTCCTTGCACTGAAGGTTTTCCTTTATTATTTTTGTAATCATTCGGGGGCGTTGGCAGGAAACCCCAGCGTGGCATTCTGCCCAGCTTCGAGCCTCACTCCTTGGGAACAGCCAGCGATCTCCCCGTGCTGTGTGGTGAGTGGCCAGACTGGCGCGGCAACTCGTAGAGCAGCCAAAGCTTTCAAATCCTTTTCACTGGTTTTATAGTACGTTTTTTTTCGGTGAGAAGCTCTTAAACTACGCAGCAGCAGGGAATGGCTGCAAGAGGCCAAGCGTGTGTGTGAGGGGTTGTTAACATGTTATCTAAACACCACACCCGCACAGCTACACAGTGGCTACTGCCAACAAATCGTTAGAACACGATGTTAACATGTGTATCTAAACACCACACCCGCACAGCTACGCAGTGGCTACTGCCAACAAATTAAATAGCTTAGAAATAAACCCACCTCCCCCTTTTTATACTGTCGAGATTATTTCCAGGATGACTGTTGGTCTGATAGACGCAACAAAATGTGCTTTGTGTTGAATCAGATTTCCTTCAAATCATGCAGGCAAGCTGCGTAACCCTGTCAATAACTACAAGCAGGTGACTTCACCGCACATGTTGGTTTCTGTTGTCTTGTGTCTTTAGGATTTACAAGTTCTGTTGTAAAATCCACTAGGGATTTTAAGCTGACCTTATTTTTTCGTTTTTGTTGTGTTCCATTCCTGCAATCGTATCCATTGTGCATTGCAGGTGGATATATATTTGTCAGGTTGGTTTACAGTGTGACAGCTGTGCTGGGCAGCAATGACAAGAGCTCACACAATTAAGCCCATTCCAGCTTCACTATACTTTCACTCGGGTTATTTTCACAAAGGAATCGTGGCCTCTGCTGTATTGTATGCAACCTTAATCTTCAAACCATTACTACAATTCCTGTTCTAATCCTCTCCTATTACTCCTGTGTGTCATCTCTTGAGCAAAGCATAGTTGTCAGGTTTACTTCCTCATACCCTCTCAAACTGAGTATGCATAACAACTCTTGCTAAGGTACATCACCGTGGGAGAGGTGTAGCACTGCTTACAATAAACAGTTCCCCACGTCTTTGTATTTGTTTGATTTATACAGTGCTTTCGCCAAAGTGCTGTACATCAGATGTCAAGCCCTAAAAATGTAAGTGGGGGGACTCATCAACAAGCGCAATGGGGCCTGACGTCACAGAAATTAGCATATCAAGGTGGAATGTGCACATTCCATTAAATTGGCTTTGCATAAGCACCCACATTCCACAGCACGAATGGCATTTTACCTTTCATAAACTCAACACACACACAAAAACAAAAGATGATATTTTCTTCTAATAGTGTTTTTGAAAATGTTAAAAGGTTGCGTGTTTTAAACTCCAAGAACCAATACAACCGTTTTCCCTGGAACTTGCAGTACCGAAATGAGACATTTCACCTTTTAGTTGTTTGTTAGTTGTCATTAGCTTATATAGTGTAGTGGTGAAGTGTCCGGCCTCCAAACCTGACAACTGCGGGTTGATCCCTGAATCAGCTTTAATTCATAAATTCAAAGAGGATTCATCATTTCTCATTTTAGCTGGGGGGGGGGCGACTGCGTCCACCCTCTGAAAAAAGTGGGTGGACTCCGTCCACCTGCGTGTACCCTCGACTTGAGCCCTGCTGTACGTACAGAATAAAAGGGTACAAAAATGTGTGGAAAAACAAATTCAGAACCAAAAGTAGAGACACTTAAGTCGTGGGAGATAGAACATGGTTTTTAAGAGTAGCACAGAAAGAGAATAAGAGGAAATGGACCGAATATGCAATGGTGAAGCGTTCCAGAGCGTAGGCGCAAGATGACAGAAAGACCGAAAACAAGACTGGGCACAAGCGGGTTTAGGAACTGAGAGAAGAAACTGGGGTTGTGAACGCAGCGGGAGAGAGGGTGTGTACATAGATACGGGGGAACATTAAATAACCCGGAGCAAGACCATGTACACATTTGAAGGTGATACAGAGGAAACGAATTGCACGCAGGTTTTAAAAGATAACTACCGAAGAGAAATGAGTGCAGGGGTATAGAAGAACCAGTCTTCTATTACCCACTCCCGATATCGAACCTAATACTATATTTCAACCCTTGACTATATAGATCAGCTTAATGAACCTAATACTATCAAATTCAAGTTCAACGCATCTCCTTTTCCCATCCCTTACCTTATGTTTTCCCCATGCATTGCACTCATCTTGGTAGACCCAGCTCCTGGCGCTAACACTTGTGCCAACTGGCTTGGCAAAACCAGTTTTAACTGGCTGTGCAGGGAGTGTTTCCTACAGAAGCATCTGTTGACAGCCTCCACTTTACTGGGCCTCACATGAGTACCTCAAGTCCAGCACACAACCAAACACCTACAACATTGAGTACCCGGCATCGCCTAGTCTAGATTTTGCCATCACATCTTTGCTTTAAATGGAGCTGCATTCTTGAAAGGCTCCCATGCTTACCAAGAACTAATCTCATCCCACGTGCCTTTTATATTACTGAAGTTGTTAATCTACTGGTTTATGTGAGGGATCGGAAATGAAAAGCAGACACAAAGTGGTAATAGTCTCATCCTTAGCCATTTTATTAACAGAAAGGGGTTTAAAACCAGGCCCAACTTTCCCTATCCTAAAGCAAAATGTCCATTCCTATGAAACTAAAACTAGTTGGTTCCCTTCCCCTGGATTATTTCAGGAAAATTGTTCACAATGTTTTGTTCCAAGACTAGTCTCTTTAAGGCAATGCAAATGTCTTTTACCTAATTTTTTCCTCATGATGGCAAAACAAATGTCTCTTGCACAATACTGGTTGGAATATATCAAACGGGAATTCTCTCCTAGTCTTTCAGGATGGCAAAACAGAATGTTTTTTTCCACAATACTGGATGTAATATGGTAAAGTTAAGTCTTTCCTACTTTTCAGTATGGTTAAACAAATTTCTCCAATATTGATTACAGTATGGCAAAAGGCACGTCTTTTCAAATTCTCTGGTTAACAAAATGTTCAATTGAAACAACAACTTAATAACACTACGTTTCTCTTCATCACAGCAGTTCAAAGAGGCTTTCCTGGTACGCTCTCCTGCCAGGAAACGTCTCAACTGGAAACTCTTCATATCCTGGTTTACTCTCGTGCCAGGAATATCCCAATTTTGGCTCACACAGAGCCTGTGGTGTACTCTCTTCCCAAAAAGTTTCACTATCTGATGCTCTTGTGGGGTCTCTCTGTAACATTAACATTCCTCTTAAGTATCACACAATTGTACTTCTTCAATGGCACAGCTTAGTTGACTTCAAATATTACTTGTGCCAATTTCCCCCATACTGACATCCCATATATGAGGGTTTGTTCAAGCTCTGTCAACCTTTCTTTCAATGTATTGTGGCTCTTCGCAATGCTTTTTCAAGGTTTCCCCCAACTGACATCTCATATCAGCGGAATTGTACAACTTTTGCCTCTTTGTCTCGTTTACAATGGTCTTTTGGCTTATGGACATGCTGGTTTCAGGTTTTCCCCAACTGACATTTCATATCAGCAGAATTGTTCCATATTTGCCTTCTCTTTTCTGTTCTATTTGGGCGGTATTCAAAAATGCTTCCCAAATACTCTTTAACGTGTTTTCACGTCCCGGGGCCCACTACTCGTCTAGGTTGACTCACTGGTTCTCTGTGCAGCTACTGCAAGGATTTTTACTGGGCAAGCTTGCCCTTCATGGCACAGTCTCATTTGGTTCCTACGTCTCCTCCAGAGTCCTTCGCTGACAGAACCACTGCAGCTCTGCAGGATCGCGTCTCCCCTGGCCCTGCTGCACACCATTCACCTTAACTTCACCAGTGTTCCTCTGCTCCAGTCCCGTATGCCATCAGCCTGCTACAGGACAACATTCCCTGCTATCCCCACGGCTCTTCTCCATGAGTTTGCCTCTGCCTCCAGACTCTCGTTCCACTCCATTCTGTCACCTGCAGGTGATTTTCAGGTTTAAATGTCCCACGCAGCTGACTAGGATCTTGACAATTAGACTGCACATTACACTTGATGACATATTTCCTCCACATGGACCCCTTGCTCCTCTTCTTACTCTCGTACCTGAGGCTTTCTGGGACTTGAGTCCAAGGAAGTTTCATCTGATTCTAAGTTGCATTGTTCAACAGTTGCATTTAAAGTACAATCACCATAAACATCAAATGTTGGATATGTTCTAGGTTTACCATGTACACACGGAGACTGAATAGGGTTTTGTTTGAACAAAGTAGTTTTCAGAGTTTTATAATAGATGGTTCTGAATAATGACGGCATGCCAATAAAAACTCTGGAATTAAAGGATCTTCCTCACAAGAAAGAGAAGAATATCTCTTCCCTCCTGTTGGAGTCACCACTCTTCCCCCCGACAGCCATCTCCTCCCATGTGAAAGACCCTCAGAACAACACCCCGGGGTTAGTATCGGGTATCAACTGCCTTCCTCTGGCAACATGGGGGGAGACTTTAGGCTGGGGATCAGTGATGACGCTGCAGGATTCATAACACCTGTCTCTGTTTTAACCCTCCCCTGCCCCATCCCACCCTTCTTCCTCACTATCCACTGACTAAGGTCTGTGTACACCTCTGTGGTGTCACAATACTCCATCCTCTGGACCAGGTTCAGGAGCCATAAGACTGCTGTGCTGGATGCAGTATAAATATTGAATAACCAAATATTTTTATGCTTATTAAGTCTATTTAATACGGTATAATTTTAGCTCTTTAACAACACATATGCCATTTAGGAAGATGTTAGTCCATTCCCGTTTTACCTTTGCATTCTGGGTATTGTATTCCTGGATTTATAATGAAAAATCCAGGACTAAAGGTCCAGTGATGCAAAGAAGAAGAAAGGAATGGGCTAGCATCCCCTGAATAGAATGATAAAATGGGACCTGGGGCATGTATGTTAACATAATACTTTAAGTAATATGGATATCTCTAGAGCTTAGAAGCTATGTGGTTGAGTGTCTAAAGTGGAGGCTGAGCTCAAATCCTGACTTTAGTTAACAAGTGAAGTGTGTGATCCTAGGCAAATCATTTGCTCTTACTGTGCCATATCTGCCGACACCATGTCTGGGCATTGAGTAAAGGGGTGTGGGGAGGCAGGATGCCAGGATATAGGATTTATGTTGTGGGGTTGCGAAGCAGAAGTAGGAAGGCCATGGGCCTCATTACGAGTTTGCCGGTCCGGAGAAAACGGTACCTGTAAACTTGCCGGTACCGTTGTTTCCGGACCGGTAAACTACAAGTTCCGCGAGCGGGTGCCTTTCGGAACGGCACCCGCTCGCAGTCCTTGACGGATGCACCGGCACTGTTGCACCCAGTGCCGGTGCATCCGTCCTCCCCATTCCCATTGAGTCCAATGGGGCTCGATGGGAATGGGGATTTTCTTTTTTCCGGTGCCTGGCCAGCGGGACTGCCAAAGAAAAATGACTCCGGCGGCAGCCGTGCCAATATTTTCTGGCACGGCTACCGCTAGAGTCATAATGAGGCCCCATGTGTTGGTCTTGCGTGATGGGAGGCGGAGAAGCAGCATTTGTGGAATGGGTTTCATGTTGTGGGGTAAGGGGGTTGGTGGTCACGAGACCAGGTATGAGTCTTTTATTTCTTTTCAGACTCCTTGTCTCGACTCTACTCATGTATTCTCCTGTTTCTCCGCCTTTAGTTCACAATCCTAGTGTGTGCATCCTCTACCTCGGATGTGGGCAAACTATCTACTCGGGCAAGAGCCCAACATGAAGTCCATTCCATTGCATGTCCTCGAAATAAGGGGGCGTACACGTTCACCAACAAATGAAATTAGGGGGGCGTACACGTTCACCAACAAACGAGTTCAGTTCTGATGAAGAAAGGGCATCAGGCCGTATTCCAGAAATCCCCGAGTGTAAATGGGGAGCTTTGCCTTGCATCCAGGTAGTCCTGACCCCACCCCCATTCGGTCTTTCATACTTCGAGCCAAGTGACAGCTGGTGCAAAATGCCCCGCCATGCGCTCGGCAGAAATGGAACATCTGGACACAGTGTTGGCCTCCCTGGTCAAAGCAACACCTCGGGTGCGTGGCCTTTAGCGGACGGGAGTGCGGCCGACGTCTTAAGTCTCTGCCAGGGTGCCTCGGGCAGAATCTGCTGCGTGCCGGCGCGGGAAGGCACTGTCTGTGCCCTGCCAAAGGCGGTGGTGACTCATCGCCATCCAGCATTAAGGGAGGCGCTGCCTCGGGAGACCAGCAAGCAGCAGCTTCTATCGCCTAGGTGGCTTTCAGCACCCTGCACGCTCCTGCGTGTAGATATGTGCACTTGAGTGCCAACGTGTGGGTGCGTTGAGGCTGTGTGTAGTCAGTCATCAGAATTCGCGTGCCCTTGACTTGTGTTTATAAGCCGATGTCTTCCGTTGTGTTCTTGTGGTTGCCTTTTTGCGGCAGGGTAGTGTTGGAGAGGTTGGAATGTTTTTTGTTTTGGTCCCGTTCTGTGATAGGGGTTTCTGTGGCCCGAATCTGCCATTGGTATGGATCTCTGCCATGAAGGGCTGTCTCAATTGTGTTCTGGCCAGCTGTGCATTTTTGTGCAGAATGTGGTGTACCACTGCACCAGTTGGAGTTCAGGGACGTCATTTATGGGTGCCAGGGGTCACAACTGTGACCCCTGAGGTTTTCCTTGTTACCCCTTTAGTCTCCCTTGCTACCCCTAAACATTTTTTTAAATACTTTTTTTTAAATGCCAGCTCCTGGGCTGTGGCCAGCGCCATGTGACTATTTGCTTCTGGGGTGCCTGGCTTTCTTGTTCAGGGCGCTTAAAAAACAAAGACAAAAAAAGAACAGAGGTTCCACAAGTTTAACACTTTCAGCAGTGACCCTAAATAAAAAAGAATAGGAATAACAAATAATTTGTTTCTGGTATTCTATACAATAAAATAATTTCTAGACTCATTAAAGGCTTATTTCAGGCACACTTCAGGGGATGAGCCACTGATTTAGTTTGTTCTTAAACACCTCAACTCATCCTTTCATCCTCTTGAGGTCGATAAATGAGTACCAACACAGGTTGGGTGATATTGTATGTATATTTGTTCTAAATAAAGCCCTTAAGCGTAAGTGCTATATAATAACACATCATTATCATTTGGCCATGGACGTCTGCTTGCATTCACAGTAATTTGGTAGTATGGGTCTATACACACTGATCTTAACGATACATATGGGGATCCATTCTTGTATGAAATGTATATCACATTATAGTGATATCGTAACCATATTTTTCATACTGTAATTAGGAACAATGCTATGTGATGCCACTTCTGTTTTGTCAAGGGGTGAAAGGTTGTGTTCCATCGCTTCCCGTGATATCACTTTGGCGTAAGGGTCAAATGACATCACTTCCTGTAATGTCATCAGAGGTCAAGAATCGTATGGTGTCACTTCCACTACCCCTAGCATTTTGGTGAAATGACGGCCCTGGCGGAGCTTCCACAGAGTGACGGCGTGCACACATGCTCTGCACCGTGGCCAGACCAGTACGCTTGCTGGCAGCAGAGGTCCAGTTAGGCTCTCACAATCCCGACCACGGTTTGTTAACAGGTTTGAACTGGTAAACTGGCGTAAGTGATCCGAGTGTGTCAGGTTAAGTACTTCTTGCAACGGTTCGGGGGAGCTGGAAGATCTAGAACACCACTACTGTGCAGTGGTATCCTCATTTCGTTTCTTGACCTGGGGGGGGGGGGGCTAGAAGGCATACTATGCTGTTGGTGGACTAGGGAGTCCAGACAATCATCAATCATGTGGAGTGCATTTAAAGGCCCCAAACAAAGTCCCTTTCACATGAATGGCAGGCATTTAAACACTGAAAGAAAAACGGCCTGGCTTTTGTTTTTGTTTTTCAAGTAAAGTTAGCCATGTGGAAAGGGGTCTACCTGTCATTACCAATGGACAAGCAGCATTTTAATGTACAAAGGGAGGAGGAATCAAAGATCCCTGTGATATGGAAAACCAGATTTTTAAACGTTCAAACCATGTGTGTGCATATAAAAATGGCTTTCAAAAAAGTAAAAGTGGAAAAAATATCATTGCTCACAGAAAAATGTCGGGAAAACAAAACATGATGTGTGGGTTGACAAAAGCAATGTATATTCTGTTTTACCTACAAAACCCCAGTGACATTTGAAGAGCTACTTTGTCTTCATACAAAATGGCAGCCCGAAGCAGACCCCGTTTTCAAAAGTTCACAAAGGAATTCTCCCACTTCCAGCCTGGATGTCACATCTCCATTTAATGACCCCTGCAATAACATTCCTGCTGAAGGTGTCAAAGTGTTTACCAGACCTGCTAGCTCTGAAAGCAGGAACTTTAAGGGAAGTCATCCTTGGCTGGAGCATGACTAAAAGGTGTGAAGACTGGGGGCTGCAACTTCAAAGAGCAAACTAACAATTTCAGAGAGACCCACACCTCACAGGATGGCCCAGGGAGACAAATGGCTGTGCTGGATGAATCTGATCACCCATTTGCTGAACTGACAGATGTACAATTTATTTTAAAGGACTATTGTCATTTAGGCCTTTTTCTCAGACATCTTAAGGCGGATTGATTTCATTTTTGTACAATTTTGTATGTATTTTCTAGGCTATTTGGGGGATATAACATGTATCACCTGTGACTCTGGCAACTGTAATGGCCAGTTAGACTAAGTTTCTGGCTGATCTGAAAATGTTCCAAATCTGATAGTTGGTGAGTGGGTGGAAAATGAACTTAGGGATATGCTTAATGACTTAAATATTCATAACTATTGTACTTTTTATGGAACAGCAGAAATGTGTCACATGGGCATGCAACATTCTACGGATTTGGTGGACGGCTTATCTAATTCTCCATGATCAGCTAAAACAGAAAATGTGTTTAGTATGGCTGTTGCTAGTAAAATAATGAAGTTGTGATACTTAACTAGTTGTTGCTAAAAAGTTGAAAGGAGAACAAAGGGGTGTTTACAAATGGGAATTGCCATATGGTGCTCCAGACCCCTAAACCAATCCTGACTTGGAGGTGTGGTTGGGAGGAGAGAGAAGGTAACTGTTCAATCCAAGGGGCAGGGATTATTGCAGGGTACTTCCCTAAGATTGTAAATTTGGTGACGTCATTGCTGCTATATAAGGGGGACTGCACTAGGACAGAGGAGAGACAAAACCCGGGAGACAGAATAAGGAAAGACAGGAGGACAGAGAGAAGAGACAGGCCCTCAGGAAGGCTGCTGAAATTTACAATCCGACAGCTGTTAGGAGACACCATAGGAGATTGCAGAGGGTGCATTTGGATGGAGCTGTCTATTTCTAGGAAGGCCTCAAAGCTGACTGGGTCCTGTGTTGGAGAGCGGGGGGGCCATCTTTGAGAGTGGAGTGACCAGACCCCTGCCCTATCTTTCCAGAGTGTCCTGAGATGCAACTGGCTTTCCTGAACCTTAAAAGGAGGCTTGCTATGTAAGTATATCTAAGCCCTGGAAAACCAAAAGGTGGGGGGAGTCTCCTTGCCTTGAATCCTTTCCCTTTACAGTGGGTGGGGGCAGAGGGAGGGGGGAAACTGTGTAGATCGTTAGCCTCTGTAACCAAAAATATGAACTTAATCAATTCCCCATTTGGCAGAACACTACGGGATGAATTTTGTTAAAATTCGAAATGAACAAAGCTCACTTCCCAGTGTGCTCTGAAAACTATAGCCTATACTTTAATTGGGTAATCCCTGTTGTCCAGCTGACCCCGACTTTTTTTAAGGAAGAGGGGTGTCTTTGTTCTTAAATCAGTCCAACCTTTTTATCCAGCTTCCCCAGCACCGGCCTTTCAGTAAGGGGGTCTGAAGTCCAAAATTCCCCAGAGCATTCACATTTTTCTGTCTGACTTCCCAACATAGACCAAAGCAAGTGGGGTCTGAAAAACGTGATAAATCACCCTTTGTTTGTTTTAAACCAAAAGTTTGGGCAAAATTGTACTATTGATCAGTGTAATTATTTTGTGAAGTGAAATTGGAAAAAAAAACAGTACAATTGTGTTCTTTTTAACTCACTTTTGTGATTTATTTATGCTGAGAGAAGTTGACTGTTTTGTGCCACGGATAAAGTGGTGGTTTCGATATTTTCGTGCTAATTTCAATTCTTTTTAATTTAAATAAATACCAATATATTTCCCATACACCACCCTGGTTCTTGGTTCATTATTAGCTCAGGGGCGAGAGATAAAAGGGGCATGATATGTGTCTGAGATGGGGCTAAAAAAAGAATCTGTTAAACAGTTTGTTGAATAACCACTTGAGTGGAGAGGGAAGGGACTGCTCGTGTTGAGCAATAAACTGTTACAATCTAACGTCTCTGGTGCACGCTGAAATATTTCCATGGGCGCAGGTGGTGCAGTATGCAGGAGAAGGACATAAAACAGCAAGGAAGGAGGGGTGCATGGGGGGCACAGACAACAAGTAAAAGGCAAGTGAAGAAAAGCCGACTGTGATATGATGGGTTATTTATAACGCACTTAATAGCGAGCGGTTTCTAAGCGCGGACCCGGGTTCGAAACCGTGTCGTTCCGTGTTGTCTTGCTTCCAAGGCGAGCACATTGCACATGAGCTATCCTCCTGAGACAGAGGAAGGAGGTGACAACAGGGGTGCAAGCACTGGGGGTGCAGCAGACCCAGGAGAAGGAGTAGTCCAGATGGACAGGGACACAGTAAAGAGTGATGTCCTGCCCTGCCAGAAACTGAGGGCGACTGACTGAAAGGAAAGTGCGTTCAGCAAGCCAGACTGGAGGGAGAGAGATTTCCTTTCTTCGTATGCCCACTCAGGCTCAAGTCGAGGGACCAAATGGGTTGAGGGCGTCCGCCTGCTTTATTTAAAGGGCGGACGCAGTGCTGTTTTGTGTGTAAAGAATTGTAAAAAACACACAGAAATGGAACATCACAAACTGCTAAAATGTGTATTGACGTTCACCCAACAAAGGATGTAATTTCTTAAAGATTCTTCGTTCTAAAAAGTGCATACCTTTTTAAATGTAGCCAGCAATGCAATAATAACACCCGTTCTCTTGGCAAATGCTTTATTTGGCAGATGCACTTTCTCAGGCAAGAAAGACGATTTGAATGGGGGAAGTTGCAGATTTCGTTTTGGGATTGGTTCAGTTTCTATGACGTCACTTCTCTAAGCATGTGACAGCCCCCACATCCCGCACACTTTTTTTTTTTTAGGACTTGAGCCCTGTGCCCACTGATACAGTTGCAGCCTGATCACTAAACTTGAGTTATATAATCTGCTCCTCAGATACACTAACATGAAGCTGCTCAACTCCCCAGCCTGGTTCCGTGTAGTTAATATTAGATTCGGATTTCTTTATATGAATGTGGCCTAGTTGGGACTGGGAGGAGGGCAGGTGATTGCAATGGAGTGACTGGACGATTCATTCAGTTATGGTGTGTTTAATGCAGCCCTGTCAGAGTCCAGCAAACCCTGATTTTATCAAGTTGAGTATTCCTCTAACCCACGTGCATCAGTGATTGACTGTGTTGAGTATTACTCCAACCCGCTCTACCTGATGCTGCCATTTCACAGTTGGTCAAAAAGTTGATAGTGTGAATGCTCAGCAGGAAGGAAAATCATTACATTATTTTGGCCACTTGCGGCTTCACTACCTATAGGCCAGAACTAAAAGCGTACATTACAGGTCTCGCATGAGAAAGAGTAGATTGGCGGGGGGCGCCCATCACTGATACTGTGTCACAACGATGAGGTTCTCTACCCCGGTGCGCCCTGTATCCAGTGACCTACCAAAGAGGCCGGTAGTGGGGTCTGGACTGGCCACGGGTCACAGTGATCCCGAGCGACCAGCTGCCTTCAGATGAGGAAACGCAATGCAATAAGTTGTGGTCCAAGGTGCCATTTTTTATTTTGTTGGTGGGATAATGATAGTTATGTTAAAGGCAAGGAGCCATCTAAATTATCTGAGGATTTATTTTTTATTTTTAAGTACCTATCAGTCTGTTTCTTTAATTTATGATTCAATAATCCCCTAAATTTATTAGTGTTTCATTTGGTGATTGTACAGAAACATTAATTTTATTGTCACATACTGGTAACAAATGACCTGTTTAATGGTTTGCGGTGTATAGAATGTATTCATTTCTGATATTTTGCATATGTTTACTTTTACATGAATTGCATTTTACTTTTAGTCCTGTGATGAATCAACTTGCTGGCACCAGTGGTCCAGGGATGAATATTTGTTTCTAAACCATCAATCAGCCCCACACCTCTAGTACACCAGAAGGGATCCAAACAGATTGGAAACACAAGCAAGTTACAAACCGCCCTGGCCAATTTTGGTAACCTGGACGGAACGGTAGGCTTATCTGTGAATGGTCGTGGATCGTTGGTTAGTTGCAACACAGCGAAAATATAATTATTACCCAATGATAAAAGAGACTGTTCAATCAAGGTTGTATAAAAATATCTACTTTATTGTTATTTAACAGGCAGTTCTAGCACACTACAAAATACAATCTACCCTGTTAAGGAATGCAGAGGACCGACAGTTTCAAGAAGGAAACGGGATGCACTCTGGATACTGATAGGGGGTAGTCGGTAAAGTCATTAATCGCAATAGTTCAAGGATATGTGGTTTCAGCACAAAGGGAGCAATGGTTTGTAAAATGTGACTAGGGGCCTTCGCAGAAAGACCAGGGGGACAGAACTCCAATGTGCTTGTAGAAGTTATTGGTACTCGACCACGTCAAGTCAGTTTGAGGGTGCTTTGCACCTTCTGCAAAAGAGTCCAAGATGGGAGACAGCTGTAGGTATCAGGTGGCAGGCAGTTTGGTGAGCAAGGCCGGACGGACGTCTGCAGGCTAGCCTACAAGGCTGCTCGGAGTCAGGATTTTTCTCAGTGTTGTTTGTAGGGTCTGAAACACTAGTCGAGGCATCTCGGATGGTGTGAATGACTGCAGCATGAGAACAGTCAGCGGTGCAGTCGGTTGCAACTCAAAGGGCTTGACTGCCTTGAAAATTCCCTTTAAGGGGGGACGCTGGTTGATGCTTGTCAGTGCACTCCTCCTAGCTTCATCGCTGGGCTTGTGTTGTCCTTTAAGGCGGACGACCCAAAGCTGTGGAGAGTGTTGCAGGCAACGGCCTGGTTCTTGGTTTGGTTCAGAGACTCTCTGGTACTTCCCACCTAGGAAGCTTGCTTGCAGAGCCTAGCAGGGCATACTGTGGGCTGGCTGGGTAACGGTTCTGGATTGGCTGGAGGGTCCTCTGGATTCAGTTTCTACCTCTGTTCCCTGGTATATATTTAGGGGAGAGATCTTGCTTCCCTCTTCGAGTTCCTGTCCTTCCTTCATCGTTGGAAGATCCAAGGCAGACTGTACCTTCAGCCAGGGTCCCAACAAGTTCTTCTTGCTCCTCCTTGCAAAGTCTTCAGATGATCTGCAAAAAGAGGGGCTCAACCCTTCTTTAAAGCCAAATGGGCCCCAGTGATTGGTGTAGGCTAAGCCTGCCTTAATGAACCAATCCCGGTTCCCCTCCAACAATCTTGTGTTACGTGTGAGGTCATAACCAGAGTGCTTTGCAACAGGAAAGGTAAAGGGGTGATAACATCTAATACTAAGTCCCACCCATCTTCCTGTCTGTTGTTGCTCAAAGGTTCTCTCTGTTAATTGAGCTCTCTGTGGTTCCTGATTAAAGGCAGGTCTCCCTTGAAGTTGTGGCGAGAACAGACTTTCTGTTCCATCAAATCACAAACTCCTACCTTCTGAATGGGGTCCCGCTGCAGGGTTTGTCTATTGTAAACACATGTACCAGACATGACACTTTACTGGCTTTGATTCTGGGGGGCGGGAGCTGGCTTCAGGATGGCAGAGTGCATATCAAAGTGTGTTGGGGGTGTTTCCTGTCTTTTGTTACCTTCTGTAGCTGGGCCCCATGTGTGCCTGTTTGAAGTATACTCTATTAGCATGCTCATTATGTTTAATTACTGCCACCATCCTGCGGGGCTGTAAAGTAGTGAGCCAGAGACAAGAAGGTAAGTTAACCAATAGTATTTATTTCTTACAGCTCACCAGAGGTTAAACGGTTGTGCACCCGGACTTCTCGTTATCCAATTAACTTCACTTAGCGCTCATAGCAACAAAACCAAAATAAAGGGTCTTCCAGGTTGCCCAAAAGACAAAACTCAAGGATTGCAATATTGCGTGTCCACAAATGAATGCAGTTCAAAATACGGAGAACCCAGGAATGGCAGCCTTTCTTTGTTCAAAGCAGCAATATTCAGCCCCGGGCGTTTACTGAACACTTCCGAATGGTTCAGAGCCTTTCTGTTCAAGCTCTGCGGCCGGTGTTCGGAGCCAGTCGTTCCACACTGGCCATGGCTGTACTTCAGTAAATAACCAAACTTTCCTTTTCCCGCCGTTGGGAATCAGGCCTCTTCATCTGCTGTGCAGTCGGATTTGACTACAGGTCCGGTACGGTACACTCCGGTGAGTTTTCCTTTTCTCTCTAATACGCCCACCGATATGGGGTACTGTCCTCGTACCATTCCGAGTCCACTCTGTCAGCCTTCTTCCACTCCTGCAAAACGAGAGACAAGTTGAGCTGTTTTCTGATGCTTTTAACCCCGGCGAGTCTCCTCCCCAGTAATTAGCGTTAGGTGTTCCCAGCCCTGGGCTCCTTACACCTGAGGCTAATTCACCTCTTCCCAGCTTCAACTTCACGGTGTTAGCTTTGCATTTAACCCCCGCCTGCCTGGAGCCCCCATTATATGGAAACGTGGTTTTTCGTCTTCCTTGTCTGATTTCTATTCCCGTTTTCTGGCTTTTGGTTTGTTTATGTATCCGTTGGGGCATTCTGGGATATGTACTTTGTGTCTTTTTCTCTTGTCTCTTATATTTGTATTGTCCGGTGTGATAGTTGATTGGTGGGGCATTCTGGGACATGTAGTCTGGGCTTTTACTTGTTCCCGCGTGTCTCTTAAACTTGTCATTATATGGTCTGGTGTGATCATAGACTCATCCCCCTCCCTCTTGTTTTGTTCCGTATTGGCCGCTATTGGTTCCTCATTACAAGGGCCAAAAAAGGATAGGGTTGATCCATGGAGCCTTTGTTATTTCATTAGGCTGGCCATGGCAGGGGGGAAGGTTTTGCCCTCCCAATATTTTGAGAAGCCTTGATGTAATCCTGGGTGTCACATTCCTACTAAATGCGACTGGGAGGACTGCGCTTGAAGGCCTTGTCCACCCAGAGTACAGAGGTCTATGTGCATGTCATGCTGTGAGCATAGGAAAATGTGTGCAGATTAGCCCCACACATTTTCCAGAGGTTTACCTACCCTCATATACAATTGTTTTAAAAAGCGCAGGTGAGTGTACACCCACCATGCGGATGGTCGAATACCTCACCAGTCCCCATTATTTTTTTTGTTTCTTTTATTGCCTTGGGATTTTAGTGTGCCTTTAATTTCAAGTGTCTCTATTTAGGCGTTTCTTTTTTCAGAAGATTTCATTTAGGCTGCAGTAGGATTTTAGTTTTGTAGGAACATGTCTTTAGGTCTTCAGATGGTTGACTATCAACAAACTGGTGCTCGTTGCTAAGCTATGACCAATGCATTAATAATATCTAGAAGAAGTAGGAAGTGCAATGTTGTTTCACGGTTCCCACATCAAGATTATAGAACATGTCTGTATATGGCAGGCACATGTGTGCTGTTAGTCAAATCCCACCCAGTGAATCTACAACTTCCAGTGAATAGACCATACATTTTTTTTTTTATAAGCAGATTTTCCACTGATATGAACAGAGACCTTTTAATGAAACAAAAACAGTTTCCGTATATTCATAAGCTCAACAATAATGTTGTAATTGTGGAGTGTTCACTCTAAACCAACGTTTAAATGCTGAACAGTTTTGTCTGGACTCCAAGCCAACTGCTTGCTGCCTACCTGGGCACATGCGTTGTACCTATGCGATTTATTTAGTTATTTATTTATTTCAGGGGGAAAACATTTGAATTCTACAAACATAATTAATCTTTTATAACACACTTGATACCGGGGACCAGTTTCTAAGCGTGAGCTTGGTATTCGAACCTGTGTTGCTATGCATTGTCTTGCTTCCAAGACAAACGTGTTGCCCCTGAGCTATCCTCCCGGCCCGCCGGACGAGTGCTCCGGAGTGTGTGAATTCCTGGATAAAAAGGGATGCATCTTCCTCACTTCCTCTCTTCCCCCTCTCTTCCCCTCTAGCCCTGTCTCTCTGTAACTCGCGCTGTCTCTCTGCTACTCTGTATGTGGAGTTTAGGGATGGCACATTTGCGCTCTACTGGAAGTGACGTATACTTGTGAGGGCTTAATGGCCAGTCAGAAGGATGTCTCTTCATTGCATGGGGTGGCCAAGCTGCCAGAGGAGGAGTTTTGTGAACCTGTCTGCAGTGATCAGAACCAGGACTTTCTTCTGGGATCCCAGACTATGGCACCGTGGAGCTACTTCCGTTTGCTTACATGCATAGCAACATGCTAAATTCCTCTATTCCGAGCGAGGCTCCATAAACTAATTCGGACAATTGACACTCCCCAGCCTAGTCGTCCTCTGATCCACGTTAGCAGGTGCCGCACTGCAACCCCGAGCCAGTGCTCAGCCGTGGGCCCAGGTACCTTGATTGACGGGGCAGATTGCAACTAGAGACTGAATGACTAGTAAGGTGTGAGGGTCTGTGTCTTGTCCCCAAAAGTACTCGGGCCAAAAATGTCCAACTCAAATGCATTGATGTTTATGTAAACCTTCCCTTTGCTTTCATGACCCGTGCCCACATTCTCTTGGACTCCACCCCCAACCCCCCACCCCATCATCTATAACCTACCGTGTACTTAACAATGTGTGTCATTATTTTTTTTTAACAAACATATATTTTTTTTACCTGATTTCATTTTTGGGTTTCAGGAGGTCTTTCCCCTTTTTAGTTATTTTGGTTCCAATCATGGACATGTTGGTACACTGACATGACATGGTTGTGTACCGAGTGAGTATTACACACTGCCACCCCGACTCTCTGCCTTTCCCTTTCTCTCGCCGTCTCTTTCACACGCACTTTCACTCATACCTTAGTCTCACACACTCCACAAGGTAGGCTGGTCCTGTTTTTTAAAAACATTTTATTTTTCAATTTACATTGTAACAGGAACATTATCAAACAAAGTACATATTCCAGTGCACCTCCCCATCACATCCCACCTTGCCTTCTCCACTACGTAAGGTAACATTCAATCTCCCGGATCAATACAGCATTAAGAAACGTTGCCAAATGTCTCGAAGCGGTTTAATCTTCTGCTTCCTATATATCACCCTCTCTATCAAGGACACCCTGTGCATCTCCTGTATCCATGCCTCCACCGTAGGACGAGTTGTAGACTTCCAACCCCTAAGAATTAACATCTTGGCTATTGGAGCTGCTTGGAACAACCAACGCATTTGTGGCCTGGAAAGATCCTGGGAGAATCTTCACCCAAGACTAAGGTCTGAAACTCAAAATCTAAAGACATCCTCAAAACTCAGTTAGAAATCACAAATAAATCACTCCAAAAGAACCTCACGCTTGTGCACTCCCATAATGTGTTCCAAAGTCCCAGTCCAATGTGAGCAACCCCAACAGGAGTCTGCATCAATGAGCCCACGCTTGCACAGTCGTTCAGGCATCCAATACACCCTATGCAGGATTTTGATCTGCATAGCTATACAAAATGTAATGGAGAGGGATACATTACAACGCATTAGCATCCACCGTTCCTTAGTCATCCCTTCTTGAAGTCTCTTAAACCAGCTCCCTAATAAAGACGTATCCACTTCTCTTGCCCCGATAAGAAGCTTATGCATTTTAGAAGCCAAATGTCCTTCAGGTGCATTATTCATAATAAAATCTATCAGTCCACTCTCCTCAAATCCCTTACCAGTATCGGCGGCCCTCTTGAGTATACGATAATCACCCAAAGTGCAACAAATCAGACCCTGTTCCACCCTCAGGTGGTGAAAGCTAATCCACTTCCCATCCACAAGCAGAACACCAATTACCTTGATACCACCCAAGTACCATTCAGGTCAAAACAGAATGTATTCCTCTCCTTAAATCCAGGGTTGTACCAAATAGATGAGTCAAACGTCCGAGAGGGGTCGTGATCCAAGACACAGGCAATCTTTTTCCAGGCTTCCCTTAAATATTCAGTCAATGGGGTTAGTTGCAAAACTACCTTTTTGTCTTTGTGGACAATTATACCTTTGGCTTCATTGGACCAACATTTTACTGGACTCAGCAAGGCACCAAACATCAGGGGGTTGTTCTGGATATGGCAATATATGCCTAATAGCAAATACCAGATGGTAAGCAGCAAAATCGGGCACACTCAAGCCCCCTTTCTCCCTGGTCAACTGAATCTTCCATAGTCTAATGCATGGAGGCTTATTGTCCAAAATGAACCCATGCATCAACCTATTCACCTCACTCCGCACTCCGCTCCTGGGGAATAAGAGGGTCATACTCAAAATGTAATTAATTCCAGGTGCGCTTATCATTTTAAGGGCATGTACCTTCCCCCACAAGGACAAATTAAGATGTCTCCACCTTTCAGGTTCAGCATTCAGATTATCCATCATCCAACACCTATTCTCGTCCATAATTGTATCCACTTGGTTTAACAGCCAGATGCCCTGATACTTCAAACGTCTGCTCCACCAGTGAAATTCAAAATGTCGGCGGTCCTCCCTTACACACTTACTCGAGCCGGCAAGGCACCAGACGTAGACCAGTTTAGTTTATAACCAGAGACCTTTGACAATGAATCAATGTGCTTCATCAAAGCCGAAAGGGAGCAGTCCAAGTCCTTAAGAACCAACAAGTCATCCGCATATAATCAAAACTTTTGACAAGCTCCCCTAACATCAACCCCAACAAAACTGTCATTCCTCCTTTAATCTATCAGCCAGTGGTTCCATCACAACAACAAACAAAAGCAGGGATAATGGTCAACCCTGGTGAAACCCTTTCTCCAGATTGAGAATGTATCCCATTTGTTAAGACAGCTCAGCTGCAGTAAGGCTAGCATACAACAATTTAATCCAGCCCAAGAGACTTTCACCAAAGGCCATCTTCTTCAGCAACTCGAACAAGTAATTCCATTCGATCCGATTTGATGGCTTTCTCTGCATCTAGCGATATGATCACTGCTCCCTCCCTCGTTCTATGGGCCTCATATATAGTTTGAAACAGTCTTCTTATATTCATCCCCGAATGTCTGTGCTTCACCAATCTGGCTTGGTTCGGGTGACTCAGACGAGACAGGACATCTTCCAACCGCTTAGCCAAGGTCTTCACCAAAATCTTCTTGTCGGTATTAATAAGGCTGAGTGGTCGATAACTGCCGGGAGATGTCAGTGGTTTCTCCTTTTTCAGGAGGACTGCAATTACTGAATGTCGTCTAGTTTGTAGAAGCAGCCCCTCTCCTTCGATGTATTAAACAGCTCCTCCATTAGCAGAAACGCACTGTCAGGCATTATTTTATTGAACTCCATAGGGAGACCATCTGTACCAGGATACTTCCCATCATTAAGGGCACGCACAGCGCATTTCAATTCATCACAAGTTCGATTTGCCTCCAAGTCAGCCACCTCATGTTATGTCAACTCTGACAGATTCGAGCAGCTTATAAATTCCTGCACGCCCTCTGACTAAACACTGTCAGACAAATACAGTTTTGTGTAAAACATCTGAAATTCTTCATTAATGTCTTTTTGGTTTAAGAGAAACCCTGCCGGACTCCTTTTCAATCACAAAGATCATTCTGTCTTTCCTCATTGACCGCAGATGTTGGGCCAACAACCTGTCACACTTTCCCCCTTTCTCATAATAAGAACACTTGGTCCAGAACAGTACATATTCTGCCTTTTCCGATATTAACTTATTCAAATCATATTTAACCTGTCTCAGCAATCGCTCCTTCTCATCTGTGGGCGTAACCATCACTGTATCCTCAAGATCCTTAATTTTCATCTACAAAGTCTTTATGGACTCCTCTTTACTCTTCTTCCTTTTACTAGACCGACCGATGAGGAGCCCGCAAATACTACACTTAATGGCCTCCCACACTGATTCAACATCTACCTCCACCCCCCCATTCAAGTTTGTGTTCATATAAAATTGAGCCTCACTCACAATCTTCTCTGCTGTTTCCTCAGCATTTAATAAAGAAGTATTAATTTTCCAAAAATGGTTTCTGCCAACTGTGGAACCTAGGGAAATGAATAACTCAACAGGCGCATGATCAGACGTATGGATAGGACCTCTTTCACTACTCAGTGAGTCGAGGCTAGCCCTGCGGTCAAAAAAAATATCCAATCTGGAACAAACATTGTGAGCCCCAGAATGGAAGCTATAATCCCTATCTGTGGGATGTTCCAACGTCCGCGTGTCAATCGGATTATGCTCTAGGACCAGCTCCCGCAAGGTCTCCCGTTGTTTGTTTTTCACCTTCGTCAAGCGATTGTTACTTCTATCCAAAAGCGGATCCATAACTTCATTAAAGTCACCACCTTGTATCACACTGCCTCAGCCCATATCCTGAATATACTGTGCAACCTCATTGTAAAAGGATCCATGCCTCACCGTCTGCACATATATGTTCCAAAGAGACATCAGTTCCTCTTGTATACAGACGAGGACAATACATATTCTCCCCTCGTTATCCTCCTTGTGTGAAAGCACTTCTCCCGTCACATTCTTCTGAACCAGGACTGCCAGCCCTCTGGAACGAGAGTTGAAACAAGAGCCATACACCTGTCCCACCCAAGCTCATTGCAGTTTCTCTGTTTCTGCCTCCGTGAGGTGGGTTTCCTGTAGTAGGGCAACATCAGCCTTAAGACCTTTAAATAACCCAAATTCTTTGCCCTTTTTCACTGGGCCATTCAAACCTTTTACATTCCACGAAACGAGTCTTAAGTCCACCTTCTTGTTAAACTCCATTGTGGTGGAAACAGCACAGTCACATTCAGAACCAAAACCAGAGGCAGGAGAAAAAAATGAAACCCAAAATGTACTGGAGAAGATAAAACCCAAACCGAATATTATAATGACAACCTCATACAGAACATCTCCTACCCATCAAAGCGGACGGTTAAACAGTGGCTATGATGGAGCCACCCCACCCCCGCAGCTGTATAAACTTCACAAAAACACAATCCCCTAAACATATACTGAACACCAAAAGGTGCTCATGTCAAACATCAACAGTTATGAAGCAGTAAATAGTCAACGCTGTGCCCTCAAACAGGTTGCTCCAGTTGTTCGAGTTCTAAAATGCAAATGACAGTATTGGGCAATCCCTAAGGAGGTACGTGCTAATCTAGAAATTAAAAGCCTGGGCATTCTTCAAGTAGAGCAGCATAGCGTACTCCACCCACCCGAGAAAGGAACATCAGAAACCTAAATATACCAAAAACTGCCATGTTCTTAGATCGGGCATCGAACTGTCATTTAGCGGTCAAGTGGAAACATTGAAACAATCAGGCAGGATAACCGGGGTGTCCGGGTCCAAAAATGTATAGGACCTTAACAGTTGAACCCTGTGCAGGTACGTTCTATTCTGGATATTAAAACCCCCTGCACTCATCAACTCCTTTGCAACAGAATAACCTAGTGCACTTCTACCCACCCCAGTAAAGTATTAAAACTACACCGGCGCACAACATCCAAAACATTAATGTTTTGGGAAACTGTACTGATGCCTGATTTAAGCTCTTCACAGTCATACAGCTGCAAGTGGCAAACATTGGTGTCTTTAGACGGGAGTCGGATTCCAAAGTCTAACTGACTTAATAGTTAATGGGCAAACATACGGGCGAAGGGCGCTCAGCCTATCAGGTGGCTGGAACAGCGGGTGAGAATACACAATCCCTGGCCACTGTTTCAGCTACCTCAGGCCTTTCCCCGGGTGCTGCTTTTTTGTCTTTTTTTTTTTTCTAGCATGAACAGGCAACAGGGAGCGCCTCCATGTTGCCTCCCCATTTTGGAAACCTCAAATTCCAATTCCCCCCCCACCTCAACTTACCTACGGATCCAGAACCTTGCGCTCCAGTTCCCGATGCTCCTACTGTCTGGCCACCGCCAATGAAATAGAAAAGTGACTAGGTCCCTTTTCGGATGATGACAGCCATTTTGGAATATGTTTTCCATGGCACCGTTATCCGAAAAGGGACCTACTCCCTTTTCCATTGTAATGGCGGCGGCCATTTTTCCTGCATTTCTTTTTCTCTGAAGGGAGATGGGCTCGCACAGAGCTCACCTCCAGGATGAAAAACAAATAAAAACTATCCGCACTGTGGTAAATCCTGGGGTGCGAATAGCTTTCACGCTCTGGCTTGGGGGGCGGACATGGGGTTTAACGGCCCTCAGCCCAAGCTGTGTTACTAGCTTCGCTGGGTACCACCAAGTTAGGAATAAAAAAATTGATTAAACGAAAGGAAACAGAAAGGACAGCAGCAGAGGGGTCGCAACAGAGCGAGGACTCTAGATCACGCGACCAGTGAGCCATAAACTGACCCCAGCCCAAGGCGCTATTTTAAAGACGATGCAAATGAAAAATATCAAAATAAAACATTCTTGAAACACTGCAGCAAGGCACAAACTGTCGTTGTATAAAGTCCAAATTAACAAGGGGGGTCCTGGGAGTCCCTCTGCCAGACATTAATCCTGGTTACGAGAGACAAACCCAGAGTCTTTAGCTCACTATCTTTCACAGAGAAGAAATATCCCAAACATATCAGTCTTTGTCCTGCCCCGGGGCAGTCCAGCACCGAAATGCTAGGCAATTCTCCTCTGAACAAGAGTACCAACAGAAACCCCAGACACGTGTTTCGGTCTGGTTGGACCTCATCAGTAGAGTGGATCTGTGCCTCTCTAAGAATAGTGAGCAAGGGGTCCACGTCTGGATTCCCCTAGTAACTTAGGGTGAGACCCAAAGTTACTTAAATATGCAAATTAACAAGGGGGGTCCTGGGAGTCCCTCTGCCAGACATTAGTCCTGGTTATGAGAGACTTACCCAGAGACTTTAGCTCACTATCTTTCACAGAGAAGAAATATCCCAAACATATCAGTCTTTGTCCTGCCCTGGGGCAGTCCAGCACCGAAATGCTAGGCAATTCTCCTCTGAACAAGAGTACCAACAGAAACCCCAGACATGTGTTTCGGTCTGGTTGGACCTCATCAGTAGAGTGGATCTGTGCCTCTCTAAGAATAGTGAGCAAGGGGTCCACGTCTGGATTCCCCTAGTAACTTAGGGTGAGACCCAAAGTTACTTAAATATGCAAATTAACAAGGGGGGGTCCTGGGAGTCCCTCTGCCAGACATTAGTCCTGGTTACGAGAAACTTACCCAGAGTCTTTAGCTCACTATCTTTCACAGAGAAGAAATATCCCAAACATATCAGTCTTTGTCCTGCCCTGGGGCAGTCCAGCACCGAAATGCTAGGCAATTCTCCTCTGAACAAGAGTACCAACAGAAACCCCAGACACGTGTTTCGGTCTGGTTGGACCTCATCAGTAGAGTGGATCTGTGCCTCTCTAAGAATAGTGAGCAAGGGGTCCACGTCTGGATTCCCCTAGTAACTTAGGGTGAGACCCAAAGTTACTTAAATATGCAAATTAACAAGGGAGGGTCCTGGGAGTGTCTGGGGATGCTGTTGGTACTCTTGTTCAGAGGAGAATTGCCTAGCATTTCGGTGCTGGACTGCCCCAGGGCAGGACAAAGACTGATATGTTTGGGATATTTCTTCTCTGTGAAAGATAGTGAACTAAAGACTCTGGGTAAATCTCTTGTAACCAGGACTAATGTCTGGCAGAGGGACTCCCAGGACCCCCTTATTAATTTGCGTTGTATAAAGTCCATAAGAGTATAAACACGTTCCCTGGGTTTTAGTCCACCACCAGAAACTCAGAAGTATAAGCCCAACTAGAGCCCAGCTTTTTAGCCACGTTATGGCCTCTGCAGCATCTGCAGTCGTTTTAACCATTTCAGGCAAATGCATCTTCATTAAGGCAGACTTGGTTAAAATGGCTTTTATATGTCTGTCCCTTGCCATGCTCTTTAAACGTTTTCCTTTTCTCCATCACCTACTTGAGATAATCTGACAATATTGGAATTGCACCCGTCCTTTCTCCTTCGCAGCCTTTAATATCTGCTCCTTGAGGCAGACCTTGGTGAGGACCAGAACAGCCTCATTGGTCAATCTGAGGTATGTTTGCCCGTCCTGTAGGCGTAGTCCAAATCTGACATTGTTAAAGCATCTGCTTCATACACCTCGGACATCAATCTGGCCACAAAGACTTAAGTTCCTGGTCCTCGTTCCTCATTCTCACCCAAGCCCGCCCTGCGCAGGTTTAGGCTGCGGGCCTTCAGATCCAACTCCGTAGCTCCCCCTTTAACTTGGGAGAGTTCAGCCTTCAAACCATTATACGCTCTGAAGATCTCTCCTTCTATTTTGGTAACCCTGCCGTCCAGCTGATGAACTGAAAGAAAAGTCAGCCATATTGGACTTCCCTTCGCCACCTTCAGTAGCAGAGACTAGATGTCTTGTGAGCTTGTTATCTCCCCGTCTCAGTTGAGGTCTGCTTGGAGTTTTTTAGGAATCACATTCTTAGCAATGCTCATCTTTTTCTTAGTATTCACTATCCTTCAAGTATCCATAAGGGAGGGGCAGGAGTTGCTGGCCCAACTTTGCAGGATCGTCGTGGTGGTCCAGTTTCAAGCATGCAGCCTCATGTCTTGTGGCCTTTTGGCTTTCATGTGCCCCTAAAAAGCTGACCACCCTTCACCCACACGCCCTCTGCAGCCCAGCTTCTACTCCTTGGCATTATTATTTTATGTTATTGTTTTTTCCTATAGCATTGCTTTGCAGCCATCCACTACAAAGTGCTGCAGAGTTCCAGAGATAACTCTCTTGGGCACCGATTTTCCTGGTCCATCTGCGCCGCGATATTGGCACTGTCGGTATTAGCGGCAGCCTTGCACACATTCTTCATTTTCCTGAACCGCAAGCACAAGACTGTGGCTAATGCTCAAGCTCCGCTGCCACAACGCATCTGTGTCCTGCATTGCGCCAGTGTTAAGCATAGCAACAGTCCTCTGCATTCCTGATGACCATGGGCCTTCCACGTGGTATATTTCTGCGCAAAGTTAGGGTGGTTTTTATTTTTGCTTTTTTGTTTTTTTCTTCTTTTTTCTCTTCTTAAGTGTGTTTGGCAGGTGGCAACATCTGCCCTCAAAAGGGTATGTAAATGGAGGACAGGCGCAATTGGTGGTAGGTATGTTTAACGTGTTTGATGCCTACGGGCTTTGGCGCGTTACAAACTAACGAATACAAGTACAAAAAAAAGAAGCGCGAGCCAGGCCAGCAGAACACAGGGATGTCCTGACTGTCAAGGGTGTTAAGTCGATGTGTTGTGGGGCGCCAGATTTCCACGGTGCACGCATGGGTGGTCCTGAATGCACACGAGGATTGCAGGGCCGGGTTCCCACCGGGCACCAGAGATGGGCCTGGGTTCATGTGGGGCATGCAGGGAGGTGGACCTGATGTGCTTTGATCTTGTGTTCCTATGTGACCCCCACAGGTGGTCATGTGCATGCAAGGTTGCACAGGTCCAGGTGCCGAGGGATGAACTTTGGTGTTAGGATCTGATGAGCTCTTGGAAGATTTGACTACAAGCCAGAAAAAATTGTTATTCCGGGGGGCAATGATTGGAAAGAAACTAATTTTAACAGGTTGGAAGTCTAAAACACCCGTGGAAATGCATGCGTGGATGAAAGAGATGCATGGACTGGCGAACATTGAGAAAGTAATATATAGAAGGGAAAATAAACTATCCCTGTTTGAGAGGATCTGGGGCAGCTTTTTATTGTTGTACTAGACTTCAGGATTTTAATTTTATATTTATTGAGGTTGATGGTGAGAATTGGGTGAGGGTGGAGGGATTAGGGATCTTTCCATTTTTATTGCTGAATGATGTGTATATATGAGAATTTGTACATTCAGATGTTATGTTAATTTGTATTTTTGAAAAAGAATAAATATATGTTAAAAAAAAAAGCTGAGTATTTAGTAAGAGCAAGTTGTAGATAGCGTGGTACCCAGCCCCAGACAGCCTTATGGATGATGCAGATGGATTTGGAATTGATCCTTGCAGCAACAGGGGACCAGTGGAGAATTTTTAGGGCTGGAGAGATGCGGTCCCTAGGCTTGAGGCCAAGGATAAGTCTTGCTGCCCTATTCTGGATTAGCTGGAGGGGCCGTAGAGAGGAAGAGGGTAGATTCAGGAAAACGCTATTATAGTAGACTAGGTTTTAGAGAACCAGAGCTCTGTTGACATTGAGGTTTTGGGGGAAAGTGAGAAAAGAGAGCATTCCTTTGAGAAGGAAGAGTTGAAAGTGGAACTTCTTGGCAAGGTCCTGAATGTGTGGCAAGGTCCTGAATGTTAGGGAGGAAGGAGAGGGAGGAGTCGAAGATGCCTCCAAAGTTTCTTAGTGGTAGTGATCTGACTACTTCCGACAGAGAAGAGCATTATATTATAATTATTGCATGGAAAACCTTGCTATTTTAGGGGGAGCCTGCTGAAAACAAATATGAATTTATAGTCCCCCATTGATCATGAATCACACACTTCTAATTTCAAAAATGTTTATATGAATTGTGTGCCACCTGCTAGCTCAGCAACAACGCGCTTGTCTTGGAAGCAAGACAACACAGCAACATATGTTCGAATCCCATATTTATAATTAACTGAACTAGGCATCACCGAGACTAAAACACCTCAGATTTGTAGCTCACTAAAACTCCTTTTCATTCCTGTCATTTTAAGTCCTCATCGTTTCAGTATTAGTCCTCAAGACGGAACAGATCTTCAAAACCAGAAACCACTGGGCCTCTTAAGAACTCTTCCTACATCCACACAAGTGAAGTCCAGGAGAACCGCTAAAAATCATGAGTGGATTGCATTTTATTGCTCCTGGGCAGATTCATTTGACACAGATGATCTGGGCTTACAAATTGAGTTCAGTCACATGATGGGGGACAAGTAGATTTTATTTTTTACAGGAAAGGGATCCACATTCCTGAGCAGTGGGGAGGCACAAAGAGAACACAAGAGGTGATGTTCGGGTGAACATCAAATGGTTGGAAAGGGAAAGCTGATTAGGGCAGTGGGATGGGAGGGTGGCACCTGGCACTCCGGCAGTGTAAAATTACCCCAGAGTTTGGAAAGTGGTGGAATCACGCCTGCAATGTGGAGGAGACTGAACAATCACTGTGAGGGCAACTGGTCTACAAAGAATGCCAAGGGAGAGGGTTGGTCCGTTTCAGCGGGTGAAACTCTAATGCTAGGTAAATAGTACTGAAAACCCGTGGCTGGACAGTGGGAGGATGTGGTATGCTGCATATTTCATAGCAACATTCTCACACATTGCATTTTTAGGGACATATTCCTGTTGATGCAATTCATTATCAAATGTTGGTATAAAAAGGCAGGGGTTTGTGGAGTGATAATGCAAAGTTATGGGGGGGGGCAGGTGTGGATAAGCAGGTGAAATAGGATTGGAGGGATCCTCCCATGTCAGGTAGGAGGCTAGGGCGATCATTATCTGACCAACTTTTAAAATGCATGTCAGGATAACAAAGGGCGGTACAGACACCTACAACCGATGAAGCCACAAAGTAGGCAGTGTTCGGCCGGGCTGCTGGTTCGAAAGAGAGCAGTGAACCCAAAGAAAGGGAAGGTAGGGGGGGGCAGAGGAGGCTGGTGGAGGGAGAGCAAGTTTGTGGATCAGTGTTTCTAGTTCTCCAGTTGTGATTTGGGGGCCTGTCTCAGTGTCGGCGAGAGGGTCTGTGTGGGTTTGGTTATTTTGGGTGCTAGCTTATATGCAGAGTGTCTGTTTGGAAGGTGGAGTTTCCAGGTTGAATTGTGTGATTGGTGAGGTATGTGAACCTGTGTGACTGTGTAATTAGAACTGTGGGTGTGTTTGTTACAAGGATTGCACCTTTATCCAGTCCTATGTGTAATCCAGCATCCTTTCCCTTTGCATGCAGGGACTTGTGGGTCCACTTTTTATTTTGAAGAATGGGCCTTCATGTGACAGCAAGCGAAGCATTGTTGGCTAAACCGATAGGATTAGGTAGTAGTTCTACTGACATTGGTCACAGAGGCATCTCCGAGAAGGGTGAATGTGAATGGTGCCCCTGTGGATGGCATCTAGTGGGTTGAAGGTTATTGTATCTGTCTTTGTGCTGGTTGTTGCTGATGAGTGTATCCATGTGTCTATGCTTGTGTTGGGTCCATGTATTTCTTGGCCTTGATGTACTGTGGTCATCGCTTCTGTTGCGTTAGTTGTAGGCGTGCAAGTCCTCATTTCCAGCAGGTCTCTGCCCAGTTTGATTGGGAGACTCTGCTGTATTTTTTCTACGTCTGTCTGAGGGTGAGTCTTTATCTGGGTGTGTGCTACAGGGATCCTGTACAATACTCGTGACTTTCTTGCGAGTACTACTCGGTGTGCTCTCCTATGGACTGCTGTCTACTCAGTCGATGTTTGTTGGGGGTGGGTCTTTTCTTAGTGCATATGTTGGAGCTGGTGTTCAAGAACCATTGCAACTGGATCCTAGTAGATAATGATTCGTTCACATGGTTTTAACATCCATAGCTGCCTAGACTAAATTGGGTCCAAACGAAGCGGGATAAGACACGGTCCTGCAAATGGGGTAGAAACTGACCCCCTAGAAAACACATAAGAGCCAGAGCAAGGTGTGGCAAATCAAGCGATGAGCAAAAGCAGCGGGCCCAAATTATAAATATATTTTTTAAAAAAATACAAGACCTAGTCCACAATTGGACTAAGACGGTCCTCATGAGCAGGGGCAAACCAACATTAGGCCTACCATAAGAACCCTGAGAAACTGGGTTGGTGGGGTTCGTGTGAATGCACAGCCCCAATATATGGTCAGGACAACAGACTTGAAATTCTTGAACCGAATCCAAATCCACAAAGGGTCATCCCCAGAAGGAGGGGTCCGCAAAAGTAACCTTCTACAAACCGTGCACCTCAACAATCCTCTGGGCACAAAACCTGCACCCTAGAAAATATGGAGCTCAAAAAGAGCACATGGAGAAAATGAAAGGAGCTGGTTCTGTAGTATTGCCCATTTCTGAACTTCCATCCCCGACTCCAAGGCCTACTTTGGGCAATGGCATATCCTCTAGGCTAGCGACTAGATTGTAGAGATGCTTCTGAGAGAGGCAGTGAGCTTCCCCCACTCACTGCACCCCAAAGGAACGTACTACTTGGATATGAAAACATTTGCCGGCCAAAAAAGAAGCTGCATGCTGCCCGCTGCAGCCAGCTGCACCCGAAGGCAGGACCTTTCTCTCAAATGCATTGCTGAGTGGGGTACGCTCCTCCAATGCATGGCTGAGTGGGGTGCACGCCTCCAATGCATGGCTGAGTGGGGTGCGCTCCTCCAATGCATTGCTGAGTGGGGTGCGCTCCTCCAATGCATTGCTGAGTGGGGTGCGCTCCTCAAATGCATGGCTGAGTGGGATGTGCTCCTCAAATGCATGGCTGAGTGGGGTGCGCTCCTCAAATGCATGGCTGAGTGGGGTGCGCTCCTCAAATGCATGGCTGAGTGGGGTGCGCTCCTCAAATGCATGGCTGAGTGGGGTGCGCTCCTCAAATGCATGGCTGAGTGGGGTGCACTCCTCATATGCATTGCTGAGTGGAGTGCACTCAAATGCATGGCTGAGTGGGGTGCACTCCTCAAATGCATTGCTGAGTGGAGTGCACTCAAATGCATTGCTGAGTGGGGTGCACTCCTCAAATGCATTGCTGAGTGGAGTGCACTCAAATGCATTGCTGAGTGGGGTGCACTCCTCAAATGCATTGCTGAGTGGGGTACGCTCTTAATGTACGCGACTGGAGAAGGGCCCCAGGTCAATGGAAACAATTGCCATAACCAATGATGCACTTTTGTGGAGGAGCCACAAGGTGCGCACAGCCTGGCTGTGTGTGCAATTCGTAATTGATAGTCAAGGCTGTCCTGTTGTTAGGACAGAGCCCATGCTCAACTCCTGCAACGTAGTGCTGGATAAAGCTTTACTATCAGGGCATTCATCATAGAAAATTCAATGAAATCCTTCTTAATAGATATGATTTTCATAACATTTTTTTAAAAAAAATAATTCTGATCCATTTTATTGTATAATATCCAGGAAACCTGGATTCTGGAAAAATAACTACTGTTGACCATCTTCAAAGTTAACCGTTCCACCAAAGCAGGTAGTGGGTGTATTTATTGAAGCTTCCGTCCTTTCTCGCTCACCTTTACTCCTACTTGTTTAAAGGCAAGCCTCGTCTAGGAGTGCCTTGCCCTGCTGTATCCCCCCTTTCACATCTATCAAATCCTAAATTGATTTTATTTCATGTATGTACTTTTTATTTGCATTGTTAATTTATCCTATATAGTTACACAAATTGAACTATTTGCGTTTTTCAATGGCTCAAAAAGTCCTGCAGTCCGACTGTGTTTGAAATAAACGGATCTAATGTTGGAGGGGGCTGGCATTGTCCGTTTGCCACGTAGGTGCATGAGCCGCCGCCGCCGCCTCCTCTTCTATATGAACCAGTCCATTAAATCCCCTTGGCTCGTTTTCGCCTCTCGCCAGCTGATCGCGTGCCGCCGAGACTGCAGTCTGGCCGTGTAATCATTAAGCCGGCAGATAAGATGTGCGCACCATAAATTACTTGTATTCGGCAAACAGAGGCCACGTGACGGCCCTCATGTCCACAAAGGTTTTACTGGGCCGCACTGAATGGACGCGGAGGCTGGAGTTAAACAGTTAATTAACTACAGAAGAAGCACGTGATGTGAGGGCGCAAGCAAGCGCGATGATGTACAAGGGGTGGGGGGGTACGTTAAAAGGCCAGCAAAGTGCCAGAAGCAGCACTATACATGAAATGGTCCCTTTACATGCCTGCACAAAGCACACCTGTTATACTCATGATCTAAGACTATGACATCCCTCCGATCATCCGCAGGGCAGTGTGCGCTCGCCTGGGATTTTTTGGATGATTTTTTAGGAAATGGAATGATGGGAGATCAACCTCGGAAAATGTGTGGGGCTAATCCGCACACATTTTCTAATGCTTGCTGCACAACAAACACATAGTCCAGTGTACTCTGGGGCACACAGCCTACAGGCGCAGTCCTCTGTATTTGACAGGTGAAAGCGAGGGGTTCACTAAAACATCCAGAGGAGAAGGGCAGCACCTTGCTCCTCCCATTGCCAGCCTAATTAAATATTAACAGCTTCATGGATCTGCCCTGTTCTATTGTCTAAGTTCTGTGTGGTGGTGGTGCTTATTGATAAGAGTTAATTGAAGCAGGCTTGCAAGTAGGCCTGGTCACAGAACTTAACGATGGGCAGGAAAACTAACACCTCTTTCATATGCAATGTGTCAACTTGAAGCTAGCTCCCGCCCCTCTGTATGAATGACAGTGAATGGCATGTCTGGGTCCACTGTTTACCATAGGCAACTACTAAAGAGTGGACCCCTTTCAGAGGGAGACGTATGTGATTTAAGGGAGACGGGAGGTCTGCTCCCATCACAAACTTCAAGGGAGACCTGCACTTTGATCAATGGTCACTGAGGGCTCAGTTAACCAGAGAGACACTATGATCTACAACAGACAGGAAGATGGGTGGGACTTAGGAGTACATAGTGTCACCCCTTACTTTTCCTGTTACAAAGCACTCTAGTCCTGACCTCACACATAACAGAAGATTGTTGGTAGGGACCCTGATTGGTTCCTTAAGGTAGGCTTAGCCTGCAACAATCACGGGGCCCATTTGGCTTTAAAAAAGGGCTGAGCCCCTCACTTAGCAGATCTGAAGGCTTCACCAGAAGCAGGAAAGAAGAACTCTGCATTGGACCCTGGCTGAAGGTGCAGTCTCCCTTACAGCTTCCGCCAGTGAAGGAAGGCCAGGATTTCCAACAGGGAATCAAGATCCCTCCCCTAAGCCAATCCCAGGGAACAGAAGGCGATACTGGACTCGGAGGACCCGTCCAGGAGCTTCAGAACCGGTACCTGGCCAGCACACAGGGTGCCCTGCCAGGTTCTGCCAGCAAGCTTCCTAGGTGGGAAGTGCCAGAGAGTCTCTGAACAAAGGACAAGGCTGTTGCCTGCAAACACTCTCAGTTCTGGGCCATTTGCTTTGAAAGGACGACACAAGCCCTGCGAAGAAGGTAGGAGGAGTGCCGCACAAGCATCAACCAGCGTGCATCTTTTAAGGACATTTTTGAGACAGTCGAGCCTTTGAACCGAGAGAGGCTGCACAACTGACTGTTGTCACGCTGCAGTCACTAAAGCCATCCGAGACGCCTCGACCAGCGTTCCAGGTCCGGCCAACCAGCACAGAGAAGACGCTTCTTGACCCCGAGCTGCCATGTAGGCCAGTCTGCAGCCATCAGTCCAGCCGCGCTTGCCAAACTGCCTGCTGCCTGATACCTGCATCCGTCTCCCGTCTTGAACTCTGTCAGAGGAGCTGCAAAGCGTCCATGAACCGACTCGACGCTGTCGAGCATCACAATCATCCCAAGCACCCGGTACATTGTGGTTCTGTCCCCATGGTCCTTCTCCAAAGGCCCATAGTGACATTTACAACCCCTTGCTCCCTTGCTGCTGAAACCAAATAACCTTGAATATTCAATACTCATTGCTTTACCTACTACCCTCCTGTCAATATCCAGAGTTTATCCCTTTCCTTCATGAAACTCTGTCCTCCGTATTCCTTTACAGTGTTGGTTGTATTTTGGAGTGTGCTAGAACTGTCTGTTGTAATAATTCAAATGAATATTTTTATACAACCTTGACTGGACAGTGCCTTTTATCATTGGGTAATTGCATTTTCGCTGTGTTGCAACTAAGCAACGATCCACAACCTTTTCGGGATGAGCCTTCCGTTCCGTCAACATTACCAAAAATTGGACATGGAGGTTTATAATGAACTTGTATTCCAATCTATTCAGATCTCTTCTGGTGTACGAGAGGTGTGGGGCTTATTGATAGTTTAGAAATCGATATTCATCCCTGGACCACTTGTGCCACAGAAGTTGATATGTCACACTCTTGCAGGCTAATGCCTCGGCATGGTCTCCTGATGGCACTGTCCAGGGATCACACACTACATTGCCTCAACCACCCACGACAGATGGCAGAAGGGGAGGGCCTATTGGTACCTGCCCGGCATCTTCTTGGCAGGACCACTCCGATCTAGGCCATGGTGCCTTTACCACAGTCCATTACATCAGCTATCACTTGAGATGGTTAGTTATCAGTGCTGCGAAGTCAAGTAAATGGAAGAGGTGCGCTTCATTAAACCCCCAGCCCCCAACATTTTTACAAATACGCTGGCCCACATAGACCCTTTCCAAGTTCACAGGACTGCTGGACACTTACGGGTCCGCAAGACTTTGCTAATTGCAATCAGATCCCCTTTTGCATCTTGTGCTCTAGTGGCCATTGTTGGCATGTAGCAGATCCTATCAATTTGTAGTCAAAAATGTCGTGAACCGGTCCACTACCACCGTAGGGGAACCCATAGCACCGAATCAGCCAAGTGAATGGCAGTTGCACATGGGGCACATTTATATGGAACACATACAGATTATCTGTAGGGGCACACATGTTGTTGAGTCGGATGTACGTATTGAAAATAAATTGGTACTGTCTTGAAGCATGATAAGAATTTGTTTGGCTTATTCATTCTCCTGGCTTCCCTCTAGTTCCCCTCTAGTGATCACAGTATTTGTTTACTTCACCAATCGCCTGCTTCTTTGTTTGTCAGCGCCCTCATGCCCAAGGGTCCATTGTTGCGCTACACAAATGATGAAAAAAAAAATATATATGTATATGGACAGCCACCAGCATCTACCAAATTCATTACACCTAGTATAGGAGCAATCACAGGCTGAGGCAGCATATTTTTTATTTTTAATATATATATATATATATCAATTTGTAGCCAAAAATGTTGTCAACCGGTCCACTACCACCGTAAGGGAACCCATAGCACCGAATCAGCCAAGTGAATGGCAGTTGCACATGGGGCCAATTTATATGGAACACATACAGATTATCTGTAGGGGCAGGCCGAGGCAGCGTACTTTTAATTTTTAATATATATATTACATGGCCACAGTAGTGCCATGTAGTTATGTTTAAGTTGCTGTTTCCATAGGAAGAGCACTTTTTGGGTGGCTTATAACTTCGCTCCCCCTAGATGAATCCTCACCAAAACTTTGCAAAAAAAGTATATGGCCCACTCTGAATTTATTTGGAGAGTTTGGTGAGGTTTGGTCCAGGGGGGGCAAAGTTATAGTGGGGGTAACCAAACCTTTTTTTTCCCATAGACACAATGGGGAAAAAACTTTGCTCACGCCTACAGCCCAAACCGCTGGACGGATTTACACCAAATTTGCGGCAGGAGCGGCGGCTTGGTCCCAAAAGCGTGTATTTGGTGTAAATCCATCCAGTAGTTTTTTTTAAAATGTCAAAAATGTAAGTGAAAAAAATTAGTGATATCTATGTCCTCTTCGCGGACACACTTCCCTGTTCGCTCCGCGGACAGGACAGGGATTGGGCAAGCGGCTTGCGTGATGTCCGTGGACATGTGATGCGCTCTCCCATTGGCTGCAGTGAAGCGTGCAGTGCATCGTATTTTGAGAGACGTCCGCCATCTTTGTTTATTGTTTGCATCAGAGGGCCAAGGAGCGGGATCTGCCGCCTGCACAGTAAGCTCATGCCCTGTGTCTTCCTCCCGTTCCCACCACCCCCCGCTCATGCCCCGTGTCTTACTTCCATTCCCCCCACCCCCTGCTCAAGCCCCGTGTCTCCCTCCTGTCCCCCCCACCCCCGCTCATGCCCTGTGTCTCCCTCCTGTCCCCCACTTCTGTCCCCCCACCCCACTCATGCCCTGTGCCTCTCTTCTGCTCCCCACCCCCCCACTCACACCATCGCCACACGGTGGCCTGCGGAGGGCCGAGGAGCGGGATCTGCCGCCTGCACAGTAAGCTCATGCCCCGTGTCTTCCTCACGTTCCCCCCACCCCCCGCTCATGCCCCGTGTCTTCCTCACGTTCCCCCCCACCCCCCTCTCATGACCCGTATCTTCCTCACGTTCCCCCACCCCGCTCATGCCCCGTGTTTCCCGTCTCCCTCACATTCCCCCCACCCCCTGCTCATGCCCCATGTTTTCTTACCATTCTCCCCCACCCCCCGCTCATGCCCCGTGTCTACCTCTTGATCCCCCCACCCCCTGCTCATGCCCCGTGTCTCCCTCCCGTTCTACCCCACCCCCGCTCATGCCCCATGTCTCCCTCCCGGCCCCCCCGACCCCCCACTCATGCCCCGTGTCTCCCTCTTGTTCCCCCCACCCCCGCTTATGCCCTGTGTTTTCTTCGCGTTCTACCCACCCCCCGCTCATGCCCCGTGTTTTCTTCCAGTTCTCCCCACCCCCGCTCATGCCCCGTGTTTTCTTCCCATTCTCCCCCGCCCCCCGCTCATGCCCCATGTCTCCCTCCCAGTCCCTCCCACCCCCCCACTCATGCCCAGTGTCTACCTCTTGTTCCCCCCACCCCCCGCTCATGCCCCATGTCTACCTCTTGTTCCCCTGCCCCCCGCTCATGCCCCATGTCTCCCTCACTGTTACGCTCACCTAGCTCCCACAGAGGCGTCGATCGGAACTGGACAGCTGCGGTCTCCACCAATGTGACGCGTAGGGCCGAGATGACGGACTGGAATGGCCACCTAGCTTCGTTTGCTTGGCCCGTAGGAATATTCTTCTGCAAATGGAGAAAGGGAATTAACCACCCGTGGAGTTGAGCGTAAATCCCCCGCACCCCTGCTGTTCTCCCCACAGATCGCCTTTAATGTTCCCTCTTATAGTCTCACCTGATGGTTTGAAAAGATGAGCTCTCTATCCTGCATCGAGCACAGGGGCGCGTTGATAACCAGTTGATTCACTGGCTTGAAGGAATTGGTGAGTTCCAGACCAATATTGACTCCGAGATTCCCGGCAAGACACCGTAAGTATAAAGTTTGTAAGAGTTCAAATGCCTGACTTTCACTCTTGTCCAATTCCTTGCAGGTTGCAGCTTGACCCTTATGAAAAGTTCCTCGTGGCAACCGGTAGTATTCTGGTAAGGATTGGTATTTTCCAACACAGTTCGATAAAATAAAGTCAATATGTAACCTGTTGCTTCCTCCCTTATTCAGGCGCTGAGAGAAAGTATGAAGTCTTGGGGAATAATACCTCTGGCGGTACAATCAGCTAAGTCTATTGTGGTGAGGAGGGTTCCCCTTGTTAGTCCCTTTGTTTCACCTTGCTGTCCTTTAGTTTCCCCTTAGGGGCCGGGGTTTGGCGAAGATGCAGTGTAAGCTGCGCTGACCCATGAAGCGGAATAGTACCCCCAGTGGTAAAATCAGGTAAGTCTATGGGGGGGGTAACTAATATTCCTCTGTGTATTCCCTTAGCTCACCTTGCTGTTCTTGTCTTCTCCTTAGGTGCCGGAGTGCGGCGGGAACATGCAGGAGGATGCAGTGGAATATGACGATGCTGAGAAGGCTGGTGAGTTCAGCGCGGCGCTACAGCAGGCGAGGGGACGTGCATCAAATAACTTCTTTCTTCCAGCATGAAGCCGCAGAGGATCGGAAATTCAGGTAAGGATCAAAGGTATTGCTCTTGTTCTAACCTTTTCTCCTTCTTTCTCCCTTTTTCTAGGAGCTCCAAACTCGAGGCGGGCGTGGCAGAAGGCTGGATGCAGACTTGCAGGCAAGGGAGCGTTATGCTGCTGGATGCAGAATAACGTGAAGCGTGTGCTGCTCTTCGGGCGTGGTTTAAATAGCCTCCAAAGTAGTCCCAGGTAAGTATTCCTCCCCAGCCCTGCCCAAGTAAAAAATCGTCCCTAAGTAAAGTAGTCCCTTCCAAGCCGCTTTTGGCTTGGAGCTCTTGCAGCATGGTCTGCATCAGGTAAGTTTTAATCTATGAGCCTGGCGCCTATAGCGCCAGGACTGACTCTCCATATGAGCCTGGCGCCATAGGTGCCAGGACTGGACCCAAATAGCCCCTAGCAGGGGTTGTTGGGCTTGCTTAGGATAACTTGATGCCTGCTTCCAGGGCTGCTGGACGTGGTCTGGGTCCCCGGGGGTAGGCATTGTGACACTCACGTTCCCCCTACCCCCCTCTCATGCCCCGTATCTTCCTCACGTTCCCCCCACCCCCGTTTTTTCTTGCCGTTCTCCCCCACCCCCCGCTCATGACCCATGTCTCCCTCCCGGTCCCCCCCACCCTCTGCTCATGCCCCGTGTCTCCCTCTTGTTCCCCCCACCCCCTGCTCATGCCCCGTGTCTTCCTCACATTCCCCCCACTCCCCGCTCATTCCCTGTCTCCCTCACGTTCCCACCCACTCTCCGCTCATTCCCTGTGTCTTCCTCACGTTCCCCCCACCCCCCTCTCATGCCCCGTGTCTCCCTCACGTTCTCCCCACCCCCGCTCATGCCCCGTGTTTTCTTCCCGTTCTCCCCACCCCCGCTCATGCCCCGTGTCTCCCGATTGTCCCCCCCAACCCCCGCTCATGCGCCGCGTCTCGCTCCCGTTCTCCCCCACCCCCCGCACATGCCTCATGTCTCCCTCCCGTTCCCCCCCAACCCCCCGCTCAGGCCCCATGTCTCCCTCGTGTTCCCCCTCCCCCACTCATGCCCCGTGTTTTCTTCCCGTTCTCCCCACACCCTGGTCATGCCCCGTGTTTTCTTCCCGTTCTCCCCTCCCCCGCTCATGCCCCATGTCTCCCTCCCGGTCCCTCCCACCCCCTGCTCATGCCCCTTGTCTACCTCTTGTTCCCCCCACTCATGCCCGTGTCTACCTCTTGTACCCCCCACCCCCTGCTCATGCCCTGTGTCTTCCTCACCTTCCCCCCAACCCCCCGCTCATGCCCCGTGTCTTCCTCATGTTCCCCCCAACCCCCTCTCATGCCCCGTGTCTCCCTCCTGTTCCCCACCACCCCCGCTCATGCCCCGTGTCTACCTCCTTTTCCCCCCCACCCCCGCTCATGCCCCATGTCTTCCTCTTGCCCCCCTCCTATTATTGCCCCTTGTTGACCTCTTGTTCCCCCCACACCCCGCTCATGCCCCGTGTCTCCCGCCTGTTCCCCCCACCCCCCGCTCATGTCCCGTGTCTCCCTCCTGTTCCCCCCCACTCCCCGCTCATGCCCACGTGTCTTCCTCTTGTCCCCCCCTTCTATGATGCCCCTTGTTGACCTCGTGTTCCCCCTCACCCCCCGCTGATGCCCTGTTGTGTTCTCTTTATACACCCCACCTTCCCTTTCCATGGTGGCCATATTGGTAAAAGACTTTCCTTCCTACACCGGGACGCGCAGGCGTACCGGTTTGGGAAGAAAAATATTTTTTTTTACCACCCGGGGTTCCCACTTTGAGGATTTAGGATGCTAGTGGTCTTCATTTATTGAAAAGGATGTTATGGTTACGTTGCACTAATAAAAACCTATGAAATTCAATGAAAATAACATTGTAAAGGGGACGTTATGGTTAAGTTGCGCTACTAAAAACCTACGAAATTCAGTAAAAAAACTTTGTTAAAGGGACGTTATGGTTAAGTTGCGCTACTAAAAACCTATGAAATTCAGTAAAAAAAACTTTGTTAAAGGGACGTTATGGTTCCAAGTAAAACCGAAAAACCCCTGAAATTCACCAGTTATGGTAAGCTAAGCAACCATAACTCGCGCCACCACAGTGCATTGCTAAGACTAACACCCAGGACATGAAAGATGACGTCACAAATGTCATTGTGACATCACTGATGACATCACATGTACATTTATTATTCATGAAAACTTTGTAGAAGTTATTCTCATTATAATGTTGCCCAAAAAGTGGTAAGAAATATTGGAATAAATATCAAGTGCTAATTAGTACATACATTAAGCAATGCGTTGATATAAATAGAATTCTATTATGAAGTTCGATCCAGTATACTAAGCTACTCATGTAGAAACATAGGCATTGTGTGCAGCATATATGATGGAGGTGCAATATTCATAAGCTTGCCATGTTGAATAGTGAAATGATAACTGTTTTCTTATTAGAGTTTTGTGTACTGTGAAACAGGTGATAAGTAGGTAATGAAACCCACTTACTACATAATTTCATTATTATAGACAAAACACAAAGAGACACCAACACATACAAATATGAGTATATGCAAGGACTTTCAAGTAAGGAAAAAAACAGCAGTAGTAGCAGAAAGTGTTCATATTCTAGCTGATTACGTTTATACAGAGAAATGATTGCTCTATTTCAAAGGTGATATTTACCCTATGCATATGTATCACATGATTTGACTGGACCCTAAGGGAATTGCTGTAAGAACATACTTGAAGGATAAGTCTACAAATAGAGTATCTTTTCAATTTTTAATTCCTGACGGTTACTGAAGGAAACCATGTGGCCAAGATATCGCAATAAGGGAAAAAAGGGGGAGCCAGACATGTGATGTCATCAGTGATGTCATCAATGACATTTGGGATGTCATCTTTGATGTCCTGGGTGTTAGTCTTAGCAATGCACGGTGGTGGCGCGGGTTATGGTTGCTTAGCTTACCATAACTGGCTGATTTCAGGGTTTTTTCGGTTTTACTTGGAACCATAACGTCCCTTTGACAAAGTTTTTTTTACTGAATATATATATCAAAATAATATGCTGCCTCGGCCTGTGATTGCTCCTATACTAGGTGTAATGAATTTGGTCGATGCTGCTGTGCAGTTACAGGTGGCTTTCCACTCCCATTCGTTTGTGGGCAAGGCGCAATCGCCATACCCAGTTAGAAAAGAACATCCAGGTAAACGTATTTGCGTACTACTTCGTGGGGGTGGGAAGTTCACCAATAAGGTTGGTGGTATAACCAACAAATCCATATGGGACTGTTACGGCGGCATCTCTCCATTGTAGGGATTTTGAAGAGCAGGAGATGGGTCGGAATATAGAAAGTCACTTGACCCTGCCCCCGGGAGTAGGGAAGGCCTGCAATGTCTACACCATGGTCTACCAAGCCAAACATCCTGGTTCATCTAGTGTGCACGAAAATGCAGAGAAACCCTCTGTGGTGCACATATTCGAGAGTACCCTGGAGGGGATTTCCGCAATCCTGGCAGAAGTAAAATGTGAGATTGTATTCAATATTTATTAAAACATGCGACACAGCACTCTTTTTATTGTTGGATGAGGAGGCAAGCCACTGAACAAAGTTGACCAAATATATAGAAAGGATAGCTAATAGAACACTTGAAAGGAGAAGTGGGCAACTCAAGAAAAAGGGGTGAACGATTAAATGAAGTAGAATTCTGGTTGCTGAAGGGATTGGGCAAACCAAGAGACAGACTCCGTAGGGGAGAACCAGGAGAAATGGGCTAGACTAACATGGAACTGGGGGGAAAAGTGAGGGAGAAGAAAAATGTTGTCCAAGCTTTAGGAAACTGATCAGGTTAGCGAGTAGTTGAATGTGATCTAGTATGGAATTCCTCAATTGGAGCAGCTGTTGAAAACATCCGATTGGAAACGTTTCTGTTCTTGCATGTGGAAGTCCCAAAATTTCAGGTGCCAGACCACTGCCTGCTGCTACCTCTTGAACCACTGCTGGCCTCTACCTCTTGAACCACCACCGCCGGCCGCTACCTCTTGTACCACTGCTGACCACTACCTCTTGAGCCACTGGTGGCCGCAACCTGTTGAGCCACTGGCGGCCTGATAGGGGGTGCCAGGGAGAGAAACAAGCCCCGGGCAGCGTAAGCATGGTGGCTAGACTGAAGGAGGCGTGGCCTGGGGAAGTTCGCCCGCTTGGGGGGGTCAGATGGGGCAGGTGGTGAAGTTGTTGTCTTCTCCAATGACATCAGCGGTGCTACCAACAATGCCAAAGGGTCTGCAGAGGGTCTGCACTACGGGCATGGCATGGCGAGAAGACTTGCATGGAGCCCCGGCTCCTGCAGCGGATGGGGCCAGGGCCCAGCGGAGGAGTGCAGCAGTTCATCGTAGGCTGTACCCAGGTAGCAGGGTACCTGGGCAGAGTCAAGCAGATGACTTGTCTGCCTGTGACCCAAATGAAGCACATTCCTGGAGGAAAGAGGGTCTGTTGATGGAGTGACTGTAAACCGTGCAACGCCATGGAGGAAGGATGGGCTGATTGTCCTAAATAGTAACTGCAATTATAATAGCACTGCCATAGAGAAAAATATGTTTAGCATATCAGCCATGCCATGCCCTAATGGGAAGGTTAATGAGCCTGCGGCAGCCACACGAGGCAGAGTGGGGGTTTCAGACTATACTCTATTGGAGGACAGTAACATGACGGTACAGGACTTTGACCCTTTGTTTATAGACTTTGATGGACGTGGCGAGATATAGACTAAGAACTAAGGGCACACTGCAGCTGCCATTGGTCTTCTTTTTTGTAATTTTTATTTTTATTTTTTAAAGGAAGGAAAAGATTTGTGGGTGAAGGGTATGGTATTGCGGGGGGGCAGCCCGGGGAAGGTGCAGGTTGGAACCTGTGGAAGATGGTTATGATGTGGATTTTGTTTGGGAATAGTATCCTTTACGCCAAATAATCCAGGGGCAAATTACATTTGGGAAACTGAAGATGGCAAGCTGACAATTGAAGAATGTGTTAAACATTCTTTTAGGTTTTATAATATAAGCGTTAACAAGGGCTAAAAGTATCCTCGAGTGTACAGGGTCTTTTACCATTAGGAACTCTGGTATTTGACCCATGTCCTCTGTTTAATATCTTTTAATTGAAAGCTGTGCATTACCTCACCTCACCTTGCCAGCTGATCTGGGATGGTGGGGTGCTTCCAGACTGGTCCACTTTTTCCCTTGGGTAAATTGAAATATGCCTTCCTTGGTTGATTGTCAATCCCTTACTGCCAAATTGCCCGCGCTTCCCTGTTGGCAGCCCCCCGCTCCGTTGTATCTCTACTATTCTCTCATCATGTCCTTCACACTACATGATTTCTCAAGCGCTCTGTTGATTCCGAGGCAAGGTCTATGCTACGTAAATACCCTTGCAATACTAATATCTTCTCACCTTTGCCGTGTCCTCCTCCCACTTTTATTTCTACCAGTGTCTCTCTTCTCCACTCTCCTCTCATTTTTATCTCTCCAGGTCTGTCTAACTACTATCTCATTCTTTGCTACTTTCACCTTTATCTCTCCCAGTTTCCTTATGACCCCATCTCACTCTCGGTGGTCAAACTCCCGGCTCCATTGCTCCCTGGTTTTTCTCTCATTCCGGTGCCATATATTCTGTTTTCCTGTCACCTTTTCCTCGCGGCTCCTTTTGGTTCCCGCTTCTTCCCTCACTTGGCATCTTCTTCACTATATGTATTTCCCAACACCCCAATCTCTCCCTTGTTTTTTTTATTCCAGCGTTCCCTTTTATTTCACCTTTCAACCCATCATTCATTGCATATCTCTTCTTGTAGGCCACCATTGTTCTCTCCGTACCCACCTCTCCGTACCCCCCTCTCTGTACATATGTTGTACATCGTTCCCTTCATCTCTCTCCCTCTTTCTATGTCTACTTCCTGCTCTTTTCTTGTGACCTTCACCTGTTCTTTATTATATTCTGCAACTTCCTCTCCCCTCTTCTTCTCATTATTTTCTGTATTCCATTCTCCTTTACTTTTCTTTTTCACCTTCCTTTGCTCTTATCCCCCTATCCGTCTGCTTTCTTTGTGACACTTGCTTCACTCTGTTTCTTTACGACCCATTTCTTTCTTTCTTTTTACACTTTCTTGGATTTCATTCTTGCATGCTTGTTCACTTTCTTTGATTCCTTTGTTACATTTGTTCTTTCTCCCCATACTAACCTCCTTCTTTCCATCTTTCTGCCCTGCTTTCCTCTCACTAACCTCCTCCTGGACCTCACCCGCCTCATCTCCCTTCCATTCTACCTTTCTTTGTAGTCGTATCTGTTTGTTTTCCTTTCATTGTCTATTGTGCCTCGATATTAAGAGCCCCCTCTGCGGAGATAATGGTCACACCTTGATCAAGTTGTCTGCGCCCCATCAAAGTTGTGGCCATTTAGGCAGACAGAAGTGCTAACATGTTAGATGGTTGATGAGACCATTAAGAACACACTGGGTGTGTTGCTTGCATTTGGGAGGGGAAGGAGAGTGAGAATTGCAGGCCACAGCAGGCCTTGAGTCTCAGGAGGATAGCTCAGGTGCAACATGCTCGTCTTAGAAGCAAGACGAGATGGAGCATCACAGGTTCGATCCCCAGGTCTGCGCTTAGAAATCTCTGGGTATTAAGCGTGTTATAAATAACCCATCATCGTTTGCCTTCTGGCTGCAGTCCATGTCCTGCTGATCATTAGTCTTGAATGAGCTATGCTTGATGCTGGGGACTGATTAACCGCAGTCTATTGCACCCCCTGCACTCTGTACCCCGGACAGATTCCCGCTAGACACTACCCTGGTCAGCAGAAGCAGGGTTTCCCCCTCGCCTGCTGATGCCATCCAGCTGTTTTACGGGACTTGCCAGGAGGGAACAATTTTAACAAGTTTTGTATCATTAATCTTTATTGAACAGCTTGGGCCCATAAACACGAATGCCTTCAATTATAGCAGCACAAAAAGAGAATTCTGGGTTTTCTCAAAGTCATTTGCATAAGTCCTAAACCACCATGAAAATAGTTCTATAAAAACACACCAATAGTTAATCCATAGATAGTTAAAATCACGGTTTATCTAAATACCACAATTGCCCCACCAGTCTGCAAAATAAATGCTTCCTTTGGGCCCCCGACCCTCGTCGGATATTGGGATAGCACAAAGGATTCCATCGTAGAGCAACAAGCCTAGATCCTCCGCAATCGATTGTCTACTTTTCTCTCTTAATGTGGGCTTTAGCCAGTCCGCTCTTAACCTGGGCTAGCAGCGGCACTTCTCCAGTACCAGGCGGTCTGGCCTTCCAAATTCTCTGTGGGCCAGTCAGTGCAAAGGCTGCTGACAATGAGCCCTCCCTTCTAGCAAATGTCTCTCTTTGAACCCGTGATGTTCTAGACACATCCATCTCTCTCTCTCTCTCCCCCTTACCCACCCACCTAACTGCCATTTCAAGCCACATCCCTCATTTCTGTGCCTACCACTGAGCCTCTCTCTTCAGGATTCCTGTGGATAAAAATGTAGGGTGTGATCAGTATTCTGCTCGCCACCACCTCAAAATAGGGCGCTCTTTACGTTAGTGAGCCAGGGCACAGCCTTCGCTCTGTTCAACTGCCTACTGTCCTTACTCTGACTACAATAAAAGTATAAGTTCTTATTAAGCCAAAATTGGACTTGGACAAAGAACCGATCTGGCTGGATTAGGACAACACCTCAAACCCATTAAGATTAGTCTCTCAACGACCCTCATACAATTCAGAAAGGTACTCCTCATCGAGGAGCACCATCTTCATGCGTAGTATATTTCCCTCAATCTTGCATGCAGGCCAACCCCACCTCACCTTATTACTACTGTAACGTGTCCCCCCCCTTACCTGTACCTACCTGTACTGCTCTTTACCCATTACCGTACAGTGCTCTTCTGCCTCTCACAGCTAGGCCTGCACTCAAGTCACACCCTAAATAAGCAAACCACCTGCTTAATGCCCACCACTGCCCTCTTGAAGTTGCTCTCTCGCTTTACACGGGTGGCAATGTCTCACTCATAAAGAGAGTGAGAAAACCAGCATTGAAGGGCTAGGGTTTCAAGGAAACCCCCATCACTGACCTTATCCTATACCTCCCAGGATCTGCCTTTCCACAAAAGGTGTCCATACTCTCTAGAGAAACCTTTATCGGCTCCCATGTTTCCCGCAGAAGTGAGGTGATCCCGGGAACATTGAAGTAGCCTAATACCTGGGCAAAAAAGACATCATGGTACACTGTAAATGCCTGTTACGTGAAACCTAATGTTAATGTCAGTGCAATTTACCGTCTATCCTACATGTAATGGAGATGAATGATTATCCTGGTGCATGGAAGGTGCATTCCCATGCATCGCTCACAGTGGTCATGTGTGATTATATCCCCCATTTCTCCTCTGTAGAGAGATGTCACTCCTCCTTTCTGTAATTCCTGCCTTTTGCCAGGGAGTTGCACACAGATCTTCATGGATGTGTTGGCCCTGTAGATCTGTTTCACAGCATTACATGGAAACTAGGAGCAACCTGAACATGGACGGCTCCTCTATAATGGGTAAGGGGGCATCAGCCAACCACTCATTATGAACGAGCTAGGCCAGCCTAGTAAGCAGACTGAGCGCTTCCCCAGCTGTGGCAAGCAGCTGAGCTTGTGCTCCTGGGCTGGCTTTAACTAAAGTATGAAAGGGAAACTCAGTTTCCCATTGACAGTTCAGTAGTAGCCCAGCACACATTCCCAATTATTCATGCAACGGCGGGGCGTTTTGGTTCTCCAGTCTTGCAAGGCCCAGTGGGGATGCAGGATGGGGTACTGCAGGCTTGAATGTGCGAGGGGGCACTTTGGCGACTACCTGCACATCTAGGGGCCGAGAGGCGGTGTGATGGAGGTGCTCCGGCTCCAACGCACATATGCAGGAACCAGAACCCACTCTCAACTTCCTGGTCCCTGTTGCATGCTGCGTGGGAGCCATGGGGCCTCCCGCAGCATAGCAGGCATTGCAAGGCCGAGTGGCCTGGACTCTGAAGTGGTGCTGCAGGTAAGAAAATATGAAAAAAGATATTTGTGTGCTCGTTTATGCAAGGGTGTGTGTTCATAACGGGTGTTTGGCTGTGCATGTTAATGTGAGGGTGTGTGAATGCTGCAGTGCCAGAGTCAATGTGAGAGTAAATGAAGGATGAAGGCTGATGTATGTGTGTGTGAATGTGAGTGGATGAAGAATACATGCTGTACGAATAATTCAAGTGTATGCGTGTGTGCAGGTTGAAGGTAGCATAATGAGTTACCACATGGTACGGACCCACATTGGTGGGTCCAGTCTGGACAAATCTTCAGTGAAGCATGGCATTTTTTTTTTACTAGGCATCGAGGCTGAAGGCAGCATGAGTGCTCCTACTCAGAACTGGCCCACAATGATGGGGTACTTTCTCGACAAGGCTCTTTACGATGGTATTGTGTACTGGACATGAAGGGTGAAGGCAGCATAATGAGTGTTTCTACGTGGTACTGGCCCACATTGGTCAGCCCAGTTTGGACATATTTTCGTACTTTGGCATAACATTTGGTACTGCTAAAGCCAACGGGAGAATTTCTTATTTGGAACTACTGGCATATATTGGTGCAGCAGCAATGGGCACATACGTGCACGGAAAACGTACACTCGTATATTGTGTCCGAAGGCATCCTGAAAATGACTTGGAAAATGCTTCTGTCAAATGTTGACTTGCATCTTTTGGAATTTTTTAATGTGTTACCTTACAAAACCCATTGGAAACCAGTGGTCGAAGTGGGCGGGAGCGGTCGGGAGCGGTGCTCCTCTTACCTTTTACAGCTCCTATACTTTTATTTTAAAAAGAAACCATTCCGGAATGGTTTCGTTTTAAAATAAAAGTGTAGGAAGTAGTTGAAACTTGCCCTTTCAGTGCACTGCACTGAATGTTCCCTTAAACAGCAGATGCAAGTGTTTGGTGGTTTGTAGTGTGTGTGGGAGGGGACGTGATGATTGGTTTTGTGGAGAGTGGGTGCAGGCCAGCAGGGAACATAGTTCCACTACTTCTTTTCGTACACTTCGACCACTGTAATGGAAACTGTGTCTTTTTACCCAATTATTCACAGAAAATCTGCTGAAAATGCAAGATTTTCATCTAATATTTAAAATGAATTCTCTGGAGAACCCCCCACCCCCACCTTGAAAAACCTTTGATTGATTCGGGCTCCCTTGCTATGCTCTGTTCCCCCGCATATTCAGGGGCAACATTTAGCCCCCCTCCCAGTGCTCCAGATTAGATCTGGAAGTGAGAGTATTTTACTCCCCATTTTTGGGAGTAAAATGATTTTTTAGGGACTAAAAAGGTAAATCCAAGTTTCAATACGAGTATTTTATAAGCAAAGATATGTTTTATCTGGAAAACGAGAAGGTTTTTGTAAGAATGATTTTCTCTGCACCTAGTCATTCATGCACATGAAAAGATACACGTTTACTACATGCACTACTGGATCAAACCTATCCATACAGCTGTGTGGGCGAAAGTAGAGGCACATGGATCTGTTTCCCATTTTTTGTTGGAGTATTTTTACTCCCTATTTTTATTTTTGGGGTGTATTTGCCTATTTTTAAGGAGTACAATACTCCCCTTATCGTGGTTTAAGGGCCATAAAGGAAGTTACACATCTGCGAGATGGCCGCTTATCCACCCCTGGATCGCAACCCACAAGTCAATGAAATGTTGGCACACGCTGGGTGTTTTTTGAGCTAATTCAGTGGTCCATGAAGTCTGCTGCGTTGCAGAAGCCGACTGGGGTAGTTGCATCGGGGATCATTGCTATTCCGCCAAGCAGCCTGGCGACTCCCTTATAGCAACCCCAATGGTAATACAATGGTAAATACAGCAGTCTGGTCCCATGTGGTGACGGCCGACTTGGAGGGAATGATTAAGAAATCCAAAGCTTATCGGCCCGTGGATAGATCCCACCTTCTGGGCTGCTTTGCTGAAACAGCTTTTCCTTCCCATCTGCGAGGTAGGTGACATCCCACTATCTTGGCGGGATTCGATCTTGGTCCCCGTTTTAAAACCTGGATCTCACACTGACTCGACCTGCTACCTCTTATTAGCTATGCTAGACTGTAGGGCTAAACTTTGAATCTAAGTGATTTGCCCGCAGCTGAAACTACCGCGGTCAAAACGTTTGCATGAGAAAGGTGCGAACTACCAAAAGTTAGCACCTTTGTCATGCGAACACGCATACATACTCACACCCACACACACAACAGAGCCATAACACCCCGCACCCACACCCTCAGCACACCCCCACCCACACCCCCAACATAAACAAACCCCCCCTTACCTTCATCTTCACGCTGGGTTCCTGCAGCGCCAGTTCCCTTTCACTTCCGTGATCGGGAGCCGGTGCCGCAGGGTCCTTTTCTTTTCTTTTTTTTTTTTTTAAACATAAAGCTGCGGGGTTGTCCCCCGCAACCCCGCTCACTATACCATGAAGTGTAGTGAGCGGGGCGATGCGGGGGACACCCCCGCAGTCCCCAAATCTTTTTTTTTTTTTTTTTTTTTTTACAATGCTACCACCAAAGGTTTGAACTTTTGGTGTTCGAACCTTTGGTGGTAGCATTTTTAGAACTTTTGGCCATTGCGACCATTTGTTTTCGGTAAAATTGTCCTTTACCTAAACTTTTAGCGGAGTTGCTTCTTCAACTATTGAATGAGTGGGTGGAAAGCGAGCATCTTCTTGGGCTGCATCAGTCAGGCTTTAGAGGGGGTTTTAATGCCTCCCACTCCATGTGAATTCTCCAGACACTTGTATCCAATGCCTACAGCTATTCGGGTATGCCATTGTATTTGTGTTTCGTGGATTATAGTGCTGCCTTTGACAGTGTAATCTGCTCCCGCTTATGGGATAAACTGGTAGCTTGGGGCATTGACAGAACATTGTTGTATTTTATAAAACCTCTGTATTGCGACACTAGGGTTAGAGTTAGACTCTCTCAGGAGGGAGCATTGTCAGGGTTCTATCACACTCATATGGGCTTTAAGCAGGGGTGTGCTTTGACCCCCCTCCTTTGTAAAATGTATGTCTCTGACATGCAGCAGTCTTTACAATCGGCACACATTTTCCCTCCCAGATTTGGCAAAGTAGATACATTCTGTCTTATGTACGCCGATAATACAGTGGTCATGGACAGGACCACCATGGGATTACAGTGATCCTTAAATGCACTGCAAGCATATTCTAAACTCAACAGTTTGAAAATTAACATCACCAAGACCAAGGACATGATTTGCGGTAAGAGCACTAAGGGTAAGGAAGCATGTTCGTGGGCATTGGCTAGTGTTAGGCTTGAGTTTGTCTATGCCTAGAAGTACCTTGGCGTGCATTTACAGTCTTCTGCATCTTTGGCTCATCGGGAGAATGGGATAGTGATGAAAACCTGGGCTAAGTGGTTGGCTATCAGTAGGGTTATTCTTGATAACAGGGGCAGTTCTATAGAAGCCCTCGTTATTGCATATAGGGTGTCCATCATACCAACTATCTTGTATGCTCTCGAAGTTTGCCCACTGAATGCAGTGCTGAGGCTGCCATAACTTGAGCCCAAAATCCTACGATTCCTACTGAATCTACCCGACTCTGTTCCAGTTTAGGTTTTGCACCTGGAACTGGGCCTCCAGTCACTTTTGGTCTTTTGGAAAGTGGCGGCATGTAAGCCATGGGTTGAGATCAAATACAACTGGAGACCGATGCCTTCTTTGTTATATTTCACATAAGCCCAGAGCAATCTTCAATCTAAAAGTACCTGGTACAGGGCACTGGAGACCACAGTGGGAATAAATACACTGTCGTGACATAATCTTATCTTGCCCTAAAATGTGTGATATCCATATATTTCAGAGTGTTTGGAGTGGCAAATGCTGCATATTTGACCGTATTACCTACTTCAGTAGACCGGCGGAGATGTGCAAGTATGCTGTGTACTCCCAGCAGGCTTTTTTTGGGGATTCTCCTCATAAATATCTAGTCACTCTCCGCCTCCCCGCCCTTATAAGATTCATACTTTATCTACGATTCGACATACTACCAGTGCTGGCCATTACAGGGGCTTGGAGGGGGATAAATAGAGACGACCATCAGTCGGCTATGTACCGCCCATGTTGAGGGACTGTAGGGTTTTGAATGCTTTCTACTTAAGGGGATATACAAAATGTGTACATTTTGGTTCTGAACAGTTTTGGAGCATGCTATATTGTCGTGAATCTTATATTATTTCTGCTTCTCTCTTTCATGACTGGCTCAAAATGTATTCTGAGTATACATTGTTTAAGTGATCGCATATGGAGAAAGAATTGATTAATTCATGATTTGTTTAAAAAAAATTATAAAATGAAATGTTTGTGTCTATTTTATAGGTTTTAGATGTAGAATGTGTGTATTTTAAATGTTTTTGTACTGTATTTTGTGTGCGGAAGGTCCTAATGACTCCTAAATGAAAAAAATCCATAAAAGATACATTGCTCATCTGTAGGGCTGGGACCCTCCAATTAATAAATTCACCAGCCGCCATTGAACCTGGAAGCTGGATATGCTCTCTAAATCCATCTCCAGTGTACCGCGGACTGTGTGATAGTGTAAAAGTCCCTCCCTCCATGAGCTAAGGGTTGGCAATGATCTGTAAACACTCAATATTCATTCAGTTATTTTTCTGCTGGCAACATTATATATGGCCAAAAGTTCCTGCTACGGTACATTAGAAGGATATTGCAGGTCACAGAGCAGATCTGACCATAAAGATACGTTTGGCTGAAGGCTAAGTACCCTTATAAGGCCACAGAACTCTGAGGTGACCTGCAATAGGCTTATAATTTACGTCAGAATATACTTTATTCTCTATAATACGTGGTAGAACCATAGTTTATGTTTACACACGTTGAAGTGAGAAATATTAGGTTTGTTTACATGTTTCATGCATGTACAACCTGAGTTGCAAAAACACACCAATAGGCGACTTGTACTGTGTTGGAAACAAATATTTTAATCCGCTTAATACACAAGCCATTTAAAAGCAGGCTTTGTTGTTTAAATTGATTTGTATCATGCAAATACATTTTTGCACTCCTGTGGAAAGCTCTGCAGTACATTAAATCAATATACTACCACAAATGTCTCCATAGTTATCAACTAATGGCTGTGACTTGACAAAAAAATAAAATAATTCAAAAGAAAGGAATCTGAAAAGCTGGTCATGGCTTTGATTAGGCTTGTCCGTAGCAGCTGGAATTCTGCAGAGTGCTGCCTTTCACATGGTTTGCTGGCTCTTGCAGCAGCCATTGTGATGTCACAACTCAACTGTAATGTGGTTTTAAGCCCCTGTTCCAAGGACTGGAACGGGGTCGGGGGGCAAATGGCCCGGCAGCCCAAGTTGATGGCCAGCGTGAAGCGAGGGGCATTAACGAGGGCTCTGGGCCGTTACCGCCCATTCCATTACTTGGAACAGGGACTTAAGGCCATTAGCACCCCGGGCTACCAAAAAAAAAGGATTTTCTTTAGTTTAACAGGACACGCATGGCGTCCCGTAGTACGAATGAAAATCCTTTACAAAGATGGCTGCCTTGGAAAGGGAAGATGGGGCTCCGTAACGAGAGCTCTGTGCCATTACCACTCCTTCCAGCCCTTAAAACGGGTGCTTAGCGCCACTAGCCCCGTCCCATCGGCTGGGACGGGGCTAATTAAAAGTATTTTCTTCCCAATGTGTTGATTTGCTGTGTTCCATTCTCCAAAAGAAAAGACTGTTCCAAGATAGCTGCCATGAAATGGGAAGGCGAGGATCCGTACAGAGCTCCTCTTCCCTTTCCATGGAGGCCATCAGGGGCAGTGCACAAGGAGCAGGAGCGGCACTCACTGCTACTGTGAAAAGGTAAGTGGCGACAGGGGAATCTTTAAAAGAAAAAGTGTACAGAATGTAGGGGGTAGATGGTGGCTAGGGGAACCGGCACATCGCCGGTTTCAGTCCGCATTCCTAGCCACCTCATTGGCTCGCTCCCCAAAGCATGTTGCTAATTAGAGAAGAGACACCATTCTTATTAAAAATCTAGACCACGGTTGTCGAACTCCAGGCCTCAATGGCTGGAAACAATATGGATTTTCCAGATACCCAACACATTTTTCCTCATGAATATTAATGAGGGATATCCTGAAAACCCATCAGAATTCTGGCCCTCTAGGCTTGCAGTTGGACAACCCTGGTCTAGAACTATAATAAAAATATTGCAGCAAAACCAAAAGGTGATGGCTGGAAGGTTTTTAATCGATCATACCCACTGGCATAGTTTTGGGCAATCCTCCAGACCATCTATTTGTACATGGTCTTTCCCCTTTCTGTAATGGCCTGGTAGGCTGAAAAACAATGGTCTGGACGGTTGCCCAGAGGTGTGCCAGAGGTAACGATAAATTGTAAACCTTCCAGCTATCTCCTCTTTTATTTTCCGATATTCACCCTGAGTGGGACTTGTTTGCGCAGGTGTGGGTCCCGAGCCTGCTGGGCTTAGAGATCCAAGGGGAACCTCACTGATGCCCAATGAGGCTGAAACGTGTATGGGGTTGCTTGTGGTCTCATGCAGAGGGGATGTGACCAAATAATGTGCCCTGGAATGCCATTTCCGTGCGGGAAGAAGCCTGTTTTGCTTATGGTCCTTTCCCTTTCAGTAATGGCATGCAAGGCTAAACCGAGTGCCTTCCAGCCTGCACCTTCTTTATTTATTTAGTTTTTTAAATATTGCTTACATTGGGGAACTGGACAATACCTATCGGTAACTACAACAGAACAAACCTATTTAGGCTTTCATTTGAGATCCAGTTCCACTAAGAAGCCCTAATGATGGACTTGGTGGAGATGATAACAGTTTTGGATCTCAAATGAAAGGGATTAACCATCGCTATGGTTGTTTCTCCATACAACCTTTGTTTTCTATAGAGAGAAAGTTGTTCCTTCCATTATGTACTGTAGAGAAATTAATTATCTTGGGAAAAGTATAGATTCTAATAGTCTACTCCCATGTGGCCAGGGGAAGACAGCTGCTACCTGATCCTGAACCTGTGGGTGGTGTTCTGAGGGTGGATCACATGGGAGGAGATGGCTGTCGTGGAGAGGTGATGGCTCTGATAGGAGAGACCCAGTATTAGTCCCTTGACTGTGCAGAAGAAACCCTAGTCCCAGAGTTTCTAATGGTCTATTGTCATTCCTCAAAACCTTTTAACTATGAGGTCTTAAAATCCCTACTGTTATACATTTTAAGAACAAATGTATGTATCCTTCACACATGTATAACCGCTTTAAAGCTTATATGACGACTGATTTTTATGGTGATTGCTATGCTGACAAAATAACTTAAAACACTGTAATGGTCCTTTGGACTACAATTCCCAGAAATCCATATGTACTGGGACAAAGAAGAGGAGTAAGTAGTCAATGAGGACCAATAGGGCTGCCAAGAAGAACGTGCAGTCTAGCTTTTATCCAATCATTAGACTGAGCGGGACATTTAAATCCATGCATCACCAGCGGGAAAAGAAAAGTGAAGGAGAAGCTGCAGCAGGCTGCAGAGTATGCAGAGCACAAAGCAAAGTTTTGGAGAAGGCAGTAGCCCGGGAAGATGCCCAGCTGAGAGATAGAGGCGTCCCCGGACTGCTTATTGTCGCGCTAGTGTACCACAGTGGCGGGAGACTCAGAGGAGGCTGACAGGCATCCAATAAGTACCGCAAAGGCACTGGCAGCCGGTGAGAGGTTACCAGGGGTGCTGTCAAACTGAAAAGCAGCAGACATAATGGCAAGGAAGCTGAGAGAGGGTATTACAGTCCACGGAAGCCATTCCCAAAGCAACGCCGTATTGCAGCCACGTGCCAAGGGTCATTGATGCCAGGAGATACCAGTGAGTTTGGCCAGTGAGAGTGGTAACCATGGGATGTTCCGACAGGCAGAGGGACCCGTTAAGGAATGTTTTTAATGATGACCAACTAGGCATTACAAAGAGAGAGCAAGAAGGCAGATGTGGTGCAATTTGCCTGATAAGCAATGTCAGTTGGGGGAAACCTGGAACCAGCACTGCCTCAAACCAAAAACCATTACAAGGACATAGCAAAAGAGGAGATATGGTACAATTCTCCTGGCATGAGATGTCAGTTGGCAGAAACCGGGAACAGCATTGCCTTGAGCCAATAGACATTAAAAGAGAAATCGAAAGAGAAACAAGGAGACAAGAGTTGTGCAATTTTCCTGAGGAGAGATGTCAATTGGGGGACACCTGGAGCCAGCACCAAGAACCAAGAGAAATTGTAAGACAGGTTGACAGAAGGAGCTTGAAAAAAACCCTCATATAGGGGATGGTATTATGGGGGAAGTGTGACAAATCAACTTCCGGGGCACCAGTGGCCAGGGATGAATATCGGTTTCTAAACCATCGATCAACCCCACACCTCAAGTACACCAGAAGGCATCAGAAGAGATTGGAATAAAAGTAAATTATAAGACCTCCTTGTCCAATTTTCGTAATGTGGACGGAACAGCAGGCTTATCTCTGCAAGGTCATGGATCGTTGGTTTGTTGCAACACAGCAAAACATACAATTATTACCCAATGATAAAAGGGACTGTCCAGTCAAGTTTGTATACAAATATCTACTTTATTATTACTACAACAGACAGTTCTAGCACACTACAATTACAACCCACACTGTAAAGGAACACAGAGGACAGACAGTTTAACAAAGGAAAGGGATTAGGCTGAGTAGTGTGGGCTCGCTTTGCTCTCATTACCAGATCCCTACCTAAGTAATAACATCACAGACCAATTATGTTTGTGGAAAAATTATAGGCCGTAGGCATTTTATTTTCTTACAGACAAAACCAATACACAGCCATATGCTTTTGGGCACCTTGTGTCCAGTTTCGGAGTTGCCCAAGGCTCCTCCTGAGTCCTTGTTACCCTTGGGCCTTCGTTCCTGGGCACATGCCGCCTACGACTTGCTTTGGACCGTGTACTGAAGAAAGTACTCAGCGTTCCGGCTCCTGCCTGCTTCCTTCTTCTTCGGTTATCTTTGTAGGGTGGGTTGGGTGGCAAATGTTTTTCCTTCCCCTTGTCCAGGCCCTAGGAGCTTACCCGAGAGAGGTGAGCTCCTTACCTGGTTTGTACCGCCTCTCCTTTCCTGGCTTACTTATACCCCCCAGACCTTTTGTTCCTTCCCTGGGGGCCGGGCTTTCCCCGGCCCCCCGCTGTTATACTTCGCACCTTTCCCAGGTGCTGTTTCCTGCCCTTTCCTGGGCTTTTGTTTTTTGTGGCGCCATTCGGACGCCCCTCCCTACGGCTTTTGCGCCGTTTCCCCCCACCCCACGCCTAAACTCCCAGGCCCTCCATCGGCCCGCATTTCATGCGGCCCGGGGCCTAGGGGAGCACTCTGGATATTGACGGGAGGGTAGTTGGCAAAATAATCAGTCTTATAGTTGAAGATTATTTGGTTTCAGCACCAAAGGAGCAAAGGGTCGTAACTGTCTCTAGGGGCCTTCGGAAAAGGACCAGGGGGGCAGAACCACAATGTACCTGGTGCTGAAGACGTTTTTGGTGCTCAACAGTGTCAAGGCTGTTCCGGGGTGCCTTGCAGCCCGTGAGACAGAATTAGTGGCGGGAGACAGCTAAGGGTACCAGGCGGAAAGCAGTTCGCCAAGCAAGGCTGGCTGGATGCCTGCAGCCTGTCCAGCGTGGCAGCTCAGGGCCAAGAATCATTGTCTCTGTGCTGGTTGGCGGATCTGGAATGTTGGTTGAGGCATCTCGGACGGCTCTGGTGACTGCGTCGTGACAAGTGATGCAGCCGGATGCGGTTCGTGGACTCAATGTCTCGAAATTGTCCTTAAAAAGTTGGATGCTGGATGATGCTTGTGTGGCACTCCTCTTAGATTCTTCACAGGGCTTGTGTCCTTTCAAGTCGGATGCCCCGAAGCTCTCAAGGGTGTTAGCACGTAAAGGCCTTGTCCTTTGCCCACTCTCTGGCATTTTCCAGCTTGCTATCGGAACTTATCAGGGCACGCTGTGTGTTGGCTGGGTACCAGTTTGGAGCTGCTGGACAGGTCTGCTGAGTCCGGTACCTCCCTCTGTTCCCTGGGAGATGTTTAGGGGATGGATCTTGCTTCCCTCTTGGATCTCATGGCTTTCCTTCACTGGCAGAAGATGTAAGGTAGACTGTACCTTCATCTCAGGTCCAAATGAGTCCTTCTTATTCCTTGCGATCAGATGATCTCCTCAGTGAGCACTCCAGCCCTCCTTTAAAGCCAAATGGGCCCCAGCGGTTGGTGTAGGCCAAGTCCACCTTAATGAACCAATCCTGGGTGCCCACCAACAGTCTTCAGTGATGCTTCTTCAGGTCAGGACCAGGGCGCTTGGCAACAGACATGGGATGGATGACAACATATACTTTTAAGTCCCACCCATCTTCCTGTCTGCTGTACATCAAAGTGTCTCCCGAATTAACTAAGCCCTATGCAGCGCTTGATCACAACATGGGCCTCCTTTGAAGTAGGGGGTTGCAGGCAGACTTTCATCTCCTACAATTCACATACTTCCCTGCTCTGAAAGGAGTGGTTCCAGACAAGACATTCACTGCCCTTTCATACCAGGGAGGGGCGTTAGTACCAAGTTGACACATTGCTTTACAAAGAGGTGTCTGGCGTTTGGTCTCTATTGTCACTCTCTGCACCCAGGCCTTCCCTGAGGCCTGCTAATTACCATTCTTCTGTATTTGCCGCCAACAGCAAGGTTTCACAATGGAGATGCAAATCCATGGGTCCTTATAATTCTAATCAGGCTGTCCATGGCCAAAGGCTTTCAATGTACCAATGACTGTCAGGTGTCAGCTACACATGACAGGGGAGGGCTGCGCTGGTAAGCTGTGTCCTCCCAGAGTACGTGATTATTATTCTGCTGTGCGGTGTGCGTAGGAAAATGTGCGCGGGAATGGCCCCATCCTTATTCTTTTAAAAACAAACAAAAAAGCCTAGGCGAGCCCACTTTTCCCATGCGGATGGTCGAATTCCTCACAGGAAGTTGGGTAGAAGTTATAACTGAAGTGTACACACATATATTAATGAGGAAGTACAATTGTGTGGTGTTTCATAGAAACCTGAAAGTTTTGGAGAAACCAGATAAGAGCATTGCGTACTGAACCTTTTGCAAAAGATACCCAACAGGAGAGTACACCAGGTTATCTGTGTGAGCCAAGAGGGAGATATTGCTGTCAGGAGAGTAAACCAGGATATCCAGAGTTTCAGTTCAAGTTTCAGTTGAACATTCCTGGTAGGGGGAGTACACAAGGATATTCAAGCTTGTGTTGAAAAAAAGTTGTTGTTCTAATGGGTCTGCTGAAAGTTGAACATTTTTACTTTGCCATTCTAAAATTCACAAAAGACTTTATTTCCATATACTGCACCTTGCGTTATAGAAAGAATATTTTCTCTGCCATCCTAAAGACTGTAAAAGACTCTTCTCTAATATAAGCTAATCTGTATGCAAGAACATTTTTGCTTTGCCATCTTGGGGAGAATATCAATGGAAAAGAGACATTGCCATTACCTTTAATGAACTGTGAAGGAACAGAACATTTTTTCCTGAAAACGTTCAGGGCAAGGAAAGCTAAACCCTGGAAACAAAAATTGCTTTGTGGAAATTGTATACATATGGTCTTGTATCATTTGGTAAAAAGACGGAAAATCTATTTGATCTTTTTTGTATTTTTGGTGTTGGTGTGAGGAACAGAGGTAATTGGGACACAAGGTCACTTTGCTTTAGTTTTGGTTTTATAGGTAGGGATATTCTCTTCTGGTTAGGGCAAGGCAGGCCTTTTTCCAACACCAATTATTTTTTAAATGTGGAGAACCCTACAACATTGTCCGCCTCTCATTACTGAACGCTCACAGAGCACCCGAAAGTCATGATTGTCTGGTGATTCAATGCCCCTCTCTTCGAAAATAGGATGCTAAACTTTTGAGTATTGTGTGGACAATATAGGGTGGTTGAATATATAGGCCTTTTGGCAACCCTTAGTAGCAATTATTTTTGAATGGCAGAAGCTATATTGAGGTTTTTAAATGCTATCAACCTGATTACAATAAAGTAAGAGATCATTCATGAATTTAACCGATAATGCTTTAAGAATCTGATTCATAGTAGTTTTACTGTTTATGTACTTTGTTTTTTTCATATTTTAATCTTTGTGAAAGGCATTCATTAGTTTTCAAAAATGTATTAGCAGAGCTTGCTAATTAAAATGTTCTTGATTAGCAAACAAATCCATTTGATTAGCAATGTTGTACTAATATTTGTAACGCCACCAGAGGTTAATTGTATCCAGGACATGAAATGAGCACCAATACAGCATTTTTTGTACCACGCTAAAATGTTAGTGACATGAGTCAGGCGTTGCAAATTCTTTAACATTCTACTAGACCTACAGGTCGAGTAACGAAGTTTACCTCCTCGACCTAAGAGACATGCACTTGACCCATGGAAATGGGTGACAAAAAATGTAAATGTGCTTTCTGTAAAATGGTGCATGTCCACACAACCCCACTTTGTTTGGCACTCTGATGCTACCCAGAGGTCAGCCATGCACAGTGAAAACTTTATTTGACATTTACTGGAAACAAACTAAATGTTAAATACGAGTTTCAAACTTCCCCTACAAATGGTGCTCCCCCTTTATAAAATCTACTCATCTGAGCGAGTGGGCAAGTAGACTTCACAAGCCCTGGGTGAGAGCCTGCAAAATGTAAATGGTTAGCTTCATGAATGGACGCATACATACATAGGTGATAAAAGGCTCTGCAAACAGCTTAGAAAGCTCTCTCCCGCCAGTGTTAATATATGATGGAATAATAATCGCAGAGCAAAGAAAGCTCTGGAGGCCAACTATAGTATTGCAGTAGAGCTGGTAGATTTACAGACTGGATGAAACTATGGGTGATAAGATCGAATATCAAGAGGTATTGGGTCGGCTTATGGGTCGACCACCAGTTGCACAGATAGATGCATCCAGCAGGTCACATAACGTTTGCCATCAAAAACATTTGACTGTGTGGTCATGTACATTTTCTAAAGTGTTCACTCGTCAATGTGATGCATCTTCCCCAACAAAATTAAATCCAGTTGGCACTATGAGATATGGATACACTAACTTAAATGTTACTATAATGCATGGAGACCATGAGTGATTTATAATAGCAATACTGTAATTATGCATTATTTAACAACTTCAATTTGTAGGACTGGTTTAAAAAAAGTAAAGATGGCACATACTGGTCTTTGCCAGACAGGTTATTGTATCATCTGGTTACTTCTGGTTTTCAATTATTTGAAAAAGTAAAATAAATTCTTGCTTAGCACTCCCACATAGGCTTTTGGCAGTTAAGAATGGAGGCAGTGATTACTGATGCACGCTCTCTCTCTATTAGCCCCATTGAACTGGCAGTGACGGAGGGTAGAGCGAGCCCCACGGGCAAGAGTGGAATGCAGGGTGAGCAGTGCTTTCATTGAACATGGTTACTTGAATAGCTAGCTTTTCTACACAAGTATCAATTTAATTAGCAAACCTCCAGAACTGCATAGCAAATTGCTATGCAACATCTGGAAGCTCACTGCAGAGAATGTCACACCTACCCTCAACAAAGTATTAGCAACAGATTCTCTTTCTAGCAACGACCCCAGTGCCATTGCGGGAATACTATCATAACTGCCACACCCACACCATTGACAAAGTCACGCCTATCACCACCAAAACACATCGGACTTATAAAAAACCCACTCCTGGTTTGATGAAGAACTTGCCACTCTAAGAAGAATTAAACGCGCGTTAGAACACACCCATAACAAACACCCTACCCCTGATTCTGCCAAAGCCTTCAAGGATGCCAATAAAACCTATAAAAAAAGCCATCATCTCCCATAAAGCTTACTCCTACAATACACGCATCTGCAATGCAGCATCAGACTCCAAAGAACTGTGACCCCCACCAACTCCAGCAAAGAATGGTGTACCACTATACAAGATGCTCTTGCCTGCAAAATCACCCTTCTACAAAATAAAATAACAACCAAAAGACTGCTACTTGCAGACAAAAAAACCTCAACCTCCAAAGCCCTTCCCACCGCTAACGACAACACCAATCCACTGTTCCACTTCGCTCCTGTCTCCCAAGAACTAGTGCTCAATACTATCACAAAGTTAAAAGTCTCCAATTGCAAAGGAGACGGTGTCCAAGCTAAATTAGTCAAAGCTTGTGCGACCACTCGGACCCCTACGGTCACCAACTTTGTTAACTCCTCCTTCAACACAAACACAGTCCCAGCCAGCATCAATGAAGCGTGGGTCATCCCCCTCCTAAAAAAAATAAACCTGGACCCCCCTATTCCCACCAACTACCGTCCAATAACCACGGTCCCTTTCCTACTTAAACTCATCGACAAAATAGCATATAACCAAATTCAAGGAACCTAGAACAGAACCAGCTCCTTGGAACCAGACAATCGGGCTTTAGGCCCAATCACAGCAAAGAAACAGCCCTCTTGGATCTCAAAATCCAGATGGACACTATCAGAGATTCAGGGAAACTCTGACATTCCTACTGTTAGACCTCTCCACGGCATTTGACCTCGTAGACCATGACAAACTGTGTATATCTCTGGCCAGGGATTTCAATTTTTCTAATGACGCCACTCTAAATCTTTCCTGGTCGAACACACATCTAGAGTTTCCATAGGCAAAGAGGCCGCCAATCCCATTCCAGTACCCATTGGAGTACCCCAAGGACCCTGCCTCTCTCCTACTCTATATAATGCCTATACAAAACTCCTTTTCTCAGCCTTAGACGGAATGGGTGTCATCTACACCAACTTTGCAGAGGACACCCAGATCCTCATACCCATATCAGGGGACTATGACCATGACACAGTGACCATTAACAAAATATACGCCATCATCCAAAACTGGATGTCCCTAAATAGTGTCTGCCTCAGTGATGAGAAGACTGAAATCCTCATCGTGGGCTCCCCATCTAAAATAGCCACCCTTCACCCTGACTACTTGACCATCAATATTGACGGTACGCCAATTCCAGTTCTAAAGCAAGTTAAGACGCTAGGTGTTCACCTTGACGCAAACCTCACCATGACTAAACATATGAATACACTCTCCTCATCCACGGCATACACTTCTAAATTGATCGCCCTAAATTCCTAACCCCCACCAATTGCCAGACCTTAGCAAGAGCCCTGGTATTGTCCAAGCTGGACTAGTGTAATGTTCTAATGCTAGGTACCGCCAATGCTAACATCTCCAAAATGCAACTCCTGCAAAATAGTCCTTAGGGCAGTGCTAGGTATAAAAACGTCTGACCACATCTCTAAGATCAGGAAGGATGCGCACTAGCTACCTATTAAAGCCAGAATCATCTTTAAAACACTCTGCATCACCCATAAATGACTTACAAATAAAGCCCTCAACAATACTTTACATATAAAAAAATCCACGAGATTACTTAGCTCTAATGATAATCTCACACTGGTACCCCCACGATTCAAATCCACGAGAGCAGGGGGCATCAGCTTCATTTTCCTAGCCCCTAAACACTGGAACTCCTCCTCTCCCCCGCCCCCCTTATATCAAAAATGATTCCTCTCTCCCAGGCTTTAAAAAAACAACTCAAAACGTGGTTTCTGAACCAATACTTACATTTGGATCTGATTCCCACTTGCTAGATCTTACCCCCCTAGCGAAACCTGTATATAATGACTGATTATGATGTGTAATATGCCATTTTTATGTATTTTTGTGTACTGTATAATATTCTGTTATTAATTTTTGTGTACTGTAACCTTGTACGATTATTGCCAAAACTTTCTGTAACCATGGCGTGATACCCAAGGGTCTTGGCGTGTAACACATAAATAAATAATAATAAAATAAATAAATAAACATTACTGCTTATGTTATGCCTTGCTGTGTGAAAAGTGTTGCTGTCAACTATGATGCACTAATAAAAAAAATATATATATTAGATAAAGCCTCTTATACAGATACTGCAAGTTTCCATTTATTCCAGAATATTATCCTTTCACACTCTCAGAAACCAAATTGGTTAACAGGTTCCTGCAATTATACCCAACTCTGCATAAAATACAAATACGTGTTATAAAACACCCAGTTCAAAATGGGAATTTATTGCAATGGTTATATTTGTGGCCGCACTCTGCTTGGAAACTTGGTGATAATACTCTGCCAAAACTCTGATTCATCTTCCAATTTGCATCAAATTGGATATTAATCAACCTCCTTCGTTTGTATCCCTCACAATACTCCATTAAACCGCTCGATAAGATCTATTAATGTGCCACCAACACCATGTTCAACTCTACCAGAGCCCAGCCTACAAAATGTCCTGCTTCCCGTAGGTATATAGACTATTAAACTAATTTACATTGAGAGATTTTTCACCGAAAATGTTTTATTGAATCACTTTTTCATTGAATCAACTATATATTGATTTTTTATATATCAAAAATGTACTGATTTGAACCTGAAATATAATGTAACATTACATTTTTTAAAGGTATAATGTATTTTTGGGTCGGGTAAAGAGTTAAATGTGTTTGGGAACGTTTTGGGCGTTTTTAAGGGCATTATATTGAATTATTAAATATCGAAAATGCACTGTTGAATATGAAATATAATAATGTAACATTATAAATGTTTACGGTATAATGTATTTTTGGGTGGGGTAAAGGGTTAAATTTGTTTGGGAATGTTTTGGTGTTTTTAACGGTGGAAAACAGGAGTTTGGGGGGGAACCCCCCAATAAAAAAATTAAATTAAAAAAAAAAAGAATTTGGTATACAGGTTTCCAGGGGTTTGGCGGGACCCCCTCCACTCCTGCCCCAATAAAAAAAAAGAAATGTAGATACACACTTAGTTGTGTGGATCTATATTTGGTGAATACGTGTTAGGTGAAAGAATTACATTGAAACAGGTGTATGAAATTCAATGAAAAGACATGGAACCCTTCTCGTAGACTTGCTCAACACATACATGTTGGGTATTGGGTCAGCCCCAGAGAAGCAGTGCTCCACACCTCGTCTGAGATTCCCCGAAACAAAATGTTTAAAGGTGGTACAAAAACATGACGGATTACTGGTATGCACCCAGAGATGAAATAGAGAGCAAGTGAGTAAAATAATAATAAATCCACACCCCCATCTCCATCGGGTAGACCCTTGTATGAACTCTGGACGGTGGGTAAAATGCAGTAGAAGTCTAGTTCCGTCCAGCCCAAGGGCACAACCAGAAAGGTGATTTATAGCCCGCCATGAGAGTGGACGAGAGGATGAGAACCCGAGTGGACTCCTCAGAAGAAGGACGAGCAGGTGAACCAGATGAAAAAAATGCACACCACCCAAGTCCAGCCTGTAATCCAAAGTGAAGATGCAAGGGAAAGCCAGAGGTTAGAGAAAGTGGAGACCTACGCCAAGAAGAGGAAGGAACCAGAAACGAGGAGCTGGACATTCCCTGTTGGCTTTGCATTTTGGTTTCCCTTCTAATAACTTTATCCAAACCCAGCCTAAAGTGAAGAATCGCATGGAGCAAGGAACACGCTACACTGTGAAACAACCTCTGTTGTGGACCTGTGAGGGACTGAACAAATGTTTCAATGCTTTTGCCAAAGAAATGCTGTTGTTGCACAGGTCACCTGGAGGACTGTTCTGAGAATGTCAAAATGGAGCAACAAAAGTATATACAAGGTAGTTGATGTGCATGACTGCCAGCACTAAGCCTACTGGGAATTGTACTTCTCGTGTCTACCGGGTCCAGGTCAGCCAAATAAGAGAACTGCAGTGAGCAGCTGGCTCTGCTAGGTGGCAAGCTGGGGACACCTTGGCGGAGCTGTTCGCAGAGGTAAAGTTAGCAGCGGCCTGTGACAGAATGCTATATGTTGATGGTGGAATAGCCTGACATGTTTGATTTAAATACTAAAATGATCCAGGTAATTATGTTACTGAAAAGGAGGTCTGCTATTCCTAGCTCTTTTCATAATGCCAAAATTATAGCGCGCACATGTGCCTTTGCTGTAACCTGTCTCCTGTCCACTACAGCATACTGCTGCATTGGCATAGGACAGGTTCAAATGTGACAGTTTTATCCCTGACAGCTCCTGGGACACAATGTCCCTGCAGAAGAGGTGAATTTTTAATCTTTTGGACGTCTAATCTAAATTATAATAATTGTATGCTGTAGTCTGGTGGCATATACATCTATAAAATTAGCCCATGCCTGGTTAAGGGATGATGATGCTTCTAAAACCCCGCAATTATACAACCAGAGCAATTTTACATGAATCATGAAACTAGTGTTGGCTCTGTTAGCTGGGCCCAGCTAAGACAGGACTGATGTATATTGATGCCTTGCTTGGGAGCCTCCACAGCTGCTGCGTGGTGCAGTGGTCAGGATGCTACCTCTTTGATTCCCCCATGCAGTAGAGCAACCCCCTCCCACAGGAGTGATGTCAGGAGCTGGCTTTCTTCGCTATTTGGGGGGAGGAGCTAGAGAACAAATACATGACATTGAAGATGGGCAACATGACAGCCGTGCAAGTAGTTAGCAGGCAATCTGCAATGGATGGGTGTGGAGATTGTTACGTGTCCTTGTGCTACAGTGTGTGGATGTCAGAACTATCCCCTCCTTCCGCCTGTTCCTCACCTGAAGTCATCTCTGGGTCTTCCTTTGTTGGTGAAGACTGCTTCCGTGGAGTCTTGGACTTCCCTTTGGTGGGCTTCTCTCGGGTCTTCCTATCATGTAAATAGGGTCTGGCTCCCTCGGAGGCCACCTCGACAGGAGGGGGAACCTGTCTAGGGGAGGACCCCGAGGAGCCAGGCCCCGCGACAGGGAAATAGCCAATCCACGGCACAAAAAACCATGTGAGTAGTTCCAGGAGGTAGATCACGTGATGGAATCACCGGAGGGATAGTCCAAACGACATTGAGATACGAGTTGAAGATCGAAGAGTAACTCGTCCAAATACGCTGTACAGAAGAAGTGGACTGCTGCGGGTACAGCTAAGGGCGGATCCAAACTCGGTAAGTGAGCAACGAGCAAAGAGGAAAGGAGCAAAACAAGTCAGAACGCGAAGGGACGCGAGAGGGGCGGACCGGAGACCGCAAGTAGGAACAGTGAAAGTATAAGGTAAGTGATAGATAAGTTTGGGATAGAACGCGAAGGGACGCGAGAAGGGCGGACTGGATACCGTAAGTAGGAATAGAGAGCGCTGAAAACAACCAAGTAAACAGACACAGGATTGAACGCGAAGGGACGTGGAAGAGGCAGACCGAGGACCGCAAGTAGGAAGAAGAACCCAAATAACAGAAGGAAGGCAAGGAAAAGGCAGAAGGCTGGCTATAAAGATAGATCAATACTAAGGCAGACGTAGGAAGTAAGGGAGCGAAGGTCTCAGCAAAAGCACAGATACAACGCACAGAAAGATGGGCGGATCCGGCTTATATAGTGGCGGCCGCCATCTTGGATGAGGACTAGACAGTTACTATACGTGTCTACGTGACGGTAACTTCCACTGATGCAACAGTCTCCATGGACGAATCCTGACAGTATAACCCCTCTCACTCCGGGAACCCCCTGGTTTACCCGGGTATTTTTGATGGAACCTTCTCAGCAACCTGGGGGCATGTAGGTGATGACTGGGTTCCCAGGTTCGCTCTTCTGTGGAATATCCCTTCCAGTGAACAAGATACTGAAGACCTCCCCGGTGAAAACATGAATCTACCAAGTAGTCAACTTCGTACTCTAGTGGTTCTCTGAAGGTTGGTGTCTTGGTCTTAGGAGTCTTGCGTAGATATGGATCATTCTTATATTCCTTGAGAAGAGAAGTGTGGAAAACAGGGTGTATCCTCTGATAATTCAAAGGCTACTGGATGTATTTGTCTTGACATTGGATAAGGACCAAGATATTGTGGGGCGAATTTGCCTGTGTGTACCCATCTGGGTAAATACCTTGTAGATAACCAGACCTTCTGGCCGATCTTCCATTCAGGATTGGATCGTCTACCACGATCTGCCCATCTCTTCTGCGACTGCTGACTGTCTTCCAATTCCTCCTTTGCCAGCTTGTGTATCCTTGTAAATTCGGATAATCTGTCATCCAAGGTTGCTGATTTTGTTGGCAACATTCCGGTCCAAGGCATCTGTTGAGGATGGTAACCGTATGTACAATAGAAGGGACTCATACGGATGGAAGTATGATGGTTGATATTATAGGCAAACTCAGCTTGTGCGAGGAAAGAAGACCACTTCTCTTGTTGATTGCTACAGAAGCATCTTAAATACTGTTCCAATCCGGCATTGAGTCTTTCGGTCTGGCCGTTGCTTTGCGGGTGAAAACCAGATGACAGCGCTCGATTGATTCCCAGTTGTTGGCATAGTAGCATCCAAAACTTGGAGGTGAATTGGGAACCCCTGTCAGAGATTATCTTCTGGGGTAAACCATGAAAATGTACCACGTCTTCGAGAAAAACTGAAGCCGTCTTGGGTGCTGAAGGAAGGTCCTCCAATGCCGAAAAATGAGCCATCTTACTGCAAGTATCCACCGTCACCATGATAGCTGTCTTTCCTTCAGATTCTGGCAGATCTACAATGAAGTCCATAGAGATATGTTCCCAAGGCCTGGTCGGAAGTATAGGTTGTTGTAATTTGCCCAATGGTTTCCCTGTTTGGTATTTGTTGGCAGGGCAAACTGGACAGGAAGAAACATAACTTTCCACATCCTTGTGTAGTTCAGGTCACCAAAACCGTCTGCTTATGAGATCTTGGATCTTCCTGATACCCGGGTGACCTGCAAGGGGGGGTATCGTGGCACAATGTAAGGATCTATTTCTGTAGCTCTGTGGATGGGAGGAATAACCCTGTACCATGGTAGTACAATCCGTCATCGGCTCGAGTCACGGCAGGTGGAAAAGCTGGCAGCTGGTTGTATCGAGTAGTGAGTTCCTGAAGAAATGACGTAACCCCTGCCAAGATCTTAAGGTTAGGAAATAAAAGATCGGGGTTCTGACAATGGTCTGTTTCTTCTTCATTACATCTGGAGAGAGCATCTGCCACCTTGTTTTCGGTTCCTGGAATGTATGATATGGTGAAGTCCTACTGGGAGAAGAAATATGCCCAAGGGGCATGTCTGGCATTGGTGCACACCATCTGCTGCAATACACTTAGGTTCCGGTGATCAGTTCGGATCTGAAAAGGGTGAGCTGTTCCCTGGAGATGTCTCCACTCTTGGCATACCAACTTTATGGCCAATAGTTCTCTTTCCAGAACCGAGTAATTACGTTCGCTCTTGGTTAACGTCCTAGAGTAGTATGCCACCGGATGGGTGAGTCCGTCTTCAGATTCTTGAAGGAGTATGGCTCCTACCGCTCCCCCCGAGGCATCAGTCTCCAATAGGAATGGCCTTGTTTGATCGGGTTGTACCAAAATAGGTGCTGAAGTAAATAAATCCTTAAGGCGTAAGAAGGCTACTTCTTGTTCAGAACCCCATACATACCTTACTCCCTTCTTGAGCAAACCGGTAATGGGCAAAATCAAGTTGGAAAAATTTGGGATAAATCGCCTATAGAAATTGGCTAACCCCAAGAACGTCTGGATTTCCTTAACACTTCTAGGTGGTTTCCATTCTAGTATGGCCCTTATCTTTCCTGGTTCCATCTTGATACCCTCCTTAGAGGATAAAGCCCAAATATGACACCGAGTTAACCTCAAACTGGCATTTCTCCGGCTTAACCAGGAGATGATTTTCTTGGAGTCTGTGTAGTACCTTCAAAACCTGTTACCTATGTTCTTGGAGGTCTTGAGAAAAAATTAGAATGTCGTCCAAGTAAATTACTACAGACACATACAACATGTCTGAGAAGAGCTTGGAAGGCTGCAGGGGCATTCACCAAGCCAAAGGACATCACCCTATATTCGTATAACCCGGAAGGGGTTCGAAATGCCGTCTTCCATTCATCCCCACTCCTCACTCTGAGGAGGTGGTACGCTCCTCTGAGGTCCAACTTGGTGAAGAATGAGGCTCCTCTGACTGCTTCTAGTATATCACGAATCAACGGCATGGGATAGCGGTCTCGGATGGTGATCCTGTTCAAACCCCTGTAATCCATACAAGGTCGTAGTTCGGTGATATCTTTCTTTGGAATAAAAAACGAGGCCCCTCCTGATGATCTGGATTCTTGAATGAGTCTGTTCTGTAAATTGTCATCCAGATCCAGATAGGATCTGAGAGCCTGTCTTTCCGGAAGGGACAAAGGATACATCCTACCAAAAGGGACAACCGACCCTGGAGTGAGTTCAATTACACAATCCTCTGGCCTGTGAGGGGGTAAGAGTTTGGGTGTTCGGTCTTCAAACACTTCGGCATACTCCTGATACTGTCTGGGAACCGAAGAGACTACCTTGAGTCGAGAAGGTCCACTCTCTGACTGGTTTGGAGTCGCAGCCGTGCATCTTGCAGTGATGAGCACAGTATGCAGAGTCGAAATGGAGGCAGTTGGTAGTCCAATTGATCTGCGGATTGTGCCTCCTCAGCCATGGAATCCCAATCACCAAGGGAAAATGTGCGGCCTTAATGAGATCAAAGACCATCCGTTCATTATGCTCCCCCAAGGCCAGGCGTAAAGGCACAGTCTCGAATAGGATGGGGCCTGAGGAAAGAGGTATACCATCCACCCCTTCAACAGGAATGGGTCTTTCTTTCCGTCTAGTAGAGACTTGATGTTCTCTAGCCCATTCCAGATCCATGAAGTTTCCCGCCGCTGCGCAGTCTAGCATGGCGTATTCTTCGGTTTGAATAGATTCAGTTATCCAAAGACTGACTCGGAATACCATCAGGCTGTTGTCTTCTCTCATTTCTGACTGTCTGGTAAGGTTGCAAGGACAGTGTCTCGCTCCCTCGAGACCTCCCTTGCAAAGGCCCGAGAGTTGGAGTTTTCCTTCCTTCGTGGGGGAACTTCAGGGCAATCTCTAAGCAGATGTTTAGAAGAGCCGCAATACAGACAGAGACCCAAATCTCTCCGTCTCTTACGTTCCGCGGGAGTCAACGGGCCTCTGGCTGCCCCAATCTGCATAGGTTCTTCCGATAGGGCCTCTACCCTTGGTTGGTGAGGAAATAGGCTGGGGGAAGGAAGGCTCTGACGGGGTCATCTTCTTTCTTGGCGCCGTTCGTTTAGTCGATACTCTAACTGCAGAGTTAGCGTCATGAGGTCTTGAAAGGATGCTGGTCTGGCAACTCAGGCAAGTTCATCCTTCAATTCGTCCTGGAGACCTCTCCGAAATATGGTCTGTTTGGCGGACCAGTCAGACCATGCCGCTAGTCTCAGAAAGCGAGAAATGTAAGTCTGTACATCAGTATTTCCTTGCTTAACATCAAGAATAGTTTCTAAAGACGTGTAGAGCACTTCAGGATGATCGAACCTTCCCTTAAAGCGTTCAACGAACTGATCATAGTTTGTCAAGGAGGGATTGTTTTCTGTCACCAAAGGAGTGGCACAGGCCAAGGCATTCCCAGAAAGATTGGCTATCAGGAATCCCACCCTGGACTTGGCAGTTTCAAAAGCGTGTGGTCGGAAGGCAAAATAAACTTGACGGGCGTCTACATAGTCCTTGAGCCACCCGGGATGGCCGTCATACTTGCCAAACGACAGGGGCATAGGAGGCAAGTCTCCTTGGTCATCTCTATGTAGAACCACCTGTTGGCGCAGTGCCGCATTTTCGGTTTTAAGGGATTGGACCTCAAGGATGAGGTTCTGAAGAGCGGCTACCAGCTCTTGATATTGTTCAATGGAGGCCATAGATCCTGTTGGGCGTTGTATTCTGTCAGAACTATGCCCTTCTTCCGCCTGTTCCTCACCTGAAGTCTGCTCTGGGTCTTCCTTTGTTTGTGAAGACTGCTTCCGTGGAGTCTTGGACTTCTCTTTGGTGGGCTTCTCTCGGGTCTTCCTATCATGTAAATAGGGTCTCGCTCCCTCGGAGGCCACCTCGACAGGATGGGGAACCTGTCTAGGGGAGGACCCCGAGGAGCCAGGCCCCGCGACAGAGAAAAAGCCAATCCACGGCACAAAAAACCCTGTGAGCAGTTCCAGGAGGTAGATCACGTGATGGAATCACCGGAGGGATAGTCCAAACGACATCGAGATACGAGATGAAGATCGAAGAGTAACTCGTCCAAATACACTGTACAGAAGAAGTGGACTGCTGCGGGTACAGCTAAGGGTGGACCCAATCTCGGTAAGTGAGCAACGAGGAAAGAGGAAAGGAGCAGAACAAGTCAGAACGCAAAGGGACGCAAGAGGAGCGGACCGGAGACCGCAAGTAGGAACAGTTAAAGTATAAGGTAAGTGATAGATAATTTCGGGATAGAACGCGAAGGGACGCGAGAAGGGGGGACTGGATACCGCAAGTAGGAATAGAGAGCGCTGAAAACAACCAATTAAACAGACACCAGATTGAACGCGAAGGGACGCGGAAGAGGCGGACCGAGGACCGCAAGTATGAAGAAGAACCCAAATAACAGAAGGAAGGCAAGGAAAAGGCAGAAGGCTGGCTATAAAGATAGATCAATACTAAGGCAGACGTAGGAAGTAAGGGAGCGAAGGTCTCAGCAAAAGCACAGATACAACGCACAGAAAGATGGGCGGAGCCGGCTTATATAGTGGCAGCCGCCATCTTGGATGAGGACTAGACAGTTACTATACGTGTCTACGTGACGGTAACTTCCACTGATGCAACAGTCTCCATGGACCAATCCTGACAGTATAACCCCTCTCACTCCGGGAACCCCCTGGTTTACCCGGGTATTTTTGATGGAACCTTCTCAGCAACCTGGGGGCATGTAGGTGATGACTGGGTTCCCAGGTTCGCTCTTCTGTGGAATATCCCTTCCAGTGAACAAGATACTGAAGACCTCCCCGGTGAAAACATGAATCTACCAAGTAGTCAACTTCGTACTCTAGTGGTTCTCTGAAGGTTGGTGTCTTGGTCTTAGGAGTCTTGCGTAGATATGGATCATTCTTATATTCCTTGAGAAGAGAAGTGTGGAAAACAGGGTGTATCCTCTGATAATTCAAAGGCTACTGGATGTATTTGTCTTGACATTGGATAAGGACCAAGATATTGTGGGGCGAATTTGCCTGTGTGTACCCATCTGGGTAAATACCTTGTAGATAACCAGACCTTCTGGCCGATCTTCCATTCAGGATTGGATCGTCTACCACGATCTGCCCATCTCTTCTGCGACTGCTGACTGTCTTCCAATTCCTCCTTTGCCAGCTTGTGTATCCTTGTAAATTCGGATAATCTGTCATCTAAGGTTGGTGATTTTGTTGGCAACATTCCGGTCCAAAGCATCTGTTGAGGATGGTAACCGTATGTACAATAGAAGGGACTCGTACAGATGGAAGTATGATGGTTGTTATTATAGGCAAACTCAGCTTGTGCGAGGAAAGAAGACCACTTCTCTTGTTGATTGCTACAGAAGCATCTTAAATACTGTTCCAATCCGGCATTGAGTCTTTCGGTCTGGCCGTTGCTTTGCGGGTGAAAACCAGATGATAGCGCTCGATTGATTCCCAGTCGTTGGCATAGTAGCGTCCTAAACTTGGAGGAGAATTGGGAACCCCTGTCAGAGATTATCTTCCGGGGTAAACCATGAAGACGTACCACGTCTTCGAGAAAAACTAAAGCCGTCTTGGGTACTGAAGGAAGGTCCTCCAATGCCGAAAAATGATACAACGCACAGAAAGATAGGCGGAGCTGGCTAATGTAGTGGCGGCCGCCATCTTGCATGAGGACTAGACAGTTACTATACTTGTCTACGTGACGGTAACTTCCACTGATGCCAGAGTCTCCATGGACGAATCCTGACAGTGGATGAGAGCATTTTAGTTGGACAAAGGCATGTGCTAGGAGTGAACAATGATATAATGGGCATCTTACCATGTTGACAGTGGAAGAGATTGCATGGATTGGGTCCAGGAGAAGAGACCACAGTGAGGAGAGTGTCGGTGGAAATGTGGGTCCTTGAAGGATGAAGGCTCTACAGATGATTTAATATCCTTGTGCAGTTGTTTTTTGGGAATGTGTTTGCACAATGATAAGGGCTGGGCACTGCCCAGGAGAAAAGACAAGTAGTTTGTAATATCTTATTGTTATAGTTTATTATTGCTTGTTTATTCATATGTGCAGATAGCTATGATATGGAACATGGAATATTGTAGATAGGCAGGATGCTAGAATGAAGGGATGGACGTATAATGCACTGTAGAGAGTCAGTTATGTTCTGTACTTTATATGACCGCTGGGTTATTTATCCTCATACTTGAATAAACCTATTTATTCATGCAACCTGTGTGAGAGGATATTTCAGTGGTGACGAGGATGGGATTCACCAAGAACAGCAAACCACTGAGTAGCCGTTGTTCATGACACCTTCTGTTTGATGAAGATCACCCAGACCAAGAAAGGAGAGGTGTTTTGAAGGCTTTGAAGTGGGTGAAGTGGTAAAGCAAAAGAAAGAAAAGATATTCTTAAACAAAGTAAGTCAGGTGCTTTCCTGAAATCGCAACGCCATATTGAATTAAGCGAGCCTGTGTGTCTTAAAACTTTAATACGGCCTAAAAGCGTGTCAGTTAATTGTTTAAGCAAATAACAAGGGGGGGTCCTGGGAGACTCTCTGCCAGACATGAGTCCTGGTTACAAGAGCCTTACCCAGAGTCATTAGCTCACTATCATTCACAGAGGATAAATAGCCTAAACATATCAATCTTTGTCCTGCCCTAGGGCAGTCCAGCGCCGAAATGCTAGGCAATTCTCCTCTGAACAAGAGTACCAACAGCAACGCCAGACACGTGTTTCGGTCTGGTTGAACCTCATCAGTAGGGTGTAGCTGTGCCTCTCTAAGAATAGTGAGCAAGGGGTCCACGTCTGGAAGCCTAGTAACTGAGGGTGAGGCTCTTGTAACCAGGACTAATGTCTGGCAGAGAGTCTCCCAGGGCCCCCCTTGTTATTTAGTTAATAGTCGGGTGCTTTTCCTGAAATCGCAGCGCCGTATTGAATTAAGCGAGCCTGTGTGTCTTAAAACTTTAATAAGGTCCAAAAGCGTGTCAGTTAATTGTTTAAGTGTATAAACTGCAAGCGCAAGTCAAATTTAGCTGCCCGTTATATTGTTGTTTGCAAAATCAAACAGGATCGCAAAAGTGAGGACCTCCTACAGCGTTTCCATAATTCGCATTATCAAAGGACAAGGACCGCAAGCAAGACTTTAATCTACACCGCCCGTGTCACTGCAACGGCCACGGGCGAGACTTTAATGCACACCGCCTGCGACAATATACTTCCATAGCGAAGCCGATCATTGTGGATAAAGAGCAAGTGTGGCAGTGTGACTGAGGGAGGCATTGGACCATTGCAGGACTCGTGAAAAGTTTTGAAACAAATTATATGTACAGCAAAATATAATCCTATTGCATTCCGCATTTCTTGAACTTGCATTTTTTGAAGGAACATTCTCTTACCAGCACGGCACACGCCACAAAGTTCTGTGTTGGCCCGTACATTGTAATAATAGAAAGTACGTGGACCATAAGAGGAAAGGACCTAAAGACGTAACCAAATGTGCCTCCATGTTGTCTTAATCGCCATAGAAACTCTGTACATGTAACAAAGGCAATCACACTACATTAAATCAGATACATTCATCCGATGTAAATTCCAAGTGGAACAACTTTATTTATAACAATTAAACGAACCAATCCTCGTGATAAGGATCTACATCACAAAACATAGTGCATACAAAACAAGGCATTTCATTAAGAACAATACAAATGTGATATTGCAGATAAGCACTGTGCAAGATACAAGAGACAAGGAGACATTCCAAATTTGGTACACGCTACAAAGAAAAATAAGAATAAAAGGACCATAAAAATCATATTATTTGAAACAAAAAGACAGAACATATGTTGAAGTATATCCTAAATAAATTGAAAGAAGTAATTAGGAATACCACTAAATATATATATATTTAAAGACAAGGAAAATAATATAGTCAGTTGGTATGCAAGGCATGCCACCTCCTGACTACTTCTTGAATACAAAAGGCAAACCAAATATTCCATGGAAGCGATGGAAAAAAAGGTTTGATCATTATGTCCTTGCTGCACATGGACTGAATTTTTCCAGTGAAAGAAAAGTGTCTTTTGATACATTATTTGGGAAATTATGGGCAGGAACCGTTTGAGAATTTACAAGCACTTTCTGAGGAAGATGCGATTGGCCTTACAGAGTATGAAAAGTGCATTAAGGTTTTAGATAGGCATTATGAAAAGACAGCGAGCATGGTCTTGGAAAGGTATCATTTTGGCAAACGCAAGCAAGAGGAGAATGAAACTGTGGAACAATTCATCACAGCCCTACGCGGTTTGGACAAATCATGTGAGTTTGGGAATACACTTGATGAGAGACTTTGTGATCAGTTCATGCTGGAGTGAAGAGACAGTAAAAAAAGGGAAGCTCTTTGTTTCAAAGGGAATCCTCCTTTCGGAGAAGGGATCAGTCGCCAAGGAAGTGGAGCACACTACTAAGTGTGTGAAGGACCTTGAAAAGAGAACGGATGATGAGAATAATAAAGAACGAATAGCACAAACTCCAGAAGTATTGACTATACAAGAAAGGAAAGTTTAGTCAAGAAAGATATGTCACATGTGAAGCAGAAATATCCAAAGGGAAAGGAGAAGGGAGAAGGAAGTGACAAACGTTGATGCTACTGATGTGTTAGCTTATTTCATTTAGCCACCAGTGATAAATGTCCAACTATAAAAGAGTTATGCAAAAGATGCAATAGGAGGGGGTCATCTCACTACTTGTTGCAGAACAAAAAAGGAAAACATAAATTGTTTGGAAGAACTATGCAAAGTTCTGAAGAGTGTACATTTGCAGTTGAGGATGTGTTCTCAGAAAACAACAATGATGATGATGCTGATATAGAAAAGCCCATGGCCATGATGGAATTGAATAACGAACAACTCGCCATGGTAATTGATTCTGGTGCGAAATATACTCTGCTGCCCAAATTGCTTTTTGATAAATATTTTGGAACTAGTATCAAGCTAAATCTGATTGATATCAAGCCAGTTGCATATGGAGGAAAACAAATTGAACTAATTGGTTGGTTTTGGGCAGTGATGATGTTTAAAGGTAGATCAGCTAAAGGGAAAGTGTATGTCACAGTGAAAGAAATGCAACCTCTTTTGAGTTGGTCTCACCAAGCTAGATTGAAGATAAAACTTGATCCCAGTGCAGAGGAGTCGGTCTACGGTGTGGACCAGGAAGCGCAAAAAATAACTTTTGAAGAACATATAGTTTTCAGGGGAAGAACTGGGTGTGCTGAAAGATTTCACCCACAAAATAAAACTAAAGCATGATGCTGTTCCGGTGGTACAAAAATTGAGGCCAGTACCGTTGAACATTAAGTTAGCTGTAAATGAGGAACTTGAAAGATTGGTGGCTGAGGGTGTGAAAGAATTGACTCATCGGAATGGGTGTCCCCTTTGGTAATAATGTACAAGCCAAATGAAAAATTGAGGTTGTGCATAAACCTTAGATGTGTCAATAAATGTGTTAATCCCGATATATATCCCGAATATAGCTGAAATGTTGGGTATCATTAGATGTGTAAACATTATGAGTACATTGGACCTGAGATCTGCTTACCATCAAATTATGTTGCATGCCATGTTGAGAGATATCACTGCATTCATTACCAGTGAGGGTTTGTTTCGTTGCTAAAGAATGCCTTTTGGTCTTGTTTCTGCTTTGTCAGTGTTCGAAAGCGTAATGTATGAGCTTTTTATATAAAGAAAAATGTTAAAAATGCATGATCTGACATTTCCAGCGGGCCTCATTTGTTAGATGAAGCAAGAGTAACATAAATGTCTCAATTATATTTAGACATTCTACCCAATTTGTGATGTTAGTAAGGACGTGAGAAACATATGATTGAAAAAACAGGCCCTCAATACTATTTATCCTTAAATGGGTCAAAATATAATTTTTCTTTATATTTTCTTGTAGAATATTAAATGTATGAAGATTAAAATATGTTTATTTTTATGAGCATTGTCCGTCTGTCTAAATTGATGAATGACCGTTTTGGATCGATGGTAAGTGTGGATTTTCACACCTGGCGTTTTTGCAGGAGGGTAGCTGTATTGTGGAACTCTTATTCTATATACTGTTGTATTTGTGTCCTCTCCCACACAGCCCCCTATACAAAAAAGAGGACGTGGTAGCTCTATATCTATAAACTCGCCTGTCTACTGGAAATTTCTTTAGGAATTCAATTCAGATTTTGCAACTGGTATCCATTTTCTTTTGGAATTTTGTATGTAATGTGCTGGCATCAGAATTAAGAATGTATATATGCTCCATTTAATTTCTTTTTGATTGTCATTGTGAAAGGGGGAGGTGTGTAGTATTCTTTAGTTTAGCATTTCTTTTTGTTTAGCATTTCAATGTTGTAGTTTTCTTAACATATTGTATTTCCTTATCAATTGTTTGGGTCACTGTAAAGAAGGGAGGTGTGTAATATCGTATTGTAATAGTTTATTATTGCTTGTTTATTCATAAGTGCAGATAGCTATGGATATGGAACGTTGTAGATAGGCAGGATGCTAGAATGAAGTGGGTGGAAGAATGATGCACTGTAGAGAGTTAGTTATGTTCTGTACTTGATATGACCAGAGGATTATTTATCCTCATACTTGATTAAACCTATTTATTCATTCAACCTGTGCGAGAGTATATTTCAAAGTTGTAGTTCAAATTATTCGGATCCTGATGGAAAAAGGTTATTCACAGAACTCTATCGCCAAGTAATTGGCAGATCCCATTTCATGGGAAATGGTTTTGTGACTGAACCTTCACCTATAGAAATGGGTAGGAGGACGAGCATGCTTGAGGAAGGCAAAGAAACCATTGCAAGATAGGGGAGGTGAGTGAGAATTGGAATGGTAAGAGAGTTTGTCAGGTAGGTTATTTTAACGAATGTAATGGAGCTTCGCTGAAGAAAAGGAACAAGGTTTTATAGCACACAAAGGATCTAAGAGGTGGGCAAGTTCTGGGCATGTTCAGAGACAATTGATCTGAATGGGATGGCAAACATTCTTTTAGGAATGGTGCAGTGACCAAAGGGGCGAGCATAGGGTTACTAAAGGAGACGCTAAAACAGCTGGTGTGGTGAATGCAAAGGGCATACAAGGGCTATCAATGGGCAGGGAAAACTGGGGTGTACAAGATATGGCACGTTTTTGCAGCAAGTGGGTGTAGAAGGGATTATACCAAAATAAAGGATGTAAAAATTTCGAAGCCCAATATTCGGAATTTCAAGAGCCCATCTTACCATATAATATATATATATATATATATATATATATATATATATATATATATATATATATATATATAATATATATAATATACAGGGGCATATTTGAACAGGAACAAGGCGGAGCTCCGTCCCATCAAAAAACGTCTTGCTGGTGCGCACTCGGTCTAGACCCATGGCCCAAACTGCCCATGTTGAACTTACCTGTTTGCCTGCCCTGCTTTAAATTGCCCCGAAAACCGAGCCCGATGGCACAGGTTAAATGCTATGAGTCTGACACTCGCTGCTCTTCGTCAAAGAACCCGCCTGGTTGCAATGATTGGCTGTTTCCTTGTTGTCCTTATGATTGGAAGCTGAATAGGAGCTTTAACTTCCAATCATAAGGATTAATAGAAGCAGCCAATCATTGGGTGCTTTGAAGAAGAACCATGAGCATTGACTTAGTTACCACTTACCTGACTTGATGATAGCACGACATAGGAGCCTCATCCACTTCCTCTTTAGAGGTTCAGCCTCGAAGTAGCCACGCCATATTGGAGTGGTGTGGCCTGCAGTGCTGTGTTGATTCCGGTAAGAAATGCACTTTTTTATTACTGCTTCTTCTTGTGTTTTAATACACGGTGCTATACTCTTTGCGAGCACCATCCATGCATTTACCGGACACTCGTTTTGTGGTGACTCCATAATGGATTTGCAAAAGTTTTGTAAATCAATTTAACGGGCAGTGTTTGCAAGAAAACACCTTGCAAGCAGAGTCCGTTAAATGGATTATTTACAGAAGTTTTGTAAATCCATTTAACGGACACTTTCGTTTTGTGGTTGCAGCGTAATGAATCTGCAAAAGTTTTGTAAATTGATTTAACGGACGTTGCTTGCAAGGAGTACATTCCTGCAATGGAAAATACTCCTTGCAAGCGACGTTAAATGGATGGTGTTGTGGGGATAAGGCTTTATAGGTCTAACAGAACAAAAAAAGGAAGGGAGACGGGCATTAATAATTCTGGGAATAGGCGCACATATATTCCACATATCCGGTGCTGGCAGTGTCTGAAGTTTTCTGGTTAAGACTGCTGGTTGAGGTGTGCGTGTGGGAGGAGGGTTTGCATCCGGATGGGTCAATGATGTGGCAATGTAAGTATAAAACAATGTGTACATGAGCACCGTAAGCGGCAGGGTTGGGTTCTTTCCCTTTCTTCAGCTTTGGGGCAGACACCAGGCTTGGACTGGCCTACAGGGCACTAGTCCCATGGCCGCACCAAAAACACAAAATGCTGGTGTGGGCCAGTTTTTTTAGGTCAAAGTGGGCCACTTGGGATACGCCCAAATCATTCTGACCACACCCCTTCCCAAAAGGGGGCCGGGGAGAGAGTTCCCTCGAAAACAATGTTAATTTCCAGCAAAATACATATAAATATATATAGGGCTGTTGGATAAGTTAATTAAAAAAGGTCAAGGAGTATCCGGGTGGGGGGGGGGGCTGCAGGGGGATTAACACCCACACATATGGGGTAAAAGAACGGGTATTTTGTGCTTCGAAATTTTATTTTTGAAATAATCACATATATCCGTTTAGAACATGAAGAGATGGAAGACTTTGGAGCGCATAGGCAAGACGATGTTCATTTTCCTTTCTTGGGAAGTGATCCCTATATTATTGGCCTTTCCGTCACTGTTGTTGGGTTTGTCGAAAGCTTAAAAGTGGGAGGCCAAGGGTAAGAAGGTAAGAGTCGGGGCAGGATTATTTTGTCGCTGGAGGGTTTTTCCTGAGCTCTGTTTTTTTCAAGGTTGGAGAGTTGTTCACTGGTCAGCAGAGTAAAAGGCATGACAGGAGAGAATAGGTTTGAATTAAGAGAGGAATGTATGTTTGGAGAACACGAAAGCAGGGGAATGTTCCAGCCAGGGCTGATAAATTGGCTTCAAGGTCAAATGGATTAGCCCATTTACACCTGCAAGCGATGTTTGCGGTGTGTTGACCTGTCACAAAGTAATATATTTCTCACCGTTTTGATTGTGATGCTCTACCCAGCATAGCACATAAAATACGTATGTGCCCTGTTCATTTCCTATTAGACCTGTTGTGTGTGTGCTGCGTTTATTGATGCGGTCCCGATGCTTTTCTTTACTCCACACATATCCATGCCCGCCACTTGTTTTCGTTGTTCGAACTTTTCTCCGCAAATCCATATTTTCACGTTCACTTGTTTTCGAGTTTTTGACTTTTCTAGCCTAGACCTTTCCGCCTGTATCTGTAGCGCACATTCTAGTTCTCACACTCGCCTGCACCAGCTCTTGACAGGGACTGCAGCCGAAATGTATTTTGTGTGACCTCCCTGCAGCTGCTTATTCAATATAATGCTAGTGCATTCGTTTATAGAGCACTAAAACCCTTCACCTAGAAGATAGGAAATCGAGAAGCCATGGATGTAAACTCTTCCGCCATCTTTTCTTAACCAATGGGCGTTCATCTGGGTAATATACAGTCCATCGTTTGTGGGAGTGACCCATCATTATGCCAGCCACTGTTGAGGTGTCCCGCTCTCAGGCACACCAGATACCGGGATCACCCGGAGGAACAGGAAGGCTGTGATCACACAGCGGGTTTCCTGGTCACCCTGCTGAGGTCGGGATCACCCGACCTGACAACAATGCTGAGGGCGCCCAGCAGACGTTGGCCTCAGCCCTGTGGTCACACAGGCCGGGGGTCAAACACAGGCCGTGGGCACACGGCAGGCACTCCAAATAATCACAGACACATAGTTGCTGCTTTCTGGGTCTCTGCTGCAGGGCGTGCACGCTGAGGCCCCTTTTATTGGCTCGAGTCATGACGCAGTCATGACTCGTATTCTTAAAGGGGCAACACACCACACTCCTCCTTTATTATAACAAAACCAAATTACACAGTAACAATGGCCCTGCAACCAAGCCCACAACTTTGGTGCATTCCAGTCCGCACACCAGTACTATCACACATGTACTCAAACACAGCAAACTTTGGTGCTTCCCAGTATGAGCACGTGCTTGAGACACAGCAGCCCCTTTCCTGGATCAGAATATTCCTGGATCAAACTGTCCTCCCTGGGGAGTTATGCTCCGGACTCCCTGCATTCGCTGGAGGCACCCCTGGCCACTTGTATTACTGCAAGACAAGAAGAATACGTCTCCATCTTCGTCATCTTCCGCGTAGTCAAACTGCCTTCTCTGGTCCTCTGCCACCTGGACCATGGCTGTTTTGGGCAGTTTCCTACCCGTAGCTTGTCTGATTTCCTCCCTTGAAGCACTCACGCGGCTGGCAGGTGATGGGACTGGGTGCAGACCCTTGCAAAATGATCTTCTTTCTTGCACCTCCCGCACGTGTGTCCTTTGGCTGGGCACTCATGTGCATACGGCAGGCCCCATCTGCACTGAGGGCATAATGTGGCACCCATCTCCCTTTGTAGCCACTCCCCTTTTCTTGCTGGTTTACTTACTTGCCATTTGCCCACGACACACACCTCCAATTTCACCCGCTGCATGGGCGCTTCCAGCTTCAGCTGATGTCTGGAAATGTCCATGGCCGTGCACGCACCTCCAGCAACTCCTAGACGCGTCCTAGTTCTGGGATTCTGTCCAAACTCGGCCCTGGCTCCCTGAGGACCTGCTTCCGCAGCTTGGCAGAGCTATAGCCATACATTATTAGGCTCTGACCTCATCATCCTCAAAGTTGCCAGTGTGCAATATCCCGAAGCTTGCCATGAAACGCCTCCAAGCTCTCCCCTTCCTCTTGTCTCTGGAATCTCTTTCTGAACCGTTCATAGTCACGATTGATCATGGGCATAAACTATTCATTCAACGTGGCAATGGCGGTGGCATACGTTTGGTCTCTGGGCTGCAGTTTCTGGACAGCTGGACCTGCTGAGTAGAGCAGTTGGCCATTTTGTCCTTTCTTTGATCTCCACTGCCTCAAAGTACAGATTGAGGTTGTCTACCCATGCCATCCAAAGAGGTCCCAGACTGGCAAATCCTCCTACCACATCAAAAGCGTACAGTGGCGCAAGCTGTTCATTTTGCCGATACGCCCCTTGGGCTTCATTCTCGTCATCCCCTATGATGGGCCCTTGATGTTGCACAGTTTGTTGTTGTTAGGGAGAATTCTCATTTATGTGCTAATTCGCTTCAACCTTAGAAACCCCCAGCCCTTTGGCTGGACTTTAGGACATTTTGATTTTTATCCTGGAGTGAGACCTTTTTCTCACTCTCTCATCTATTTTTATCTGATTTGGACTCTGTCAGACTCCAAAAACAAAGAAACACAAACTCCATAGGAATCTGCTTTTTGTATTGTGACGCACAGCACCTTCCGTGCAGTGTCACAGAGAAGTCCTTTGGATTTTCATAAGGTTAAAATACCTTCTCTTGGGTGAACTACTGTTCCCAAGAGCAGTAAAGTGAAACTGACTTTACTTACCTTTTTCCTATGTAGGTCCAGCACACACCATCTTATGCGGAGTGCAGGGGGATTACTTAGTAGCCCCTTTTCCTACTTACTCATGTAACATTTTTTATGTTACCCTCACTACTTTTAATGGCTGGTGGCAGTGGTTTAATTTTCCTACCATTGTGCATGTTTTTTTTGTTTTTTTTTATTTGCTTTTTATTGGTATTTCCGTAATCGGAACAACACATGTGAACAACATAACCCAACTCTCCCCCTTCCTCCTCCTTACCCCACCCTGCTCTTCTTTTTTCGCCATTTCTTGTTAGTGAGGTCGGTCTTGGGTTTTACTCTGTGCTCCAAACCAGATTTAAACACTTTGTTCATTTTGCCTTTGGCGGGCGTCAGTACTTAAACCTGCCTCTTGCTCCAGTGTGTCTGGCAGGCAGAAAGCGAGGGAGGTGCCCAAAACTCCCTGTTCTTTGTCTCCTGGGTTACCTGAACGCACCCAGTGCTGATTGTCTGGCTGACTGTCCTTGAAGAACAGCCACCCTGCTGTGTGAGTGACAGCTAGGCCTTGTGTGAATAGGAAAAGCCTGTATAAAAGGCAAGGTTTTGTGGACTAAAGGCAGAGTCGACCACTGAACGAAACATCCAACGAAGGAATCATGAAGAGAAGCTTGCTGCATCCTCCTGGACCGTTGAACAGCCCGGTGAAGCCCTGCTGCTGTGCTGAAACTGCTTTTCCGAATTGACTAGAGAAGCTCCGGAGAGGATGACTTCTTATGATATGACATGATTGATTATTTATAACGCGCTTAATACCCAGAGGTTTCTAAGCGCGGACCCGGGGATTGAGCCTGTGTTGCTCCATGTCGTCTTGTTTCGAAGGCGAGCATGTTGACCATCAAGCTATCCTCCCGAGCTATCTTCCCTTGGGTTGGTGGGACCAACTAACCCCAAGACAAACTTTGCTGGACGACCTTCCCCAACTGGCTGTACTTCTTTGCTGCTGCTGGAACCGAGTGCCAGGGGTCGGGAAATCCATAGTCAAGTGCATCGTCTTTAAGCTGGACCAAATCTCCAGGAAGATCCCGAGGACCCTCCTGAAGTAGGACAACCCAAGACTGAGTCACCTCACCAGAGTGCTGGACTACAGAAGCAAGGGAAGCCCATCAAGTGTCCAAGATCCACAGTGGTGCTATTTTCTGGTAGCTGAAACCGCAAAGTTCTGCTGAACTGACAAGAGCCCATAGCTGCCACTGACCTTCAAACTGCAGTGCAGGAGTCCTCCAGACATCCTCCCTCTTGTCCCCACGACTGAGGTCCAGGAACCCAGGATCTGAATGACTGCAACCAGATCAGAAGCCAGCTTGATCCTCTTCTTCAAACCTAAGGTACTGTGCTAACTAAGCGGTACTTGCCTCTTTTGTCTGTAGCTTGCATTATCTCACTTGAGACTTGCAGTAGCTGTTTTTTGCAGAGTTGATCTCAGCTCTAACTTTCACAAGCCTACCAGCTTGTGGTCCAAAAGTTATTTTCTACAAACTCTCTAACTTTGTGCAAGACTTTTGTGCTATCTAAAGAAGTGCCTCAGCCCCATAGACATTGTTCAAATTGACTTTGGCTGTCCTGGCTGCCTGCAGACTCTTCTGACCCATTGACTTCGATTCTAACTGTCCCTCATATGTGGTGCATAAGTTTAACTTGTATTGCTGGGAAAGATCTAATCGAGACTTCATTGGGAGTTTGAAAAGTGCTCATATGCTCTGAGAACCTATTAATCTTTTTCCTTCGTTAAACTTTTCCTTTTCCACAACCTCAGAATTTTACCAAGTGCAAAAGTGCTATATAAATGCCAATACTGTCCTGGGAATTGACGTCATCCCAGGGTGTATGAAGTGTGTATGAAGCATATCTAAAGAGTATTTACTTGCTTATTTGATCTCTGATAAAGTGTTATGAAGTGTATTTGTATTGTTGCATAATTGCCCTTTTTAAAGAAGGCTTATGTAAAACTAACCATTAAATAAATAAATAACTAACTAACTAAATAAATAAATAAATAAATAATGTTACTAGAAAGCCTTGAGTGCAAGTGTTATTTGGATACTTGTATGTGTGGATTTCGATGCTACAGCTCTACAGCTCACATTTACACATTTACCCTTCTTGAGAAGTCTGGCTGCTCAGTCACTCTACCAACTTGTTTAGTACAGACCTATACCAATAGGTGGGTTACGTGATACCAAAAGAACAAGACTGGTGTAGTCTCCCACAGGGTTACTGCATACAATCTTGCCTAACAGTTGTCACCAGGGCACACAAGCACTCCCTGGGGAGCAGCTACCCTTCAGGGTTTCCCCACCAGTAACCACTTCCTCACGATGTTCCTGAAGCGCCCACTGCCCAGATCCAGTGCCACAGTGGGTGGGGTTTTCACCCCCTCAGGGTTGTTCCGACACAGAGCACTCCCCTAGGGACGGTTGAGGGGCTGTTGGGGCTGCCTTTGTACACCTACTCCATGTAAACCAAAAGATTGATGCAGGACCTCACGTGATGCCTGCTCCGTGTACAGCACCTGAATGATGCAGGCCCTCGCATGACTCCTGCTGTCCCCTTATTCCAGGGTGTGCTGGAAGCACATGTCAACACTCCATCATGGAGCGAGCACCTCCCACAAATTATCTTCCCTGATGGGGACTGTTGGCAGCAGGTCACCGCTCCTGCCTGTGGCGTGCACTTACTTGATGGGTTGGGCAGCACAAGCACACGCAGCTCCTCCTCTCCTCCTTCCACACGGAGATGGTGGCGGCTGACAGTTAAGCCGCAGCGCTCCTCTGTTTTTACCACTGGTGGGCTAAGTAGTCCCCAGGCCATGCCCACTCTCTGTTTGAGGCCGTCGCCACCTCTCCTTGCATGCAGCCAACGCCGCTTCTCTCCTTCTCAGGGAGGGACGAAAAGGGTTTGCCTACTGTGCCATCTCAAGGCAGTGCCAAAAGGAGCGCCAAATGCAGTACCACACAGACCCCTCACAGGGCACAGCAGAGACGCCGGACAGCCACAGCGGTCACACGGACTCCTCTTCCTCCACCAACAGCGGATGCTACGATCACAGCAGGGCATGGGTGCCTGACCTCCTCGACGCCAAGGTGGTGTCTTGTTCTAGGGGCACCGTAGCGGGACACACCAGATACTGCTATCACCCGGAGGGACAGCAGGGCTGCGATCACGCAGTGGGTTTCCTGGCAGGGGTTACCCTGCTTAGGTTTGGATCACCTGACCTGACAACAATGCTGAGGGCACCCTGCAGTTGTTGGCCATGGCCCTGTGATCCCACAGGCCAGGGCTCAAACACAGGCCATGGGCAATCAACAGGCACACTCCAAATAACGACACAGACACAAAGTTGCTGCTTCCTGGGTCTCTGCTGTAGTGCCTGCACGTGCACGCAGAGACCTCTTTTATTGCCTCCATCATGATTCGTATTCTTAAAGGGGCAATGCGCCCAAGTTAAAGGGGCGACACACCACAACGATGTGCCCCTCTGCCAGAAAGGCAACTGTGCAGCCCAAACTATTAGACCAAGGTCTGCATTTGTATTTCATGTATTGATTATTGCGGTACATGCTACATACAGAACATAACAGTTCAGAGTTCATAGTGGAGGGGTGCGATGCGGGAGGTGGGGGAGTGGTGGCGGGGGAAACTGGAAGAGGGTGGGACAGAAACATTCGGGGAAGAGAATCTGGGTAGGCTCTTTTCGCAACAAGAAATACGTTGTGTTCCAGATGCCGAAACGCATCATGGTGGAAGTGCTATGCTTTGAAGGACGTTTATAGGTGCCATGTTGCTGTAGTATGTGCCCAACGTTACCGAAGCTCAGGAGCAGTGTGTGTGGCAGCCATTGCGGGGGACTGCCCAGCGAGCATGCATGGATCTGCGAGTTCCCAAGGTGCACACCTGTGATCTCTGCTGGAGGAATTAGTCTAGGGGGGCTTGTTGGAAAAGAGGTCAACCTAAATGTCTTTCTAAAACAACTGCAGTCCCTTTCCAGACTCTGCCGGGTTACAACAGATGGCCGCCTGCTTCATTGTTGTATCCCGGGAAGGTGTTGCCTAGCAACACTCGGTGCATTTCCTTGCACCTATCTCCCGGCAGGTGGAAGAAGCTGGCTACTGCCCTTCCGGCAAAGGGCCACGGCTAAGGGTCCTGTTTTGCACCCTTCCCCACACTCCAGTCGTGTCCAGGGAGAGGGCAGGAGCCCTTATCCCACAGGAGGAGAAAGCGTCGAGCGACATACTCACCGGCCCACATCAGGCCATCCCCACATCTAGGTGAGAAGCCCGTCGCCTGCACCGCCTCGAATATCCAGCCATACCGAACACTTTGGCTCGCTTCATGCAAATCCTACATTCGTCTGCAGGACGTCGCCTGCTCCAAAGATGGCCACCTACTTCATTGTTGTAGCCCCGGGAGGTGTTGCCTAGCAACACTCAGTGAATTTCCTTGCACCTATCCGCCGGCAGGCGGAAGAAGCCGGCTACTGCCCTTCTGGCAAAGGGCCACGGCTAAGGGTCCTGTTTTGCGCTGGTGTGTGCGAGAACATACAGGTACTTCGCTAGCCAGTGGCACTCAAACTACCTGGAACCAAGTACTAACCTCTACCACTGCCTGCGGCCCGGAATGGCCACTGGCCCTATCCTGCTGCTGCCTAGGTATGAACTGCTCTCGTATGAACCTAATAGCCATATACATGCTACGTATCCTGTTATCTGCATAACGATCGGCTCACATAATATTGGTATTTACATCTTAAACATCGAGTGCCGTACCTGTATTATTGACACGCGCGCCTGCTCCTCTTGGGGCACCTCGCTAAAACGGACGCACCACCCTGCTCAATGCTCCGTGTATCTGATGTATAATTTGCTTTGCCATTGTTACATCGCTAATCTGAGCGGAAAGGCTGCGTTTTACAGTGTTGTTTTCTCAGCACACTGCACGTCTCACTGCTTTGTAATCGTCCTGGCCACGCTGTTTGAACGTCCTGGCCTTTTGCCTCCAGACTAGCTGGAGCTGCATACTGCTTTTACTGGTGCTTGTATGTCCCTTTGCACTGTGCTCCTGACAGCCCTACCACACTGTATCTCTACACCGCATCCTACCTGGTGCACCGTCCCAATTTATTCGACTCACTGGCCCGCTGCCACTGCACTGTTTGTAGCCTCTCTATTGTCTGCGGCCTGCCACATGCTATCACATTATATGCACCCATTACTACTCTCTGCATTCTGCCACCCTGCTGATTTTATTCTGTAGCCCTAACAAATGTCATTGATCTGACAATCTCATGTGTTGCTTCTGTTCCCCTGATTACCATACATACGGTCAGCCGTTATTTGCCGCATGGCTGCCTAATCTCCATCAGCCAGCCTACCCATTCGCTGCTATGCTTACTCAGAGCACCTCCCTCACCTGCTACCAACGCCTACACCTTCTTTTAGTTCAACTACTAGCACTGCTTGTACCAATACTACACTGAATTCACACCACCACCACAGCGTCACTACTGAGCTGCCCACACGCATTTGCCTTAACCTGCGGCACATCGCAATTAGCACCCAATATGCATTCACACAGTACCAGCATTGCCTCATCTCTCATACAGCAGCCTCATGTGGCACTGCCCACTACGGCCAACTTCTCAGCTACCAATCCCTACCTTAACCACCCACTTCTATGGCTCCAACATTTCGCAACAAAGCCTACACCTAACCAACCCTGCACTACACTTGTAAGAAACTCTAGACTAGGTTCTAGACTCCCTCACATCTCCCACCACCCTAATACCAACCCACCAGCCAAACCATCATGCACCAAGCCTGCAACCCGCACCCAACAACCCACTCTCACACCTACACGTACCACACCCTCTCCTGACATCCCCTCAGCTCCTAGCACCACAACCTCCCTCAAGGCTTCTCTAGTCAATACTAGATCACTCACAGCACACACCCTCGACATGGCTGATCTCATTACAACTCATGACCTTGACCTCATTGCCATTACCGAAACTTGGCTACACGCTGCCTCAGGACCCCTCCTCTCTTTAGCCATACCGGAAGGCTACACCATCATCAGATGTGATCGCAACACTGATCAATCTAAAGGAGGCGGCGTGGCTATCATCCACAAAACCTCGCTTAATCTCCGATTATCCGCTGCTCCTTGCCAAATCACATCAGATGAACTACTTACAGCTAAACTAGCCATCACCCCTAACCTAACTGTTACACTCCACATCATATATAGGCCTCCTGGACCACTCTACCTTTGCCGAAGACCTTTCCCACGTCCTCACTGTCAACACCAAATCTAAGTCCCAAATCATTGTACTAGGTGACTTTTATCTAGGCCACCTTGAACCTAATGATGCACCTGCCCATGAAATCAACCACATTTTACTTAATCTAGGCTTCACTCAACGTGTTATCTCTCCTACCCACTCCAAGGGCAGAACCCTTGACTGGATAGCAGACTTAAACTGTGACACCACGGTCAACTCTAATCAACCATGCACATGGACCGACCATCACCTCATCACCTTTTGCATCCCCACTAAAATCTTACTTACCATCTCTAACATTGCACCAGCTATTACCACAAGAAATAAGCACAATATTACCTGCGCCAAACTACTCCCACTCATCCTCCCGGCCCTTAATGATCTTTCCTCTTCATGCTCTGATCATACAGTTGATCAACCAAACACCCGACAATCAAACCATGCTGAAAGCACTCGATCTCATTGCACCCACTAAGTTACGTAAACCTAAACCTCAGGCTCACCTCAACTCCTGGTTTACACCACAGTTGAGAACCCTTCGCAAGGAAAAAAGGACCCTTGATTCACGCTGGAAGAGCCACCCAACAAAAGTTAATAAGGCAAGTGTTGCCCTAGCATCCTTAAATTATAAAGAAGCCATAGTCTCTGCCAAAAAGGAATCTTACAATAAACGCATCGAACAAGCCCAATCCAACACTAAGGAATTATTTAAAATCCTTAAGGAACTGGAATCCCCTGCCACCACGCCTGACACCTGCTCTAAAGACAGCTCCTGGTGTGCGAGCATTCAAAAGGCCCTCTTGGGAAAGATTGCCACACTTCAAACCAAAATTATTGGGAAAAAAACAGTCTGCAGCCCACCATTCCCCTACAGAATATTGCCATGGATAACCCCACTACCCACGCTGAAACACTGCAACCATTTAACTTTTCACCCCTCGCCATCACGGAAGTTGAACATATCATTAACACCCTCAAACCTTCCAACTGCCAGGGGGACATCTGCCCTGCCCCGATTATCAAGGAGGCCGCTCATAACCTAGCCCCCTTCATCACCACACTTATAAACACTTCCTTCAGTTCGGGGATCGTACCAAACAACCTCAAGGATGCTTGGGTCATTCCACTCTTAAAAAAACCCACTCTGGACGCCAACATACCTACTATTTGCCGGCCAATCACCACGGTCCCTTTTCTTCTTAAAATCCTTGATCGTGCAGCATACCTGCAGATCCAAGAGTATTTGGAAAGCAACAAGCTCCTAAGACTTAGGCAATCCGGATTCCGACCACGCTACGGCACTGAAACTGCTCTTCTAGATCTTAAAACCCAGATTGAGGACCTAAAGGACAAGGGTAAATTGGCCCTACTACTCCTTCTAGATCTCTCTGCTGCTTTTGATCTAGTAAACCACCAAATACTATGCCGCCACCTTAAAACTGCTGCCCACTTCTCAGATAAAGCCACGGCCTGGATCACTTCCTTCCTCGTCAATAGATCCATGAGTCTTCTCTCCTACCGCCACTGCTGATCCCTCACCTGTCACCTGTGGAGTTCCTCAAGGATCATGTGTATCCCAGACACTCTACAATGTCTTCACAAAACCCCTCTTTGACATTTTAGATTCACTGGGCGTCACGTATACCAACTACGCCGACGACACCCAACTACTGATTCCCATCACAGGAGACCACAAATCTGACTCCCTAGCCAGCAACGCTATCTACCAAGTCATTCAAGCCTGGATGGCTCAGCATGAATTGTGTTTAAACGACAAAAAGACTGAGCTCCTCATCCTTGACTCGGCAAACTTGACCCTGCTTTTAAAACCTTCATCATCGATGGCTACATGATTAAAGTCGCTAAGGATACTAAAACACTTGGTATTTACATCGACTCCACACTCTCTCTTACTAGACAAACAAATGCAGTATCATCTGCAGCAGCGTACACATGCAGGCTTATCTCAGCATGCCGCCCCTTCCTCTCATCATCCAACTGTACCACACTAGCCAGGACTCGGGTCCTATCCAAAATCGATTACTGCAACGCCCTGTACCTGGGCACCAACCAATGCAATCTAAAAAAACTCCAAATCATCCAAAACAACGCTATCGGAGCGGCTCACAACATCCCGAGAAACCTTCACATTTCAGACTCCAGACGGAATCTACAGTGGCTATCAGTTCCCCTAAGAATTTCTCTCAAAGCATTGGCGCTCACACACAAAAGCCTCGCTAACCAAGCCCCCAGCTACCTAGCCAGCAGATTTACATGACACATCTCCTCCAGGCCACTCAGAAGTGCCCAAACTAACTGCCTTGACATCCCAAGCTTTAACCTCCAAAGATCCGGTGGACGCAGCTTCCCAGTCCTAGCAGCCAAGCTATGGAACTCGCTACCGAGCCCCTTGAGAACTGAAACCTCCTTCCCAGCCTTCAAGCGTAAAGGCAAAGCCTGGCTGTCATCCTGCGACATACCATGCCCTCACTTCTAGAACCACCAGCTATAACATTGCTGCTTTTTACCTTAATCGGCTTGCTACTCTACACCTGTATATCGCCTGCTCTACTTGTATATACCTGTATATTTCTTGTACATTCCTGTATAATGTAACTATATTGTTTTCATGTCTTTTATATATAATTCAATTGTCTCTGCCTGTACCTTGCCTGTAACCAAGTGACGCGCCCGGTTGCGTTGGGGCCTTGTGCGCTTTATAAATAAAATAAATACAAATACAAACAGGACCGTTTTGGTCTTCTTGGTGCTTTTAGGTGATATGCAACCAAAATGTATGGGCATAGTGTGCCCGGAACCCACCCGTAAGTATAGGCCTCAAGCCCCATTCGGTATACTGTAAGGGTGAAAGAGTTAAACGCTTTGATATGTAGATGCAAGCTGTCTAGGACCACTGCCTTTCAAGCAAGAAGCACAATGTTGTTAGCCTTCATTGGTGTATGTTATATTTGAAATATATTATTCTGCGCCTGTCACCATCTTGGTGGTCTAGCAGCACACACGCTTGAGAGTAGACTGTCGTATTGTGGCTCCACTATGTCCACTGTGGGTTTCTGCACCTTGGTCGGGTAGACAATGAACTTGGTCCAGTAATTACTGTGCAAAATCAAAGAGTGGAAAGCATTCAAGAGAACTGGGAACCAGGGCGAAAAGAGAGGTGGGTCACAGAGAATACAGCGCCATTTATTACAGGGTCAGCGATAGAGACTGTAGTTACGGTTAAGCTGGCTTTGCCAGGAAGAGCCTTTGTTGGGCAGAGTGTAAGTTTTAGTAGTATAGGATAACCGACTTGCGTATTTTGGAATGCCAGGATCTCTGCTTTCTTAAGAGTAGGCACTAGATATTCCGATTAGGTCAGAGATTAATTGACTCAAATCAGATACTTGAAATGGAAGTGTTCCTAAAGTGGATGGCTGCACCACCTCTCATTCATTCGGGCTGTCCAGTGCTTTCTGGGGGATTGTCACAATTCCTACTGCTGAATCCTGCGGGACATGCAGCCATTGGATGAGATTGGGGACCATTTCACAAGCATTTCGTCAGCAGAGTTCATTTGGATCCATGACCGGCTCGCAATTAGTGCACAGTGATGCGCCGAATCCCAAAGCTGCGCCATTGTCAGTCTCAAAGATTTCAAATAGTACCCGGTATACACTCATTTGGAGGTTTTACCACCTAAACTTCTCTGTGGCTACACGGATACATTTAGGCTGCTGCCACCAGCATGACGCTTCATGAGTGGGACCCTATCCCGCTCGCTGCTGGCATTGGCCCTCGCCCACTGCTGCTGTTCTCCCTGCTTCTCACGTTCTGGATGAGAAACTCGGCAGTGTGGTCCAGTGGAGCAAGATGGAGCACCATAGCGTGATTTACTTGAACCATGGTGGCGGCGCAGCACCTTCATGGAAGGCCAGTCAAACTACATTGGAAACCTCGCCATAACATGAAATGTGAAGTCACTCCAGTGGTGCTTTCTTTCTTGGATGTTAAGTGATTTCACCCCCCTTTTCCCCTCCCCATTATAACTTTAAAGATCCAACCAGAAAGTTTTATATACATATATATGTATATATATATACTAGTCAAAGCGGAGTTTTCCTGCTGTGGCCTGCCCTCATTAATAATACTTTGGTTCAGTGCTTTTCCTTTACAGTTGGACCATTATCAGAGACGTAATTTAGGGGTTGCTAGGGGTCGCACTTGCGACCCTTAGATCCCCCTTGCTACCCTTAAATGACTGTTAAAAAGGCATTGTTTTAAACTTTTTTTTCTTTTCTTTTTTACAAATTGAAGCTCCTGTGCTGTGGCCAATGCCATGTGGCTCTTTGTTTTTAGAGTGGCTGGCTTTCTTCTTCAGGCTTCTTCAAAGCAGGGGATTCCCCAAGTGTAACACTTTGAGCAGTGACTCTAAATAAGAAAGAATGGGAATAACAAATCATTAGTCTTTCTGGAATTCTATACTATAATGGCTAGACTCATTAAAGGTTAATTTCAGGCACACTTCAAGTTGCGAGTCATTGATTTAGTCTGTCCTTAAACACCTCAAATTCACAATGCAGACAAAATCCTCCAAAAAAGTTGTAGTTATAGCATGTTTTCTTCTTTGATCCATTCTTGTATGAAATGTATATATCACGTTACAGGGATATTGTAACAATATTTTTCATAGTGTACTTAGGAACAATGCTATGTGATGCACACTTCCTGTTTTGTCAAGGGGTAAAATGTTGTGTTCCATCTCTTCCCATGATGTCACTTCGGGGTGGGGTCAAATTGCATAATTTCCTGTGATGTCATCAGAGGTCAAGGATAGTGCGATGTCACTTCCGCTACCCCAGGCATTTTGGTGAAATGGCATCGCTGACCAGCATGTGAATGTGTAATGACTCTTGATGCCACCACGAAAGGCTGAGCACAGTGAGTCTTATGTTAAACATGCGATTCTGGCGAGTTTCTCTTTAGAGTTCTCCATTTACCACTCGCTTCTGTTTCGATGCAAGTTTTTTTTTTTTGTACCATTTTCTCCTCCAGCTGCTGCTTTGTTTTTCAGTTTGCTTTTTAGTGGGCGCATGCAGAATTTAAGTAATTAGACTAAATTCATAACTGTTCACATTTTCATGAAAAAGCGAAAATGATACATTAATTTTCAATTATGCTGTTGGTGAAATTGCAGAAATGAAATCCTGGATAAATACATTTTGAGGGATTTTTTAATCTGAAGAGAAAGTGGAAAACTTTAGTTTTCAAATCTTTACATGAGCTTTGCACTCGCTTTGATGGAAAGAAATCACTTCTGTTTCACGTTTCTTTAGCAAACTTAGTGAGCACTTTCCTCTTAGTTTGTTGAGAAGCTCTCTACCAACAGTCCTTTTGCTATCATTTTTTGCAAACCTTTTGATACCCACCACCAAACCTACTTTTGATTCATTTATTTACCTGAAATGCACTCTTCTTTTATTTGCCATTGTTGTGAAATCCAGGCATGTCGCCGCTTTGTTGCAGGTGGCGATCCATTCCCTTTCATGACCCACAAACGCCCATATTAGTACTGCCAGTGGCTTTCTTATATTGTGGACTAGGTTTCTCTATGCATCTGCTATCCTGTTCTGCCCTGTTTCTCTCCACCTCCTCCCTCCCCCACTCGAGAGCCCACGCCCTGCATAGGTTTCCTTTGTGTATGTTGCCATATGCCTGTTGCCTCTTTGTAGCGTTTTGCACTGCAATTTGGCACTTGACCAAACTTCAAAATAAAGTAAATGTCTGGGCGTTGCATTCCAGGGGCGGGCGGTTGGGGTTGTTGAATCTCTGAAGGTTTGAGTTACGGATCTAGAGTGAGGCAAGCGATCATATAGCTTCCTTTCTATTCCCCCCTGCCACTGAATGGCCTGCCCTCCTCCACCACTTTCCAGTGCTCCACACACACACCCAGGGGAGCCGACTTATGATTTTCCCAGGGGGGTCGGAGGGGCAAATACAGGAAGTGACATCACTGGCAGTTATAGGACTGCAAATTTGCATGTAGTCGCCAACTTGGTGCAAGGCACGCGGGGGGGTGGAGGTGCGCGCAGAACAGTGGAAACATTGGCTAGCATGTACTGCATATTCTAAAGTCAAGTAAGAAGGAGATTTCCGCCTTTGAGTTGCATTCCAGTAAGCCATCACTGCCCCTACTCCACCCCTCTATAATCATCTAGGTTGTAGTAGCCCTCAAAAGGCAGAGCAACACAACTAGGATGGGAGAACGAAATGCCGTCCCATCCTGTGAGTGTGTCAAACGACAGAGCAAAGACTGTGCCTGTGCCTCCTACCTTGGAGCACAATCTCACTAATTTGGTGCAGATCTCACAAGTGGGAGCATTGGAATCCCCTGCGTGTGTGTGGGCTGCAGACCCCGGATCACATGCTCACTTTTTCAGTGTGAAACTCTGGCCAAGGCTCTTTGGGCAAGCATTCAGGATGGGTCTCACACCTATAAACTCCTTGGAGCATAGTATCAACCGTTGCTGGTAATCTCACAACTGAATGTACAGTTTCACTCTTGGTCATCTCAGTGACCCCATGTATATTAATGGAGTCAGTCTCCCATCTGGGAAGACAATTATATTTCTGTTAAAACACTCTGAATTGTCACTCCATTTTTCTCGATCTATAGATCCATACCATATTCATTCAATGTGTGTGCAGGGGTGATAACTTGTGTCTGAGAGAGCTCATTCTTTCATTCACGAGAGATAAAGGGGTAACAACCGCCTGTATGTGGGATCAGGCTCATTTTGACCCATGGCACCTCCAGAAGGAGTGAGCAGGTTTTAAGACCCTGCTGATTCTGCTATCCGACAGACTCGAGCCTTCTATCCCTTGCCCCATCACGGCTCCCAACATCCTAAGCGGCAGCATATGGACAGCAGGCAGCTCCGGACATGCCTGTTAACAATGGAATGTAGACAGATCTACTATTTAGACACTGGGAGAGAGCCAAGAATCCATATTGGTGGAGAAGAAGCACTCAACATACAGAACACAATGGTATAGTGTAGCAGGCCTGCTGAGAAATGACAATTCTGAGCATGTGAGCAGAAGGCTTGATCAGTGCTGCCCCATAAAAGGTGTAGAAGCCTCTGTGAGAAGTGGCAGTACTGTCCCAACGATGAGAAGTGTAGTATTTTCACATTAACTATGCTTAAGAACTTTGGGTTATTGAGTAGTGCTGCTACATTCTGAGTAATTCCATCCCTTTAAATATATGAGCTCTTGTATAATCACAACAGTGTCGAGTTATTCTGATGATGACAGACTTGCTCAATAGTTCTGGTTCTGTATCATTAAATGCACTTCAGATCTTTTGAGTATCGGAAGGATAGCTCAGGGGCAACGTGCTTGCCTTGGAAGCAAGACGACACAGAGTAACACAGGTTCGATCCCTCATTCCGCGCAACACAGGTTCGCTTCCTCAGTCCGCGCAGCACAAATATGGCATCTCTACTAGAAAGTGCTGGCTCATACACCTCCGCTCCCCGACCATAACATTCACTCTCACAACGTGCACACTCAGAGACATGCAGTCTCATTTGCCCTCTCCCTGGCCCTGCTCCCTGCCCCCTCCCTCGCTTTGCATCTGTACTTCCATTTTTAAAAATCCTTCTGGGTTGGGTGTACCTCTACATCTGTGCACCCCTCTTGGCAACAGGGGTGCACAGATGTACAAATACACCCAACCCAAAACGATTTTTAGAAATTGAGGGACAGACTTGCTTTGCATCTGTGCCTCCATTTCTAAAAATTGTTTTGGGTTGGGTGTACCTCTACATTTGTGCACCCCGGTCCCACAATTTCTAAACATCGTTTTTCGCCGGTTTTTACCCAGGCCGCCAGAGAGAGAAGCCACCCCCGACTTCATTCTGCGGGGGGGGGGGGGGGGAGATTCGGGGCCCCGCAGCCCCCGTAGTCGGCGCCCCTGCCACACCGACCTCAAGTGACTGCAAATGTCCCCACATTCCTGTTGTGTTTTTTCATGGACAGTTTGGTTTTGAAGGTGCGATTGACGTAATCTTTTGAATCTGTGAATATTTCCTCTATGGATAAAAGAATCACACATTGCGTGCTGGTATTTTTCAAATTATTCCCCCTGCCATTAAAGTTAGCCCAAAACAGTTTCACATTTTGCATCCCGCAAATGTGTTTCTTTTCTTAGCAGATTGGGATTCTGGGAAGTCGTGCGGGTCCTGCTACCCAGTGCCTGCTCTGGAACGCCTGGCTTCTATTGTCGGGAAAGGACAAGGCTGCTTTTAATGTAGCGCATTTATTTGGAATAACCAGTGACATTCTCGTCAGACAGCGCAGCGGGAAAGTGCCGGATCACCCTCCACCGCCCGCATCGCCCAGCGCCTGTCACGAATGGCACTGGCGGGTGCAGGGCTGGCAGGAGACACACCCGGCTTTGTGGGGGGCATCTTTCTTTGGCGCTAGTAAACAAGAATGGGGTGTCTTTATAACCAGACGTAAAAATATCTCTGCGAATGCACGAAAGAGAGGATGAAACTGGCCCGCTGTTTACTTAAAATGTAGAAACAATGGCGGCTAAGATGGGACGTGGGTCCCACTTTCAGTTCCCCTCCGTTTACCTGCAAACAGTCTCCAAAAACAGAAGAGGTAGTTGACATACAGTCGCATTATGAGTGTGTCGCTAATTGCAAAGCAGTTACAGCCAAACTCTTTTACCTCTTTTACGCTCGTCCTATGAATTTACACTGGGGTTACGAGTGGGTTAACAGCAGTGTTAGAACCTATTTTTGGGACCCATACGACTTAACTGTGATTTTGGTCTGCTTTACCGTGCGTGGTAATTCGCGGCGGTAATTCCAATGATTTGTGAACTTGAGTGTTTATTTGCAGCATCCTGCTGGAGATGCATCCTCCACTTGAAGGCCAAACCTATAATTCAGCACTACGGTAAAAGTGGTAGGAATTCTGTTACTGCCAAAAAAGTGGAATGATGAGAATGAACACCACTTTTTTAACCACACCTCTAAACTTGTACTGGAGTTCAATGCCTCTTTTTAGCGCGTACTGAGATGCCTATACTTTTGTGGCACTCTGCGTAATTCAATGCAGTTATTTTAAGTGGGGTGCTTTACCAATGCCTCTGCTTTCGCATTCGTTGATACTAGTTCAACAGCAACCGATGTAAGCGCTTGCTACTCACCCAACAGATCTCTGCAACACATAAATACCACTAGGTAGGACAGAGTCTCCGTGGTTGCTTCCTGTGGGCATCCCGGATGCGCCTCAAAGATGGCATCCTCTCAGTAGGCAGCACCTCTGGTCAGAACAGGAGTGACTTGCAGCATCATTTGGTGGCCAGAGCTTTCACCTCTGAAAAATGTTATTGTATTCCTTGCCCTGCTGCCCATTTCTGTTAGCTCCCAGACCATGCTCTTGAAACCACTGGCACAGGCTCAATGTACCGCTATCCACACATGCCTCTACACTGTTAGATCCGACTGTGGTAACTGGCAGATGATTACAAAAATCTGCTCAGATCATGGAAATAAAACAATGGTACACAAAACCATTGTACCATACAATGATACAGTTACCAATCATGCCATACAAGGGTGCAGAGCTGAGATAGCATTGCAATGAGGCAAACTATGATAGGCTTTTTCACTTTGCAAGTATGATGCACCCCTCTCGCGTGCCCCAGCAACCAGAGGGGGAATATTGAGTTGCATCCTCGAGCATTCTTAATACAAACAATTTAGTACGAAAAATATCCCCCAGGGCAGGTCAAAGGAGGCGACTAGCTCTGCATGCCATTTTTTTGTCAACACGTTCTAATTTGTGCAGTGCCCAGAGTTTTGAACTTCGGAAAGTTTCACTCAGACTGGTCCGAAGTGAAGGGAACTGTTATTCGCACCCAGGAAAGGCGGATTGTCCAATCACAATCAGCCTTTATCGCCTGCTGTGGTGGGGGGAGGGGGGTAAACCAAAATGGCCACCGCTATTTCAATAAAAAATGACTAGGTCCCTTTTCGGATGACGGCAGCCATTTTTGAACATATGGCTGCCGTCATCTGAAAAGAGACCTAGTCCATTGTCTATTTTCATGGTGGTGGCCATTTCTTGGTCTTTTTTTTTCATTCCAACGGGAGATATGCTTGTGCTGAGCTCATCTCCCATCAAATAAAAAAATAAGAAAAGTATCTGCAGTTTCCACACACCGGACTGGGCCCTTCTCGGTTTTCACACCCCGGACTGGGGCCTACCCCAGCTTTCACTCCTGTCCACCAAAGCTTGGGCTGGTGGGCCATTAAACGCCACGTTCGCCCCGGGGCGTGAAAGCTTTATTGCATGAGCTGTAAGCAACCATGCCAAGAACATTAAAGCCTGTATTTGTCCTGGCCTTTAACCACCTCCTGCTAACCACCCTTCTTCCACCTTCGCTGTACCATCATCCTGGAAGCACAATTGTTAAATTGTTTGGCAGGCCACTTTTCCTCTTTGGTGAACATGTTGCCAGACTTGTGCAGCACCAGCCAATAGACGGGGAGATGATTTTGTTAATTTAGAATGTTCATTTAGAATGCATTAATCTCTTCCCCACACTTAACTTCGGGTCCGTTAAAGGAAGTCAGAAACGAAACATTTTAAATCTAATACATGTTTAAACCTGGTAGGGGGCTGAGAAAGCACTGTCCTTGTGGGGACCGAATGTGTGTACAAATCCTTGTTTTGTTTGTCTTTGGTCGTCGTCTTTTTCTTAACTATTTAATTACCAGTCACGTACGATATTTTAACTGGTGGTTACAAGGGTTTGGACTTTTGATAGCAGAAAGCACCACCATACCATCTCAACCCTGCTAAGGATGTATGTGTGTTAACTAAATGCACTGGAGGATAAGTTCTAGGCAGGGTATCGGATTCTAACCTTTGGCCCTGACTTTTCCCAACATTGAGGGCTCCTCAAGGTGTATGGAGTGCTAGGATGAGTTGTGAATATCTTCCCCGGCGTTGCAGCTTAACAGAGGGTTAAGGGGGCAAGTGGGGATTGTTCATATGGATGTCTACTGAGTATAGTGACTTTGTGCCAGTTTACATGTTTAATGGTAGTTTAATGTTAAATGATAACCGGTTGTTAAGTTGACTTCATTTGAAAGTCTACAGTTTGCTCAACCACTTTTGGTCGATCCAACCAATTGCATATTGTGGGGTATTTTATGCATTTAGCTGAGAGGCCTAAAAAGTGCAGAACCTGGAGCACTCACTGTGATCTGATAGATAGAAAGGCAGTATTTGACTCACATCTGCCACATATCAGAATGATGTTTTCAAAAAAGGAAAATACACGTACTAAGTGGACCTTGCATGCAATTGTCAAAGCTCAAAAACCAAAGGCCTACTTTCCATTAAAGGTGACTGATGCCTAAAGAGATCATTTGCAAGCACACAAACTGCTATCATGGAAGTAAGTGCATTTTTCAGCTTAAAATAATGAACACATGGAGTCAAAATTCCCCTTGCCAAAGTAATGTGAACAAATTATAAAATTGAACATTGATGGCAAGATTCAATAATATTAAAGATGAAAAGAAGGCCTCATGTGTGATGTAATTGTAACATTCAAAGTGTGAGTTTTGTGCATGAAGAAAAGCTCTATGTTTAGCTCAAAGTAACTTTTCTCATGCGATTTGAAGGCCCAGGCAAAGCCATCTTCCCCAAATGGATGCCAGGCCTCTGCTATGCTCTTGTATCTTTATCTGAAAGAACATCTTCTTGAAGCTCACATAGCCAAAAAAATGGGTGGAGCTTGTTCCGACTAAGGGTTTGTGAGGGGGACAGATGACCGTTTATACAAAAAGAAGATTCAGTTAATTGAAGTAAAATCTTTAAAATACATGTATTTAGATTAATTTCACGGTGTAGTCCAGGGCGTGACTGACAAGTGACATGTGACCGGAGATAGACATGACCTCTGTTTTCAAAGATAAAGACCTAAATGAGCTTAGCCCTCAGAGAAAGAATGGTAATGGACTTTATTGTAGGCTTGAGTCAACAAAGGGAAACAAATGCCCAGATCTCATGTTCAGTGGGAAAATGAAACTTTATGTGAAGATGGAAGGAATCATATACATGCAATTATTTTGCCATAGATTTTTACATGGGGGGACAGATTTTCTCAGGAACCATAAGGCGCATAGAAATCATTCAAGTATCACTGGAAAGCTTATCCCAAGGCCTTTCTGTTGCAACAACTCCCATGAAGACCTTTGGAAACCAAGCTACAAACAAAAAAACTAAAATGTGTTTCTAGCTCCCCAGAAAATATTACGAGGCAAACTTGGGGAGATAGGAGCTTAGTGAATTATATATACTTTATATATAATTTGGTGATACTAACCTTTTTACTATTTGTGAGTAAACTACGAAAAGCCACTGCTTTGACCTGCAACCCTCTGCCAAAATGGGACATAATTCAAAAAGTGCGGCATGATGAGAGTAATGTAGCACATACACATTGTTATGCATATTAGTAAATTAAACATTTTTGCCATGTAGGAGTTTTTGAGTGCAAAACTGACATGTGTACAAATGTAAATTCAAATGGGTGGACTGATGCTTTCCATAAATTAATCTTAAACCCCAGCAGCCTATCCACAGAGAGGAGGCTAGGCCTTGGAGGAGTAGAGCTAATAAGCTGGCACATTCCCATTGCAATAATTTGGGGTGTGATTATGGCTTCATAACCGGTTGCACAATCGAAAGAAGGGTCAAGCATACTGAAATCATCTGGGAGGAAATAATGAAAGATTGGTGCAGAATGTAACCTTGCCTGGGAGATTGAAACTACCTGGGTTGGAAATACTGATGAGATTGCTGGAGAAAACCAAGAGAGGGAACACAGGCTGAGATCTATGGCAAAGGAGAGGGAAAATGGAGGAATTGAGCTTGAAGAATATCCATGGCTTGTGGATTCTGAGGGTCCCTGTCCTGTACCTGTATATGACCTGAGCTTTAATGTCCTTTTTTCAGAGCACAAACCCAGGGAGATTTATGCAGGTAAACGTGTCCATCCACAAGTCGTTTAGTGGGGATCTGTTTGATTCAATTGTTTTCTGATTATTGATTCGGTGGGCACACAAAGTAAGATCCTTATTATGTTTATTAAACAGTAACTTAAATCCCACATAGCCAATTTACCCAGGGTGATTTTGTTGAAATTCGAAATTCACAAAATCGCTTCTATTATGAATAAGTTGATAGTCTGTAAAGTAATTGGGTACTTTTTTTTTTTGGCAACCCCACAATTCCCTAACAGGAGGGATGCATTAATAACAAACTTTCCCACTGCTTTCCATTCCCTGAAACTTGACTTAAAGCAGAGGGGTTCCAAATAATCAACAATGTCTGGATTTTTGTTCTGGGCAGAACATTGGTTTGCCTAAATTAAATAAAGTGAAGTTCCTAATTGAAAAGCATACTCTGTGATAGCCTGGGAATCACAGATCGGGCACTGGTGTGGCTCACCTCCTTTCTCTCGGACCGGCCTTCCCAGGTGGAACTTGGGTCCTTTCTCTCCTCTACCACTTTCTCTACTTGTGGTGTCCCCAAGGGATCTTACCTATCACCCTGGTTGTTCAATATACACATGGCTCCCTTGGCCCACAGGATCTGTACCTTCACCTCCAACTTTCAGTGTTATGCAGATGACACGCAGCTCTCTTTCAAGCTACTCTCAGCCTCCTCGTCCTCCCTCATCCCTGACTATCTGTCCGCAGTTCAGTCTTGGTGTGCTGCTAACAATCTCTGCCTGAACGCCAGTAAGACAGAAATTGTCCTCATTGGGACCCCTGCTCCCGCTTTCCCATTTTCATACTGGCAGGCCTCCCGGCCTATATTCCACCTTTTCTTACTTTCCCCCAGAGGCTCACCATCTCGAGAGCCCTGGTCCTCTCTAGGCTGGATGACTGCAACAACCTCTTTCTTCTTCTACTCTCCATCCTCTACAAATCATCCAGAAATGAACTGTGAGACTTATCCTTGGCCTCAAGTCCAGAGACTGCATCTCTCTGGCACTGACATCCCTTCTAGGGCTCCCTGTGGCTGTAAGGATCAAGTTCAGGACCTTCTGCATAATGCACAAGGTCTTCTGGGACCGGGGCTCACACCATCTATAATGCTCTCTTCCTTAATACTCCCCTTCCAGAGTCCTCCGGCTCTTTGTGGGTGGGACGTTTTTCCAAACAGAGATTTTGGGTAGATCATTATCCTCCACAGGTGCCTCCCTCTGGAACAGTCTCCCTGCCTCTCTCTGTCTTGAGCCTGAGCACCTTTAAATTCTGGAAACTCTTCAAAACTTTCCTCTTCTCTTCCTCCTTCTCTCTCCCTCTCCCCTGCTAACCTGTCTTTTTTTTCTCTCCTTTCCATCTTCCTTCTCCTCCCTAACGTTCTCAGTTTTTCACTGAATGGTTGTCCAGTTCACCTCCAGAGCCTTACAGGTCCCAGTCTCCCCCTGCAGTCTTTTGCAGTTGCCATCCGGGCCGCTGCACTCTGTTCAACATTACTGCACTTTCAGCTTACGCTCCATGAGCGGTGCAATCTCTCTGCACTTGACCCCGAGCCCTGCTGGACATGCTTGTTCCCCCAACCCCTCCCCCCACCTCTGTTGTATGAATGCATGACCTTAATGTACCTATGACATGTACATTTGTTTGTCCTGTCCCCCCCATCCCCACTTCGTTGCCCCCCCTCCCTAGCTTGATCGCGACTGTAAAACCTCATGCACTTGTACTAGGAGAAACGCTGTCAGGCCTAGTATGCTAGTCTTTTCTGTTAGATCATTCAGAAACCTCAAGGCCTAAGAATGATTACTGTATTCCCTTGCTCCCTCCCGCCTTGAAGTGCTTTGATCCTCTCCACTTGTGTATAAGTGCTGTATAAATAAACAATTACTCTCTACTGAAAGTAGGAAAGTGACTCCTGATAGCAGAGCGATTCTGCAATGCCTACGGGCGAAGGAAGAAGTGTTATATAAATCTAAAAAGTGTGTAATCAAAGTCTGTTGTGCTTTCACATTGCTTGCATTGATACACGCACAGGGAGATTTATAAGTAAAGTGCACTACGTTTCTGAAATTGTTTTTTTTTCCAATATGAAAACTGTTGCATTGTGTATGGTGCCAAGCGCATGCTCTTATCATGTTTTAAGCTGCTGCATCATAATTGGCATTAATGATTTTTTGTCTGTGATAGAAGGTTGGGAACTGTGTATTTGACCTGTGCTCTATTTACATGAGACCCAAAAGTGAAGATGCACACGTGGTGTCATTTCAGATCTTTATTTTAAAAAGTTAGTTCTTTGTATTGAATCTATGTTTTGTGCCACAAAGAAGGTGGTGCGAGTAGTAATTCCATTCAAATATTACCTGGACTTATTATTTAATATGTATATATCCTTTCTGTACACTGGTCTCGTTCTTGGCTTATCTGTGTCACAGGGACGGGGTCTAAGTGGTTCTATATGAGTCATGGACAGGGCTAGATTGAATCACATCAAAGGAATAGTAATGTGGCGCTTTGGAATGGGGAGGGAAAGAATTCCCTGCATGGATGGTGGGTGCATAAATATCCCTAACAATATACATGTATATGTGCGGGTATGGGAGGTGGGGGTGGGGTGTGACAGAGAAGCAGTATGGCCGGACCCCCATAACGCACAACAAAATCGAGTCGATTTCAGGTCAACCAAAATAGGTCGACCAAAGAGCTGCCTTTCAAATTAAAGTCTTTGTTAACACTGGAACCCTCTCACTCTAAATGATCATTGGATCATCGTCTTCTTTAAGGTTTAATATTCCAATCCTGATCATTTAGAGTGAGAGTAACATTTATTTTGTTCATCCCAGCTATGCTCTAGTATTTGTGGAGCGATTGTGTGTCAAGAGAAACACATTTACAATTGCGGGTCATGTAGGAATGGCTTATTGCTCATGCGTAAAGTGTCCAACTGCAATTGATACCAATAACGAACAAACAAGAGAAGTGTCTCGTTATTGATGGTCACGGACCTGTCTTGAAATCGTCCTAGATGGATAGCATGTGATCTTTGTCTTAAAGAGGATAAAAGGCCCCATTTTAAGGTTGGCCTTCTAGGTGCATATGGGATTTATGAAGCACAGACCTATCTGGGAAGCAGCAGAGCACTGTCTATAAAGGATGCACCCAAAAGAGGTTCCAGGAAATTGTGCAGGCCAGGGTAGCTGAGCAGCTGGGATTAAAGGGGTGAGGGGGGGAGGATGAAGACGCTCCAAAGGGGAAAATTGGGGTCGAGTGTTGCAATCAATGATTAACAAGATGTTCTCTTGAAGAGCAGAGTCTTCAGGTGCCCCCTGTAGTGTAGGATGGAGGGGCCAGTCCTCTTTGTGTTGGTAACTTGTTCCAGACACAATGTGCATAGCAGGTAAAGTCTGCTTCCTAGTTTTTTCCCCCTCTTCATTTTTTTCGTTTACAGCCTCGCTGTGTCAAGGCTCCTTTTGGTGTAGTTGCCTCTGGAGATTGTGAGTTTCTCCTAAATCTAAAGGGCCAGATTCTCAAAAGCTTTTTAGCAAGTACTTGCGCATCTCATCACTTGCACAAAAAAAGTGCCCTATTCTCAAAGCGCATCTGAGTATGAGCACATTCCGGTGCCCTTTCCAACCTCCTTTTGAGCATTTGCACAAAGGGGTCTTTCTGTGCATTTCAATGTGCATCTCAAACTCACAAATGAGATGCACATTGAAACGAGCCAAACTCCCCTGTCCCTGTTGGGAACAGACCTAGGAGGGATGTGCCAATCATGACAGGGTTACTTCTGACCATGTCACGCCTTTTTCATTGTGTGACCTCTGCAGTTTAGACAGCAGATGCTGCACTTGCAGTTCCTTACATCAGACAGGGTTAGAAATGCTGGACTGTCAAAGGTGCTCCTAGCGCCCATGCAGGTGGCACTCCTGACATGAATATATGCATGGGCGTGGCCAGTTCATCATCTGCGCTGCTCATTAACCCACAAGAAATGCGCATGTCACCTGCGAGAATTAGGTGGCCTGCACATTTCTAAAAGTAATGCAAATGAACTAAGTGCATCATCTGTGCTCTTCATTTGCGTTACGTTTTGAGAATGTGGCCCAGCGTGAAAAGAAAGAAAAGGATCCTAATACGAATTCCTCCCGTCACATGCACACTGTCAAGAATGTGGCCCAGCGTGAAAAGAAAGAAAAGGATCCTAAGACGGATTCCTCCCGTCACATGCACACTGTCAAGAATGTGGTCCAGCGTGAAAAGAAAAAAGGATCCCAATACGGATTCCTCCCGTCACATGCACACTGTCAAGAATGTGGCCCAGCGTGAAAAGAAAGAAAAGGATCCTAATACGGATTCCTCCCGTCACATGCACACTGTCAAGAATGTGGCCCAGCGTGAAAAGAAAGAAAAGGATCCTAAGACGGATTCCTCCCGTCACATGCACACTGTCAAGAATGTGGTCCAGCGTGAAAAGAAAAAAGGATCCCAATACGGATTCCTCCCGTCACATGCACACTGTCAAGAATGTGGCCCAGCGTGAAAAGAAAGAAAAGGATCCTAATACGGATTCCTCCCATCACATGCACCCTGTCAAGAATGTGGCCCAGCGTGAAAAGAAAGAAAAGGATCCTAATACGGATTCCTCCCATCACATGTACACTGTCAAGAATGTGGCCCAGCGTGAAAAGAAAGAAAAGGATCCTAATACGGATTCCTCCCGTCACATGCACACTGTCAAGGGACCACCAGAAAGGTGGTAAAGAATAGTAATGTAGTGAATCAGAAGTATTCCATAAAGTATTTTCATGAAACATCATGGCAAAATATTACATGTACACAGAATTTGTAAAGCAAACAGTTGTTTTTTAATTGTAGATAACATCCAATGTAGAGATAAGCAAAAAACACATTTGTTATAGTCAGTGTTAATGGCTATACGCGTTTCAAGGGATAACCCTCTTCATCAGAAGCTTGAACTGAATTTGCTGGTGGTTGAGAATCACTGGAATCAGAAAAGTAAAAAAAAGAAGGGAAAGAAAAGACAGAAATACTTTCTATTAGACAATGGACCACAATACATGTCAAAAACAACAAATCTTCTTATAGCATTGGTATGTAATGCCAAGTTAAACATAACCTCTGTTGTAAGTACTTAGTCAAATGTATGCCCGCAGAGCATTGGGCGGGATGCTTTGTAATAGTATGCGACAACATGGTGGAGTATGAGGCTGATATAGCCAAAATGAACAATTAAGGTTTGGACAACTCAGCCTCATTCATATATATAATATATTCAGTAAAAAAACTTTGTTAAAGGGACGTTATGGTTAAGTTGCGCTACTAAAAACCTATGAAATTCAGTGAAAAAACTTTGTTAAAGGGATGTCATGGTTCCAAGTAAAACCAAAAAACCCTTGAAATTCGCCAGTTATGGTAAGATAAGCAACCAAAACTCGCGTCATCACCGTGCACTGCTAAGATTAACACCCACGACATCAAAGATGACATCACAAATGTCATTGATGGCATCACTGATGACATCACATGTCTGTCTCCCTCTTATTTCCTTAACTGACATATCTAGGCCACCTGGTTTTCTTCAGTAACAGTCAGGAACTAAAAATTGTAAACTTACTATATTTGTAGACTTATTCTTCAAGTATGTTCTTACAGTGATTCCCTTAGGGTCCAGTCATATCATATGAAACATATACATAGGGGAAGACACAAGCTTGAAAGACAGCAATCCTTTCTGAACAGGAGGAACACACAGGACATGAGCAGGGTGTGGGGGGAACAGGAGGAAGACACGTGGCATGAGCGGGGTGTGGGGGGAACCGGAGGAAGACACGGGGCATGAGCAGGTGGTGGGGGGAACAGAATGAAGACACGGGGCATGAGTGGGGGGGAACAGGATGAAGACACGGGGCATGAGCAGGGAGTGGGGGGGAACAGGAGGAAGACACGTGGCATGAGCGGGGGGTGGGGGTAACATGAGGAAGACACGTGGCATGAGCGGGGTGTGGGAGGAACCGGAGGAAGACACGGGGCATGAGCAGGTGGTGGGGGGAACAGAAGGAAAACACGGGGCATGAGTGGGGGGGACAGGAGGAAGACACGGGGCATGAGCAGGGAGTGGGGGGGGAACAGGAGGAAGACACAGGGCATGAGTAGGGGGTGGGGGGAACAGGAGAGACATGGGGCATGAGCGGGGGGTGGGGGAAACAGGAGGGAGACACGGGGCATGAGCAGGGGGTGGGGGGAACAGGAGGGAGACACGGGGCATGAGCGGGGGTGGGGGAAACAGGAGGGAGACACGGGGCATGAGCAGGGGGTGGGGGGAACAGAATGAAGACACGGGGCATGAGTGGGGGGGAACAGGAGGAAGACACGGGGCATGAGCAGGGAGTGGGGGGGAACAGGAGGAAGACACGTGGCATGAGCGGGGGGTGGGGGTAACATGAGGAAGACACGGGGCATGAGCAGGTGGTGGGGGGAACAGAAGGAAAACACGGGGCATGAGTGGGGGGGACAGGAGGAAGACACGGGGCATGAGCAGGGAGTGGGGGGGGAACAGGAGGAAGACACAGGGCATGAGTAGGGGGTGGGGGGAACAGGAGAGACATGGGGCATGAGCGGGGGGTGGGGGAAACAGGAGGGAGACACGGGGCATGAGCAGGGGGTGGGGGGAACAGGAGGGAGACACGGGGCATGAGCGGGGGTGGGGGAAACAGGAGGGAGACACGGGGCATGAGCAGGGGGTGGGGGGAACAGGAGGGAGACACGGGGCATGAGCGGGTGGGGGAACAGGAGGAAGACACGGGGCATCAGCGGGGGGTGGGGGAGAACAGGAGGAAGACACGGGGCATCAGCGGGGAGTTGGGGGGACAGGAGGAAGACAAAGGGCATGAGCAGGGGGTGGGGGGTAACAGGAGAGATACACGGGGCATGAGCGGGGGGTGGGGGGGAACAGTAGTGAGACACAGGCATGAGCAGGGGGTGGGGGAACAGGAAAGAGACACGGGGCATGAGTGGGGGGTGGTGGGAACAGGAGAGAGACACGGGGCATGAGCGGAGGGTCAGGGGAACCGGAGAGAGACACGGGGCATGAGCGGGGGGTGGGGGAAACAGACCAATATCTGGGACATGGGGTACACGGCGCCACTATCTCCCGCTTACCTTCGCTCTCAGACAACCTTTCAGTGTTCCTCTTCCATCTCCCCCTTCTCAGTCTTTGCCATTCTAAACATCTGGGAAGGCATCTTGCGGACCCAGGCGGGCAGCTGGGGACCCCCACTGATTCCTCCCCTCCCCAGTGCTTCCGGGCAGGGACCCCAGCTGTTACCTCCAGAGCTCTTGTCTGGCAGTCTCCCTCCTCCGGGTGGCACGGGTTGGTTGACAGGCTTTTTATCCAGAGTGGATGCTGGAGGGACTTGTAGACGTGTCCCCCTCTACCATGCACGCTCCTCGGACAGCTTACACCACTTTCACCTGAGCGGTTGATGTTTGGTGCCGGTGCCTGGCGTCCCTCTCCCTCTGGGTCAGTCCTGCTGTTAATACGCAAGGCTGCTGGTGTCTTACTGTGCAGGCAGCAGATCCCGCTCCTCGGCCCTCCGCGGGCCACCGTGTGGTGATGGCGTGTCTCCTGGCAGTCTGCAGCAGCCCGGGACTGGTTGTATGCAGGGTCTCTGTTGACAAAGCCTCTCGATGCGAACGATAAACAAAGATGGCGGGCGTCTCTGAAAATACAACGCACTGCACGCTTCACCGCAGCCAATGGGAGAGCGCGTCACATGTCCGTGGACATCACTCAAGCCGCTTGCCCTATCCCTCTCCGCGGAGCGAACAGGGAAGTGTGTCCGCGAAGCGGACATAGATATCACTCATTTTTTTTTCACTTACATTTTTGTAATTTAAAAAAAAAACTACTGGACGGATTTACACCAAATAACAAAAAGCATGCTTTCGAAACCAAGCCGCCGCACCTGCCGCAAATTTGGTTGAATCCGTCCCGCGGTTTAGGCTGTAGGCGTGAGCAAAGTTTCGTCCCATTATGTCTATGGGAAAAAAATAATTTTTGGGACCCCCCCCTATAACTTTGCCCCCTCTGGAGCAAACCTCACCAAACTTAGGTGAGGATTCGTCCAGGGGGAGCAAAGTTATAAGCCACCCAAAAAGTGTTCTTCCTATGGAAACAGCAACTTAACCATAACTACATGGCCACTATCGTGGTCATTAAATATATATATATATATATATATATATATCACTGAGGCTAGTGGAATCTGCTTGGATCACATGCTGTGCATAGGCCGACATCTAGTGGAAGCTGCGGAGTATTACAGTTTGTTTTTCGAAACTCGAAAATGGGCGTCGACACAGGGCGTGCCAGTAATACTATCCCTAGTGTGATGTCCACTGTACCCATGATCCCTCACGCGTCTAGGACCCTCAGATTGTTTTTTTCCGCCATACTGGTCGGAAGCATCCCACGGAGTTCCTGGCCTTAGCCACAATTTTGCTAAAATATCTTAATATTTCCCCATTTCTCCACCCCAACGTCGAGCCACCGAAGTTTGACACTCAACGTCGGCCCGGAGAAGGAATCAACCGTCGACAGCTGCACGACAGACTTGGCCTCAGAAGGCCTCTGGCCTCGGCCCGGGCCTTAGAAGGCCTCTGGCCTCGGCCCTGCAAGTAGGGAGGGTGGAGGGTGGGACATACTCTACACTCTTTAATGTATAGGTACATCTTCTATATATTCCTACAATCATTAGCCCGCTGCCACAAGGTGTGTATGGAGGGTACCCCTTTCCAGTTTTGCCCCAAGTGCAACCGCAAGTAGCCTTGGGTTGACAGACACGCCACGTGCAACCTCTGCTTGCTGAGGGACCGCCCTGAGGCGAACTGCAGAGCGTGTAGTAGGTTTAAACCCAAAACACTAAAGGACAGTTCGATCAAGCGTTGGGCCCACCACACCAGGCGTCAGGAGGCCATGGCAGCGGAGGGCGCCTTCAGTGATGGCAGTGACGCTGTGCTTTCGGACGGGGGGCAACGTGGCATCGAGAGATAGCCAAGCGCAAGTCCCCGACCTCGGAAGGTCATCCGGCAGGGCGGCTATGGGGAAAACACCCGGCGACACAAGCGCTACCCACACCACTTCCACCAAACAAAACAAGTCCCACCGAGACTCGATGCGCACGCCGAGTTCTCGGAAAGAGGCACACAGAGAACGGTCCACCGAATCGGGGTCCTCTGGGCGTTCTCGATCTAGATCGCCGCATGACTCCAGGTAGCCATCCACTGTTCCCAAGAGTGCCTCGCTCCCTAAGGGAACGGAGGTTCGATCGTCGGAAGACAAAGCCGACCTCTATCCCCAGGCCGCACTCCAGGAGTCGGCATCAGCAGACCGCTTAATGGCTGTCCCCGAGTCCCAACCTCCACACTCTAGAGATGGGGACACTACCCCCGAACCTCCACGCCAGACGTCGAAAGGCTCCGAAGGGGCTAATAAACAGGGAAAACACTCTTCCACCCACGGGGAGGGGGGAAAACAACAAAAGAAGCATTCTCTACCTTCTTCCATACCTCAGAAGCAGCCAGACAGGCAAAAACAGACGGACAAGTCTCAGTCTTCTGTCATTTTAAAGACCCCTGCACAAACACATAGGTCCAGTCAGAGTTATGTCTAGGATATCGTCTTTGGCAGACTTCTATGCCAAGAATCCTGAACACTTCCTCTCATATACCCCTGACGTTCACCCTCAGGTTCTAGGGACCAGATACCCCCAAGTAAGATGTCCCGGGTTGAAGCACCAACACTGTCTTCGGACCCTTTCTGTTTACAGTCCTACTCTCAATATAATGAGGATCCACCCTTTATTGAGGATCCTGTTTGGGCATGTTGAGAGACCAATCTGGGACAGGCTACTATGGGGATGATGAGGACCAAGAGGAGGAAGAAGACGACCCAGAAACCTACAGGGTAGATTCCCCAGTAGACAAAGATCCCACGTTTACCGACTAACAGGTCTACAACGAACCTCTCCTGAATGAAATTCTGTCCAGAGCGGCAGAACACTTCCACATTGACACCCAGGGAGCACAGGAAGAGAGGGACTTTGCCGAAGAATTAGTGGGAGAAAGGAGACCTGTTGCCCAGGCAATCCGTATCCTTAAATCGATACAAAGGAGGATAGACTGTTCCCTTGTAAATCCCAACCTCACCAGGCGGTAAACCCCACGATAGAGAAACTTTTCAGGGCAGCCCAATAAGACCCACTGTACATAAGGGGGCAACTGAAACCGGACTCCCTGGTAGTTACAAACACACAAAAGAGGGCGGGAACACCCCTGTCATCGTCCGAGTTACAACTGCCACCAGTGGGAGGAAGTCGCGGCACTCATAGACTCCGCCCAGAACCCTTAAAAGGCCAATTGGCACGGGTTCCGTCGGAGGGAAGAGCCGTGTCCGGTTGCATCTTAAAAGCAACCTTTGATGCCGCGGATAACGCCGGCAGATTGATAGCAGAAAGCACTGTTATCAAAAGACATGCTTGGTTACGCCAATCTGGGTTCAAACCCGAAACACAAGCATCATTAATAGACAAACCGGTGAAGACAGATCTACTGTTTGAGAAGGCGGTAGAGGACGCCCTGAAAAATGCCGAGGATGAGTACGAGACTCTCAAATCCCTAGGCCAATTAACCAACAAACCCCCAAATCAAAGAGGGAATGGCAATTTTCGTCACCCACGTGGACAAAATTCCCAGAGAGGAACAAACTGTTCCCAGGAACAACAACGACCAGCAGTCTACCCAGAGTTATGGCAGGGGTAATAAGAGAGGACGTGGTAAGGGTAGAGGCAGCCCCAGTAGAGGCGGCGGCACGCCTCCACCAAAACAGTGACGTTCCGTTCAGGGTCCCTTCTCACGCATCCCCAGTAGGGGAGATGCATTACCAACTTCACCCAAGCTTGGGAAGGGATCACATCAGACAGATGGGTGCTGTCCACAGTGTCCGCAGGATATTGCATAGAACTGTTAGAGCATCCCCGAAACCACTCGCCACGTCAAAAAGTACACTCATTAGACCACCAGAAGATCCTCCTTGAAGAGATCGCCAATCTTCTAGCAAAGGACGCCATAGAACTCGTCCCGGGACACCAGGTAAACAAGGGTATTTATTCAACTTACTTCCTTGTGCCAAAAAAAGATTTGACCATGCGCCCAGTATTGGACTTAAGGCCTGCAAACAAGTATGTCAAGCCCCAAAAATTTCACATGACTACTCTCCAAGAGGTAATCCCCCTCCTAAAAAAGGGGGATTACATGGCAACATTGGACATGAAAGATGCTTATTTTCATATTTCCATGTTCCCAGTGCACAAAAGACACTTGCGCTTCAAGGTGGACCGTCAGCACTACCAGTTCAAGGTACTGCCCTTCGGGATAGCCTCTCCAAGGGTATTCACCAAGGTACTGGCGGTGGTGGCGGCACACCTATGCAGGGAGGCAATCCCAGTGTACCCTTATCTGGACGACTGGCTCATCACGGGGAAGACCCCAGTAATTTGCAGAACAAACATTCAAAGAACGATCAACCTCCTCTTCGAATTAGGTTTCTCCATAAACGAGAAAGTCAAGTCTGGTGCCAAGCACCTCCAAACAGTTCCTAGGCGCTGTCCTAAACACACAAGAGGGGTTGGCCTTGCCATCAGAGGAAAGAATTACTGCGGCAAATTCCGCAATATCAGGCCGGTCGCCAGATAACGGTACGCAAAGCAATACATTTGCTGGGCATCATGGCGTCATGTATTTACCTGGTCCCCGACGCGCGCCTGCGCATGCGTCCCATGCAAGAATGGTTGGCGAAACAGTGGTCTCAGGCAAGTGGTCAGTGGGACGATCTAGTGGTCGTTTCGCCAACACTTGTACAAAGTCTTCACTGGTGGACAAGAGAAAATTTGTCCAAGGGGAAACCCTTTTACGATCCCGAAATACAGGCGGTAGTCACAACAGACGCATGCCTGTCAGGGTGTGGAGCTCACCATCTCCACCACACAGCTCAGGGTCTCTGGTCTCACTCAGTGGCCAATAATCATATCAACCTGCTAGAGCTTCTGGCAGTGTTCCAGGGGATCTCAATTCTCTGCGGACGCTTGAGCAGAGATCCTCTCCCAGAGGAACACAAATGGTGTCTACACAGAGAAATCGTAGAAGGCATCTTCTCTCAGTGGGGTTTCCCCACTATAGACCTATTCGCCACAAGTGAAAACAGACAGTGCCCAGGATTTGCATCCAGGTTCCCCCAACCAGACTCCCAGGGGAACGCCCTGTGGATGAACTGGTCAGGGATGTTTGCGTACGCTTTTCCACCAACACCTCTCATCAGGAAGGTGGTCAACAAGATGAACAGAGAATTGATGACGCTCGTCCTGGTTGTTCCCATGTGGGCGAGACAACCGTGGTTCCCACACTTACGCAGACTAGCGATGTGCGAACCCATCAAATTCCTGGGCTGGTACAACATACTGTCCCAGCACCAGGGTCAGAAAGTGCATCCTCAACCCAACTCAATGAACCTGGCAGCATGGTTCCTGAGGTCATAGAGTTTGGACATCTGAATTTGCTGCAGATATTTATGGACATCCTAAGAGAGTCTAGGAAGCCAAACACGAGGCACTGCCACTTTGACAAATGGAGAAGATTTGTTATCTGGTGCCAGAATAAGCAAATCAACTCTGTTGATTGCACTCCTTCCCCAATTGTCACATACATGCTCCACCTGCTGGACGCAGGGTTGGTTTTTAACTCACTAAAGGTACACCTGGCAGCTCTGTCAGCATACACCACCTCCCATACCAAGGTGTCGTGGTGGAAAGTACCAGTGGTTAAAGCCTTCATGGAAGGAGTAAAGAGACTTCACCCTCCAATTTCAAACCTACCGCCAGGATGAGACCTTAACGTGGTGCTTGCAAAACTCATGGGCCCCCCATTCGAGCCCATGCATAAAAGCAATCTCATACACCTGACTTATAAAACAGTCTTCTTAGTAGCAATTACCTCGATAAGAAGGGTCCGTGAAATTCAGGCTCTCTCAGTGCAGGATCCTTTCTTTACAGTTCATAAAGATAAACTGGTTTTACGTACACATCCTAGGTTCTCACCTAAGTTTATTTCTAAATTCCACGTGAACCAGTCCATGGAGCTTCTGGCTTTCTTCCAAGGCCCACAAAGCTTGGCTGAGGTGAAACTGCACACTCTAGATGTGCGTAGGGCAGTCCTATACTATGTAAACAAAACCAGACCACTAAGGAAAATAGACCAACTGTTTGTCTCCATAGCTACAGGCAAAGAGGGAGATTGCGTCTCTAAAGGTGCCATCTCTAAGTGGATTGTTAACTGTATCCAGCTGTGTTACTCCCTTTCTGAAAAGACGTTGCCTTTCACGCCAAGAGCCCACTCTACAAGAGGCATTGCGCCCACTCTGGCTTTCATTGCAAATGTACCCCTTGACACCATTTGCAAAGCAGCTACTTGGAGCTCTATTCACACCTTTACTCAGCACTACTGCATTGACACCCGTTCCAAGACAGATACTCAAGTGGGACAAGCGGTTCTAAGACATTTATTTGCTCATGACCCTTCTCACATCCCACCCCCTTCTTCTAACACTGCTCGCTAATCCGTGCACAGCATGTGATCTAAGCAGATTCCACAAGCCTCAGAAGGGATACATTACTCACCGTAATCGTATTTCTGATGCTTGTATCTGCTTAGATTCACATGCAACCCACCCTTCCTCCCCTTTGAGAGAAGGCGCATGGATGCTTGTATCTTGTATCTATCTGCTTGGATTATCTGTACTCGCGCTACTCCTCATGCTACCTCATGTCAGAAAAAATACAATCTGAGGGTCCTAGACGCATGAGGGATCATGGGTACAGTGGACGTCACACTAGGGCTAGTATTACTGGCACACCCTGTGTCGACGGCAATTTTCGAGTTTCGAAAAACAAACTGTAATACTCTGCAGCTTCCACTAGATGTCGGCCTATGCACAGCATGTGAATCTAAGCAGATACAAGCATCAGAAATACGATTACAGTGATTAATGTATCATATATATATATATATATATATATATATATGTGTGTGTGTACATGCCAACTAAGTACACTAACCCGGTCCCTAATTTAAAGCGAGCACATACGTGTCAATAAACTCACCTGTGTGTGCTTGTAGAGTGCGGTCGGTAACAAAATGCAGCCGGAATGTATTGCCGATATTCCAAATGGACTAAAATGTCCAAGACTCCGTGCGATTATATACCTAAACAGTAAATGGGTGACATGAGGCATAAGCGCTGTAAATTGAAAAATGTAGCCCGGCGTGTCGGAGAACAGGCTAGATATGTGATTGGTCACTTACAGTTCAGCTTAGAGATACAGTTTATCACCACATTATGGGGAATGACTCATGGTCTGAGTGGATGTCCCCTCACTGGCAAGATGAGAAAGTGCTGAAGCTCATATTGTACAGGTGCCAACCCACTTTTACCCAGACATTCTGAACACCATCCCCAACACCTGAAAGCACACTCCTTGCACATGGATGATTAGAGCTTGTGCAGCTTCTGGCCTTTGCCCTGGACATGCAAGTACCAGTTTAACAATGTTGCTATAAGGGGAATTGGTCTGTTTTTATCGAGTGCGTTAAACATTTTCTTGGTTCACTGGGAGCATCGTTTTAGAACATTTATTTTGACCATTGTCCTTGTTCGTATTAAACATTTGTTTCTGGGGACTAAAAGGGAAAAATATTGAAGCCCCTGAAATATTGAAATGGTCCCACTATAAACCTAATTTAATCTTTGAAACATGTCGTGGTACCCCACCTCCATTCAAATATGTTAACACATTTTGCAACACTCAGATCGCATAGCCCTGTACTATAGAAAGTTTGATCTCTTCGTCATTGTACAGAGTTATGAATGATTGTTGTTGTATATGATCAAGTAGGAGTTTGAGTCGCTCCTTTACAGGCCTCAAGCCCCCCTCCAACATTCTTTTATCGACCTCCACAAGGCTCTTTTGTGCAGAAGGATTTCCGTCTCACAGTCCTCGAAACTATGGTCCTGGGGTACACAGCCTCCCTATACCATGTCTCCATGTCATCGGGTATGGCATGCCTCGGTCCTGGGATTTCATTTTTCCACTAATTGAATTCTGGGAATTGTGGAATAACTTACCTAAATCTGAGTAACGCGACTAAAGTAAAAGCAAAACGTAGGTGTGTAGTTGTGGGTTTCCGTGTACTCTGGTAACCTTACCTCTGTAGCTTGGCTCATGCTTTAGGGACAGGAGAATTGACCGTGGATCTGGTGCCACACTGTTCCCAGCTACACACCACCCTACAGTTGGCCTCATCCCTGTCATGTAGTCTACATTGGGCTGTATTAGTGCCATGGTATTTGAAGGCTGGTGGTTGTTTTGGGAAGGCAGGTTGGGGGTTCCAATGTTGTAGATGAGTGGGTTGCCAGGTGGACATTGTAAATGGGAAGGTTTTGCATGTAAGCCCTCATCTGCTATTTCACTCTGTGCCTGCTTTGTCTGCCACCATGCTCTTATGCCTGCATTGTAACTCTGCTCTGGTTCTCTTACAGTGGGTGCTGGCCTTCGAGATCTTCATCCCCTTGGTTCTCTTTTTCATCCTCCTGGGGCTGCGTCAGAAGAAGCCCACCATCCCTGTGAAGGAAGGTGAGTACACAGAGCTGAGCTCACTGGTGCATCAGATTCTCCACCTCCAAACCACTAAGATGTAAAGCCATGGCATTCACCAGGCCCCAACACCCATTGCCTCTAAAAGGCTCTCGCACATTCTGCTCAACTTCACAAAAGGCCCCCATCACTCCATGCAAGAACCTCTCCTTCACCCGGCCTCAATGCGTTTGACCCCAGATCCCCATACGATTGTAATCCACATGTTGAGAGAAACACCAGCATATCTGTGCTACCTGTCGGAATAGAAAAGGGAGAGATGTTGGCAGGGAAGGGGAGAAAAACAAACAACCACATGCACGAGAGACATGGTTTTATGATGGTAATGAGGAACGGCTAGGCAAGAGAAAGTGATGAAAGACGACTTTATATTGTCAATAAATAAAACTCCCTTCCTTAAAAGACACTCTGACCTTTGCAGGTCCTTTCATGGAGGCCATGTAAACAGTACGCATATGATAGTTCTATGCAATAATAAGAGCTGACATCCTTCCCAAGATGTTCCTGGTGTCCCTGATGGAGTGTGCCTAGTATTCCCTATTGAAAAAGGGCATCCATCTTGCCATCCTCTTTTGATACACATCCTAGATTTGCATCTGGCTTTTGTTTTTTCAGTAATGGAAATATGTCCCACATTTCTATTCTGCTTTGAGGTCCTTGGTTCTCATCGTGTTTACTGGGACTTCATGTTTGCCATTCACTCATGCAGCTCTAGGGTCTCAGAGAGCTTGAAGCGGACTGCAGAGACTCCTCCATGCTCCAATGAGAATCTGGGGGTGCCTTTCCATGTGAAGGAGGTCCCACGGTCTCTGCCATGTTTGAATGATATTCCAGAGTCCTGTTCTGCAAGAAGAGGTCACAGTATCTCTTAGTTCTTGAACCTGTTGCGGAGGCGGGGGGGTGCTAGCTTCCAATTTTGATTTAAAACCCTCACTGTAGCTTTCGCTACTTCATGGATGTACAGAGGTTCCCATTTTACTTGGAGGATTTTCCTTTGATCATTTCCATTTTATGGAGGGTTCAGCATTACCAGCGTCCCTGACAGTGTTTCTATGTTCCAAATGTGTTTGAACAGGGGAAGAAGGGGGGTTGGGCGACACAAGTTTAAAAGATGTTCCAAGCTTCTCTTGTGATTTAAGGTTGGTCTGGGTTGCCATTGTGTTTCGAAGGGGGTTCTAGTTTCTGTGATGAAGCCCCCTGCCTAGTTCTGGGGAACACAAAGGGGATGGCGGCTCATGGAGCCCGGTATCTTCCATAGCCCATGGATGATTGGGGATGGAGGGGGATATGGCGAGGAGGCCCCTGGTCACCCTCACTTGTTTTCCACCACCAGGTATGGAACAATCACGGGAGGTAAGTGTGGGACAGTCATGGTAATCTTGGCCTTTCCCCAGTACCCCAGGCATTCAGTGTATGGTACTGGAGGCTTGATTTTGGAGCTGGTTGACATTGGACGGAATCAGAAGAGGACAGAGACTGGAGAGGCGGTGGAGGTTGGGGAGGTAGCTGCGGCTAAGAGGAGGTAACACTAAGAGTGAAGCAGGAGCTGATCACACCAGGAGTGGTAGTCTGGCGGCGCTAGCCTCAGGAGGGAAGGCAGAGGGAACACCCAGAAGGATGGAGCTGGTGATGCAAGGATGTGTAAAGGTAGACCGGAGGAGAGCGTAACACCACGAGAGGAGAAGATGGTGATAGCAGTAGGTGAAAGTGAGTGAAAAATGCCATCAAGAGGTGATGAGTCAATAGGAGAAGGAAGGCCGTCACACATTTGGACAGAAAATAATCGTTCCAATGTGTCTTGTAGGACCTAGACTAGACCTCAGGGTAGAATGAATCTGAGTGGACCAGGTAGGGTATGCGATTATCAGAGAAGCGATTCCAAATAGGGCAAGTCTAACTCGATACTTCATCCCCTCTTTCTGCCACCTACTCCCACTTACCCATCTTCTGGCAATGCTGAGCACTAGATTTAGTGTTGGGGTATGGGACCCCTGAAAGCCCATGGCTAGTCAGTCATTTGACTCTGGAGTGTCTACAACGCCAAGGAACGGAAAGGGTTGCAGTAAAGCAACTGTGAAGGACATTTGAGATTGACAAGATAACGGGAAGGCCTGAGAGACCAGGGGGGAGTGAGAAAGATATTCTGGGAACTCCCAAAAATGGAGAGGCCCAATTAAGAATAAACATCCTGACGCATTTTCGGTTTTATTTTAAGTTAACCCAAATCGTCAATATTTCTGTAAATAAAAGCTTGAACTTGACCCTATGGTGTTAGCATCCAGTTTGGCCTGAGGTAACCCCGTGGCAGCATCCATTGGTCTTGAGGAAAGATTGAGAAGTGTTTGAAATTAGGTCCACGTTAGTTCGGTTTGAAAAATGCAAAACATTTGCTTTGGGCCATGCATTTCTTTAGGTCGTGAGGCAAATTACAGTTTTATACTGCTGTGCCAAAGTTAATGCAGTGAATGGGCTTCCCCATGTGCCGCCAGTCTCTAACCCATCCTCTGCACTGGCTTTGGTACATCCACAGTGAGACTTTCACCTATTTCCTACTACCCACCCACCAACCATTCCCATAGCAGGAAGGAAGATGACACAATTGTGTTCATGCATCCCATCCTATGCCCTAATCTGGGTAAACCAGTTAATGGTGGAGGAGCGGCACAGTATTGTAGCTGTTTTTTAGATCCACCCACATGTACTTTTATACTCTGTGTTCACGCAGTGCATCTTGGAGGCACGAAGGCCACAAGTTGGATTCTCTTCTCGCTACCCTTAACACACTTGAAATAACCCTGTTTTTTAGGGCTACCCATTTGGCCTTCTCGATATTTCTAGGGAGAGCTTCCCTCAATGCCCCAATATTAAAAATCAAGAGGTGATCATTGCATGTACTTCCTTTTTACCATACGGCATTCTACTTTAGTAGATTCTGTTCCATCCCTGTGCCATCTTACAGTTTATTCTTCTCATGAAGATTCCCTTTAAGATCCTGTTTGTAGGGTTGCATGGTGTACTCCATATCAACATCTTCCATTATTTACAAGGAGTTTACATCCCAGCAGATTGCACCTCACCCTATTCCTGCCCACATTTTACGTCATGATATTACTTTACAGCCATATAGTTCTGTTTACTGTATATTCACGATTATATATTAGAAAATTACATTGATATACTTCGTATTATGGAAACGTAGCTTATGGAGTTCAATGGGTCTACGATTGACCTTGCCACCCCTAGGTTCTCTTCTCTTAGAAGCAAACTCACGGTATTGGAGGCGGAGTTGCAGTACTAGTTAAGGACATTTCCTTATTTGTGGTGTCATGCAAATGTAACCGCTGTGAAATTATGCACCTCAAATTTACCCCGAACCACAACATTTGTATACACCTTATTTTGCTTTATCATCCACCTGAGGACATGCCTACTTTTAATGTCAATATTATTCAGAGCTTGGGCTGGTTAAATAGGCCTTACAGCTCAACTATCTTATTGGGTGATTTAAATCGATGGCGAGGAGACATCCTTGATGGGGAAGCCCGGTTGTTCAAACTTGAACAACATTGAATTCTGTGTCCATAATACAGAAGCTACCCATTCCAAAGATAAGATACTAGACTGGGTTGCATCTCGTAATTTAGACATTGCCATTACCGACACAAGACCACGTGCAATAGTCAGATGACCTTTTTGTGGAATGTGCTTTTCAGCACGCAAGCAAAACGGAGCAAAAAGCTAACCCAACAGAAAGCATACAAAGTAAGAACTTAAACAAAATTAAAACTAACGATCTTACAAAATGCACAGGTATTGAAAGCCACCAAGGACGCAGACCCCCAAGACACTCTGGCCACCACTAATCAGCCAGTCTTGACTGACCTATGGGACCAATGAGCTCCCTTGAGATGTAGACCGTTGGGGATGGCCTATTCCATATAAGCTGGTTTACATTGGATCTAGGGTTTCCTAAAACAATTAATTAAGAAAAATAAAAAGCAAAGTGACAGGCCGAAAGGTCCTGGCTAAAATCTTAAACTGAGGCTAACAAATTACTTTGGAAGGGCCTTGCAAAAACGAACAAATTGGCCACATACAGAGTTTAAGAAAACTTTTTTAATGCCCAAATAATGAATGCAGAGGACAACGCAAAGATCTCTTTGAAATGCTGAGATCTTTAGAGCAGCCCAAAGTACAGGTTCAGCCATTTACTCCATCCACTGCGGTCTGTACTAGAGCTCAACAATCCTTTGCGGATAAAGTAAAGCAAACCATGGTCGAGAAGAGATTAAGAAGGATCAATCCTTTAGGTCAGTCTCTTGCTCAGACGAGCAAGAGACTTGGGTAAAACTTTCTCAGGTGCTAAAATGCATTCTGGACAATAGCAAAATATTCTCCATTTTTTTTTTACAAGATGTGTTAATTCCTCATTCTTACATACTAGTGTGCCTGATGACATCAAGGAAGTTACAGTGACCCCTTTGGTGAAAAGAACAGGACTTGGTCCAAGGGACTCAGTAAACCTTCGGCCTATTACAAATTCACACTTTTTACTTGAGATAATTGAAAAAATTGCCTGTACACAACTTCAAATACATCCCAAAGAGACCGCTCTTTTACATCCAAAGCAGTCCGGCTTCCGCCCGCATTACGGGAGAGAGCGCATTGCTGGACCTACAATCGAACATGTTCACCATCATGGATAAAGGGAGAGCAGGGTTATTGGTTCTGCATGACCTTTTTGCAGCTTTCCATACCTGAATCATGACCGCCTTTTGACCACCTTGTCCTCTGTGGGTCATTGCTCAGAATATGCCATCTGCTGGGTTCCGTCGTTTCTGGGCAACAGCAGGTCTGCCATGCGATGGGGAATTGTTTCCTTCACCTTAGCTCCAATAGATTACAGTGTCCCTCGGGGTGCAAGTCTGTCACCTGTATTATTCAACACCTACATCAAACCATTTTGTGACTCACTGGCCGTAATGGGTGTGTCGTTTACGAACTATGCTGATAATACTTAGCTACTGTTTGAGCTTGAGGGGACATACAAAACAGACACGACAACCTACAGTCTATTTACGGCACTATTAAGGAATGGATGTCAATTAATTGTATATGTCTTAATAGCAACAAAACAGAGTTGTTAGTATTTGACTCACATCAATCCAGGTTAAATATCTCTGCAAACTACTCTAGCTTCACGATTGAGGAGTGTGCGATTCCGCTACTCAACAATGTAAAAACCATGGGGATTTATCTGCTGATGCTCAGGTGAATTGCATTTCCAAAAGTTCACACTACCATCTTAAACTGCTGAGACAAATAAGAAAGTTTCTTTTGGCAAACAATTGTATTTCTCTTGCTTGAGCCATTATTCTTCCCAGAGTCGATTATTGTAATGCTCTGTTGGGGGCACGGGGCGAGGGCAAGCTGTATTCAGAGATTGCAGGTAATACAAAACGATGCCCTTCGCATCGCAAAAAACCTGCTTCTTAACTCTCACATCTCTGAATTACTTAAGGAACCACACTGGCTGCCTGTGGCAGCACATGTACAGTTCACAATCCTTGCTCTGGTTCACAAGTGCATTCACGGTACTAACTACCTCTCCGACGGACTGGTTAAATATGAACCAAGTAAAACGTTAAGATCCTCAGGTACCAGGCTGCTCGCGTGACCTAAAGCAAGACGCGCCTTGGGCAATGGAAGATCTTTTGTCACATTGGCTCCAAAAGAAGGGAATAACCTGCCTTTTGATTCTGCGGCAGGAACGCCACTCCTTCCAATTTCGCAAATGTTTCAAGACTTTCTTGTTTACATAAACTTCATTACTCTATTTTATTTCTTCCTTCTGCATTGCCCTGTATTGTACGTTTGTCTTTTATTCTTCGTGTGTGCCATGATGCCTGCAGGCTTTCAGCACTATATAAATAAACAAATAAAATGCCATTCCATAACCTCAGATTCAGTTTTGTCTCGTTGGAGTCCTGCAGGCTACACAATGACATTTAGTTTCCTGACATTCCATTACACCCTGCAGGATGCAGATTAATTTCATTTAATTCCTGCAGATTCAATCCAGGGGGCATCTTCTTTCATCAGTTCAATATGATATGATATTTTATTTGTATCACGCTCCTACCCTAGTGTTTCAGACCGCAACGAGGAAAGGGAGGGGAACAAGAGAGGACAAAACAACAATCTTACTAGGCCCAGTGACATTGAGAATGTGCAAGTGAAGGGGAGACGAGAGGGGGAAAGTGCAAGGGAGAGAGGAGGAGTGGAAAGTGCTGAGCAAGGGATAAAACAACAACTGGTAGTGCAGCCAGCAAGGTGGCAAGTGCAAGGTAAAGCACAGCCAAGGGGTGTCTGATAAGTGCTGGGTAGGCAGGGACCTGGGCCCGAAAATCAGAGGGTAAACCAGGTTTCCGGAGCCTAAGCAAGCAGATTAGCAGGGGAGAAGAACAGTGAAGGCAGAAGCAAAGAAGGCTTAAGGTGCTTCCGGAACCAAAGATGGTTCTCCTCAAGTTTCAGAGATGCAGGGAGGCTGATCCAGAAGGAGGCCTCAGCCGAGTAAAGAGATCTACCCCCAACTCATTGCTTGGAGAAGCGACTGACCCTGAGGGAGTTGGAGGAGCGAAGAGCTCACGTAGGAAGGCATTTACGGAGGGAGAATTGAAGGTATTGTGGACCCAGGCCCCAGAAAGCCTTGTGGACAATGCAAAGGGTCTTGAATTTAATCCTTGCAGCCACTGGGAGCCAATGAAGAGATTTCAGGGCTGTAGAGATACGATACCAGGGCTTGAGGCCAAGGACAAGTCTTGCAGTCCTGTTCTGAATGAGTTGCAGAGGGCAGAGAGTACAAGCATGCAGATTTAGAAAGAGGCTGTTGCAGTAGTGCAGCCTAGAGAGAACCAGAGCTCTAGAGACAGTGAGCTTCTGGGGGAAGGAGAGGAAAGGGATTATAGGACTGACCAGGCACATGCACTGTTTGTCAAATGCTATCAGTGTCATCTGCTTATTACAGGAGGTTGTCTTGTAACACCTGTTTCAAAGCTAGTTGGGTGCCTCAGGCTACTTTAACATGGAAGAGCTGTTCGTGCGTAGGAGCAAAAGGTTAGCTTGTGACAGAGGCTTCATTAGAAATCATGTACAGCAGGTTACCAAGCAACAGGGAATTCATTAAAAGACAGGGACAACAAGTGACTGAGAATTCGTACAAGTCCTTGTACAGCAGGTAAGCATGTGACTAGGGATTTGTTGCAATCCAGTAGTTTAAGGTAATCATGTGACTGGGTATTCGTTCAAATCATGTACAGCAGGTTATGGATTGCAGATCAGCACGTGGCTGGGGATTTAACAAGCCAGGGATTGCAGATCAGCACGTGACTGGGGATTTAACAAGCCAGGGATTGCAGATCAGCACGTGACTGGGGATTTAACAAGCCAGGGATTGCAGATCACCACATGACTGGGGATTTAACAAACCGGGGATTGCAGATCAACCGGTGACTGGGGATTCATTGTAATCCAGGTACTGTGGGTACGTATGGTAGTGGGAAGTCGATAATGCATGCATGTTAGCCTGCGAGTGCTGATTCCTTGGGAGACTAGAACACAGCATTTGTTTGACCTTTCTGCCCTTTTATGTACCACCGTCTAGACTCTCCTGACTGGGGGTAAATTGATGTAAATTTATAGCCTGGTCCTTTAACCAATTAAGTTTATACAGTTTGAAAAACGATGCGTCATCATAGTACCCCCGTGCCCTACATGTAAACCCCTGGGTGTGTCCTCTATGTATAGCGCTCAGGTGCTTCCTGGCTAGGTTTGCTCTTTGGAAATTCAATAATATGCACATTGACAGTGAGATCTCTGCTGAAAAATGAGAGTTGCAAAAAATAAAATGGCAGACCCACTACAAATAAAGTTTTGCTTTTGGAGCCCTCTTTGAAGATTGAAGATTGGACAAGGGTCAGAAAATACACCGTGCAGTGGACACACTGACCAGACCTGTTGCCTCATGGTGTTTATAGATTTGCTTTCACTGTAACATGTCTCCCCCCATCTGTCCTCGTCCAGACTGCCTTGATATTTGGATGTGTTGTGAAGGCAGCCGGGCATCTCAGAAGCCTGCCGCTCCCTCCACCACATCCAGCCAACTCCCCATTGTCTGCACACATTTTGTTTTCAGTTACAAATCACATTAAATGTCTCATTATGTGAATGTTTAATGTTTTTTTCTTCTTTTTTTTCTTTCTCCTCTTGAAAACATCCACAAATGTTTCTTTTGTTTTCATTATTCATCTATCTCCACCTGCTTGAAATGCTGCACTGCATGCTCCAGTCTGTAAGTTGTCGGGCGTGTTATTTATTTTTCTCTCCCCTTTAATAAGGTTTTCTGGGTGGTTGTAGCCATCTTTGCTGGGCTCCTCTACATTGCCTTGCCTTTCACCCCTGTTAGGGCTTTCCTTCCGGGTCGGCTGGTGAAGATCTGATGTGTATTCTTTTCTCTAAGATGTGTTCATTTGTAAGTGTTGTGGGTGTGTATGCACACGCGTGGGGATGTAATTAAGTCCACATTCTCTTTGCTTGCATGTCCTATTATATTGATAGTTGGGGCTTTGCAATGAGCGCCACCTGCCAAAAAAAACAGTGATAGTTTAAGGGATCTCTCCATGACTATAACATTGTTTGCCAAGAACATTGATCTGTTCTCGATTTCCACAGGCGGATAAAAGTGTGGGCATATGCATGCTGACATGCTAATGGTGACAGCCGCCTTGACCCCTTAAAGTGCTCCCAATTGCACTAACGCACCTCTCTGTGATTCTAAGTAGCGATTGTTCACTCTTATAAGCACACAGTCATCTGGCATGCAGAGCATTGTATAGAAGTAGGATGAATTTCATCCTCACATGCTTTGGCGACTGCAGGTCTCAGAATGCAGTTGCATCTGTGAGATCCCTTCTCTGTAGGAACTCTGACTTACTAATGAACACATGAAGGAGTTTGGCATCCCTGGCTGACCTTTTCATCGGGAAGTGGGTGAGTGATAGGCGATGCAGAGTGCTGGCACTTGAAGATCATTTTGAGGAAAGGGCATGGGGTGGGATCAGGGGTCAGATCTGTGTCCTTCAGTTCATTCTTAAGTAGCATTTTGAGTAGCTGTATGCCAGTGCATGCCAGGCTAAATATTCTATGATGCTCTGCCCTAAGGTTGGTAACCCAAATACGCTCTCCTTAATGAGTCCTGGTGTAGAAACAATGGAGGGTGGTCTACGGGTGACAACTTCGGCTTAGTGGAAAGTCATGCAATTTAACATAAACATCCAGAGATGTGCTTGGATGGTCAAGGATGCCAACCAATAGAAGATAACTCTGAGTTAGTTTAATGCAGGACCTCAACCTGGCTAAACACTGCGATAATGACCATGTACCTAGAATAATGCTGTGGAGCACTAGGTGGAAATAGCCAGCAGATAAGGGAGGCTGTGTTAGCACTCCATAAACTAATGGGTGAGCCCCCATCTCTAGTAGGAGTCCAGTTCTGCAGAATGTGAAGACGCCTAAATGATAAACCTACCACTTTTCTTTTATAGCAACACAACGTGTTTGGATTATCAGAAAATACCTATTTTTTAATCAAAATATATTTGTACTTGTCTAAAATTACACCAGCTACAAATGAGAAAGATTATTGTTACTCCTTAGGAAAAAAAAACATTTTACCACTAACTTTCCAAAATCTAGAGAACAACTCCTCAGATTCTTACAGGTCAATGGTTTAAAGTGCATGTCTCATGAGGAGAGGCTTGAGAAGAAAGGATCTGCTGAGGTACAGAGTGCAGTAGAGGGCCCGTAGACCACTTTCAGATCTTTGAAGGAGATCCACTGTGTACACGCAGGAATCTGTTTTAATTAGAAGACTAACCCTACGCTACACTTTGGGACCAACACGACTGTGAATTGGGATAACGTTGGAGAAAGAAATTCGCAGAAAGTGTGGCAGGTGCATAAAGCACCCATCCCTCGTAGCTAGGAGATGCAACTGAAATTAATTAGTGGTTTGAACAGGCAGGCGTAAAAGCACTGGGTAAGCAAATAAAACGATGGAACCCAAAGGTAGACCAGAAAAGGGCAGACTGGATGTGCTTAGCAGTCAATATTCACTGGTCAGTGCTATGCATCTAGGTAACTGATCATCCATGGTTGTTTGTGCTGCTTGTAAGTGAAGTGGATCTTTTGCCTACAACAGAGAAGCCCATTGTATGAAGTGCATAGTGAGCTGGAGAAGGGGGATTCCTGCCAGTGTTGGGCTTTGCACTGGGGATTGTCCGCCTGGCAATTAGCCTTAATCTTTGAAAAGCAACGAGGTATTGTTCACTTGCGGTTCTTGGAGAACCCTTGCATATCTAAACAAACTAATGCAGAGTACTTGAAGGTTTTCAGCCTGGCACCAGTTCCCATTGATCCCGTTCAGCTATTTGTGCCACATTGAAGTTTTACCACCAGGTATGGGATGGTACTTATGTGGCCCCCTGCAAGTCTGAATCCCAGTTTGGAACTTTTGCCTTGGTACAGGAGCACCCTTGGCCACTTAGAAATTCCCGCCTGCCCAATAGTGCTCTGTAGGGTTGAAAGGTTGGCGTTATAAGGTCAGGCTTCCCGCCATGAAGAAGCCCCCGGGAACTTTAACCACAGCTTAGGAACTGGCATGGGTTTGATTAAGGGATTTATAAAAAGCCTCTATAAGAAGTCATTCCAAATCAAAACGGAAAAAGGCAGAAGACGAATTAAAAAAATATAATGCATTGATGGATGTCTGTGGGATTCTTTCATGTGATTCTGGAGTTCTTGCTCCCTCCCTGACCTCTGTGGATAAGCTAATCTAGATGTAGTTCATCATTGTCTTTCCATATGTTAATAGTAGGACGCCCCCACTCTAGACTAACAACCCTTATGCGTATGTGGAATGCCATCTTCACCAGGTGCCCGACTCTTTCACTCATAGTCCCCGGCTGAGTTCCACCATGGAAACGCAAGGAGTGTAAAAGGGAGTGGTGAAGAGTAAGAAGTGGAGGGTCATTGAAGAGGTTGGTGAATATATAAGCCGTGATCGGGACGGGTCCAATTGCGGGCTAATTGAAGTGCAAAGCTTTCCTCCCGGAGTCCTACAGAGTTTCAAGTTTCACGTAAGATCTCAAGGTGCACAAGTGTTGAAACAGATTCATCAATTGACTGTCAGGTTCCTGACTCCAAAGAAATTGGCCCTTTCCTCGGCCCAAGGGCTAAGCAATGGGCAGTACTGAGCCAGCCACCTGAAGTCCTTGTCCTAGAGCTGGTGAAGGGTGGGCCTTCTTTTCTAGATCAGCCTTTAGTGTGAGGGCTTGCGTGGTGGTAATGGGCCTGCAGTGTATTTCTTCTCTTTGCTGGTCCACTGGTGGAACTATCTGTCAACCTTCTCACTGAGTAGTACTAACCCCTCTTTCCTTAACTCCCACTCGCTCTTATTCATCTAATGAGAAGTTGCCTCTCCCTTATTGTAATGCCTGGTTGCTCGGTGATGGGCTGGTTTCAGTTAAAGGGGACGTTACTGTTGTTTACTCATTGACATAATCTTCTTGCTTCTGTAGACTGTCCACAGAGAAACCGTGATGGTGTTTAAGATAACAAGCACTAATCTACAGAATGGTGTGCCTGATGATTGGGATGGGAGGGATGAGGCAGGGGGAAACGGTCAGAATTCACTTCCTGGACGAGGGTAAAAGACATTTTCAGACGTTTGTCTCCAGTCCCCGTGCTGGTCCAGCAGTGGTGTCCACTAAAGAGGGATTAACGGGAACATTGCAACCCATTATTTTAAAAACTTGTGAACCATCTGGGGCCAGCTTCCATCCTATACTTACACAGCCATTTTAACAACTGTCCTGGCAATCGCAGGTGATAAGGGATTGAAGGGGGCGTTTGGGGGAGTCAGCGTTGTAAAAGGTAAGATAGCACCGTTCTTCATTACGTCCTTTCCCCTATTTCTCCAGGTTAGAATCATGATCAATCATGCAGATAACTAGGAACTTTTGATTTGCCAATGGCTTCTCAGTTGCTTGAATTTGGGAACAGGCAGCCTTCATATCAAACCGACACCACCCCCCCAAGTCAAATCAGTAATTCAAAATCACTGAACAGCAAAATAAACCAGTGGGGAGTAACCATCCCATTTCCTGCCTCCTACCCTGCACTTGAGCCTATGATGTAATCCAGCTCTGTGGCATTCTGCATAATTCTCCCCTGCATAAGATCATACGGCGTCCCCCCCAGGAACATAAAGGCCACTGCATTTCGGATTGAGTAGACACAAAGCAGTCACTTATGATGAAGAGGAACCAGATCAACAGGAAGCTTCCGAACAATGTCTACCCCATAAGAATAAACTACATCTGCAACGTCGCCACACCACCACAGAGCATATTGCTTTCACGCCCAGCGATAACGGGGACATTATTTGAACCTTCTAGTTTATAAACCACATGACTGAATAACCCATGGCCAAAGAGTGTGCCGACCCATAGACATGATCAGTAATGGTAATAGTCGACACCTAGGTGCTCAATCTCCACTCATCTTCACTCATCTTCACTGCGCATGAATAACCCATTTCCTGAAAGTCCTCCCTAAACTCAAGTGACGAGGCCAGCTAGAGGCGTACCAAAGTAGTTAATGGAAGCTAGCAACCACACAACTAAGCAAGCATATAGAAGTCGCAGCCTTTTCAATGATTAATAGTGTCAGACCTAGCCAGAGGCGAAAAATACTTGTGGACATTGTGTACCATTGACAATAACAGTGGTCTTCCTAGAATGACAACCATACTCAGAAAGCATCATAACCACAGAGAAGTCTGAGGTGCTTCTCTTTCCTGACCAACTCGTATTAGTGATTTCCTGAGCACATTTAACTCTCACAGCAGAGGTCTCTATAAATTACCAGCTGCCACCATACGGCTGATCGTTTACATGACGTAGCTAATTTTGGGTGTAAATTGTACACATGTGGAAGATGCTTGAGTCTTCTTCAAAATGTCATGAGACTTCGGTAACCTAATCAGAAAGACTTACTGGCTTGCGGCTATCACTCGGGGTGCTATGTTACCCCGAGTGGGACGGGTATGCCCAGACGTGGGTCCCGTGCCTGCTGGGCCTAGAGACCCAAGCTACTCCTCACTGATGAGGCCCAACAAGGCCGAAACATGTTTGGGGATGCTTGTGGTCTTGTGCAGAAGGGATGTGACCTAGCAGTTCGGGCTGGACTACCCCTTTTGGGGTGGGGCCAAACCTGATTTGCATATGGTCTTTCCCCTTCTGTAATGGCTTGGCAGGCGAAGAACGATGGTCTGGAGGGTTGCCCAGAGCAACGCCAGAGGTTAAGATTCATTCTAAACCTTCCAGCCATCACCTCTTTGTTTTTGCAGTCAACCAGGCTATCAAAGCCTGGTTGACTGCTAATTTTAAAAGAGATTTAAGAGAGTCCATTTAGCCGATAAACAATAGGTTCTATCTCTGAATACTCCACAGGCTACTTGCGCATTGTAGAAGATGATTATATGAATATTAACTCTGGGGCCAAGACGCAAAACATGCAGGCCCCGATGAGTTTGATCTTATACCACTGCTAAAATCTACAATCGCCAAACTTGATTACTGTTAAGGAATCCGGTAATTCTAGCAAATCCAGAGGTTTACAGCTTAAGGCTATTCCCGATTTTGGAGTCCCATTGGACTTAATTGGGGATCTACGGGACTACTGCATGCAGTGATTGTGCACGCATCTTTGCCGCTACTTTTTGTGGAGGATTGATCTCCTTGTCCTACGGACCAGCTCTTTCCCATATGAGTTTCAGAACCCATAAGGAGGAGAAGGGGCGAGACAGGCGGTATTTGGAAATATCGGCCATTTTACCTTTACCATCACACTCCTAATGAGGTCCTTTCAGTGCAATTAGACACTGACCTGAGCATGGGCATGTAAATAAGCACAATTGTCTCAAAGCAGCTGTTCCCACATACAACAAGTGAAATTCCAAAGCTATCTGCAACATAGTTTGGCAGTCCTAAGATCTAAAAATGTACTATAGGAAAATCCTACACCTTTTAACACCGACACACTGATCACCTGACCCTGTATACAAAGCTTGAGCAGGTAGCACCAATCCACCAAGATTCAGAAAACAATTAATTCACAGAGCCAAGACAAGGAACATACTTTGAACTTCCCTCATGGTTGACAAACTCATACATAGATTTAATTCAGCCAACAATTGATCCCAGCATCGGACGACCTGCCTCCACGTGGGGTCTGTTTCCCAACAAAACGTGAAAGTGCACCTTTATAAGAAGGAAGTAGCAGCTGAACAATAGAAATAGAAGAGCCCACAGCCTTCAAAGATCTACTTAGTTCACAGTCTGAATCAAACCCCACACAGGAAGGAACAACTGCTGCAGATGTGCCCATTGTGATTCCTTCAGCTGTCCATGAAGCCCAGGCCGCATCGGAAATCTTGCCGTCTCCTTGAACACATTTCCCACTGAAATCCAAACCCATAAAGTGGAATTGTATTCTCACATCTGCTGAACACTGTATGAATGATTTCCCAGTTGCATGAAATCTAGTCCAATTCAAATTAAAATGCCATCACTGAATGATGGCACGCTTTTGAATTGATGCAGCATTATTAATTTATCTATTTAAAAACCTTTTAAGAGTTTGCAGGAGGAAAAAGTACGATTAAACTTTCTTCAAAGTCCACAGTGATCGGCATTGCTTTGTATAGGGGTTGCCATTTTGATTAGTTATTTTGTCAAAGTCCTGTCCACTAACTGCGTGTTGCAAGACTCCATTTAGTTCACTGGTTCACACCTTTTTTATGTTTTTAAGCGCACTGATTGGATGCATTTAGTCACACCTTCCAGTTCCTGTGATGGCGCCTCTGTGTTGCGTGGATTGTTGCCCGGTGCAAGCTCCAATTGACTGCTTTGCATGTAGTACTTCTCCCTTCCTGATCTTTGGCTTTTGCATCAAACTAAAGGCTAGACATTAAACCCCCTGGGGATTGTTCCAGGAGGGATCTCGCTCAGCCAGGAAGTAGCAAAGCAAGCATGCGGATGGCTTGCTAGACTTCTGACCTTTTCTGCCTGCCTGACCTGGAAATTGGGGAAGGGTGTTTGCGTGTAGTTCTGAGCTTAGCCATCCTTTGCCTTCTTCTGAACTTGTGTGTCTTTTCCCCTCCCTTTCCTGTGCCTTCTGCTCTCTTGTACTGTTCTCCCGTCTGTGTCTCTCCAGCCTTCTACACAGCAGCGCCACTTACCTCCGCTGGGATCCTGCCGGTCATGCAGTCGCTGTGCCCTGATGGCCAGAGAGACGAGTTTGGCTTCCTGCAGTATTCCAATTCTACGTGAGTAAAGAAATGCAATTGTTTACCACCCATCCTGTTGTACTGGATGTATCCTTTCACAGTAAAATGTCTGCTGAGAGACAATGACCTCAGTTGGGTCATTGTTATTCAACTGATATGAGATGATGCAAGAATTGAGTTGACATCCTGCTTTTCATGTCAGAGGATGTTTCTGTCTATCACATGTTCTTATAAAATAACTTAGACTCCTTGAGATGTATATGGGGCTGATTTACTAAGCTAAATTAGTAGCTTAAGTAAGAACTTGGGTCATTTTTTGGTAGAAGTTTTACTTATCCTATTCTTTTGAGCTTAGTAAATGTAGTTTTGCTTAAACTACTTTTTTGAGTTTAGTAGGGTGTGTGTGTGTGTGTGTGTGCGTGTGTGTTTGATTTACTAAGCTAAAAAATAGTGTAAGTGAAACTTGCACCAAATCATTATGGATTAATCCAGTGTAGTCTATAAAGACACAGATGATCTATCTTTGGAGGAACATATAAACAAACCACTCCTTGTCTTCTGTAATTTGTAGAAGATTGGTCTTATCGTGTGTTGTGGCGCTCAATAGGAATGCTTTTTGTTTAATTTCAATTAATTCAAAGTGAGCCGATACCCGACCCGTCTCACACCCCTTTTTACAAATACCCGGGTCACAATGGACCAGGAACCAGGCCGGTTGGTGAAAAATACATTTATTTATTTTTAAAATTCACAAAAATCACACATTTTAATATTGGGCCGCATCACCAATGGGGTGATAATTACAATGGGAATGGACGCAATGCACTTGGTTACCCTTCTAGTAGAACATATCCAAAGCACAATTGAATAGGACCACCTTTTGAATTAGGATAGATAGCACCCAAGTTAAGGTTTCCCCCCTGCAATGTCCCCTCACCCCACAAAGGCTTGGTCCTCATGCATATCACAGATTACCAGGCCCCTACCCAGTCGCTATCAGCACCTCTCCCCACCCCCACTGCATTTACCGCTGCGGGCCCCTGCTTGGTGGCTGTGCACCCCACCCTGGGATTTGTCCGCCCTAGCACTTAGCCTGAGGCCTCCTCCTGGCTCCCCCTGGTGCTTTCCTCCTGGGCACCCACCAGCACTTATCCACCCACCACCCCTATCCCTAGCACTTATCTTCACTGCATTTTCACGTCTGAATGCCACAACGCCTAATAGCACCAATAATTGTTATTAATTCCCCTTCTTCCCTCCCTATTTAGCCTTGTGGCGCCTTGAAACACAATTCTGTTGTATAGGCACCTAACAAATGCTCATTAAATAAAATAAATAAACAGAGGCTCAACCCATCTCGACAGTCCAGCCATTCGCATATATCCATGCACTGCTTGCACCCATCAACCGATGGAGGACAGAAAATGTCTTGCCCCAGTATTGAGCTGTAGTGAAGTGAAAGAGTAAAATATAAGCTGCACGTGGAATGGTACAGATTTCTCCTAGTACAGATGTCTCCTGCCGTACGGTTCACAGGGAACGACATTCTGGACATTTTCAGCATGGCAGAAGCCTAGCATGCCTTTGAATCTGTGAGTGTTGACTTGCTGGACAGCTGCTGAAGCATCATGCTTCCTCCACTGATGCCATTTGACCTAGAACTAATACGGCTATGGGGAGGATACTGGTAAGTCCTCCTGCTACTCACTGGATGGAGCCATTTCTGGAAGGAATGTCTCTGCCCACTGCTGCTTAGAGATTTCTCTTGCTCTCAACACCACACATTCCCCATGCAATACAATGCTGCCGTAGTATGTTGGCCTTTGCCTCATAGTTCCAAAGCCGCTCCACCAATACCACCACACAAAATAGCCACCTGGGAGCTAGAAATGGGAACATTTCTTCAGCCATGTTACCCTCACCACAGGGATCACATCCCCATAGCCACACTAAATCGCTGCCTGGAAAAGAGCATTGAGACCTTCCTGCATGCAGAGTCCATCTTCTCTGCCAGTGTTCCTGGCTACGGGTATTGTATTGAGCCACCCTAGAAGATAATGATGTACTTCCTGAAGAGTCTTCTGGGTGAACTTTCTAACACTGTCCTCTTGTGCAAGTCAGCATGCAGCAAAGTAATTTCAGAGCACACCCCAGACCCAGATTATTCACTGGGGATTTGGGACGCAACAACCTCACTGCCCTCTGGCAGAGGAAACCGAGGCTGTTGAAGGTTTGGAACCTATATGGAAAGCGGTTGTAGTAGCCCAGCTTCTCTAGGAAATCCTAAAGAAAAGTGTGGTGGGCAGTGATCCTTTACAAGAAGGAAGGTCCAAAGTGGAACAAAGAGCACACATGATCATTAACCTTTCAACTTTGCCTCCTGCCCTTGGGCTTCTCTTTGAAGCCTACCCAAACGCCTGAGAATCTTTGCAGTTCAGGTCAAGTGCCATGGGCGACTGAAAAAGGGAGGTAGTGTGTCACATGTCCCTCTATAATCCAATCACAGTGCTTCCGATGGCTTACACACTTCAGGTGGTGCACAGGGTCCTCTGGAAAAGCAGGATGTGTGGTCCACACAAGTCTCCTGCCTACACAGCTGAGTCAAAGGCACACCAGCTGTTTAGAACTGCACTTTGGCAAAATCAGTGACACTCATGGCGTGACTTATTTTGCATCCAGTGCAACAACTCTAGGTCTTCAAAATACAGATAGAATAATGCAATGTTAACAGGTGGATAAATTACTCCCAGATTTTATGTATAACAATCGCAAGATGCGCACGCCTGCCTTCTAACACTATTAATTTCAAATCCAAGGAAATGGGAGACAAAGGGCATCATTACGAGTATAGAGCCAGCCATGCCCTTAACAAGGGCATGGCTGCCTCCATACAGGGTTCCAATACCGGGTTCTGTGAATGATGAATTACCGGGTCATTCCGACCTTGGAGGACCCCGTAATTCCTCATGCACAAAACCATTCCCCATTCCCATTTGAGGCCTCATAGGGCTCAATGGGAATGGGGATGGAGCTAATAATGGGCCCGTTAATAATAGGCCCGTTATTAGCTCTTTGGTCCCCTCGCGGGACCTGGAAAGGACGTCTGGTTTTACCAAACGTCTGTTCCGGGTCACGCTAGAGGACCTCGTAATCAGGCATCGCGTAATAAACGGTGCCGGTCCCATACCGGCACCGTTCATTACGGGACCGCCAGGGTCGTAATGAGGCCCAAAGAGATTTGTCTTGGGATATTTTTATTCATAACCTTATTTTCCCAACACTGTTTCACCCTGGATGTGCACCTCGAACAACTGTACTTTCCTTTTTCGGGCAGAGAGGTAGGCTTCTCCACATATATACATCATCCTGGCCTGCTCCCAGTATCTGGCAATGAGGTGTTCGATTCCAGAACCAGTTTCTTGGCTGGGCCTCCGTAGAGCACTGGCAGCTGCTGCCATAGCAAGGTGGGCGCACAGCTGGGTGTATCCAAGTTCATCACTACTAGTATTTCAAAGTAAGACTCATTAGTGCGTCATTTCTTGCACCAAGGATTTATTGTCGGTTTTAAATGTTTGCCGCTGGAATCGTGGTATCTACGTATCTACAAAGTCACACAGGAAGTGCTAGAAGTAAGGCAAAAAAGTAGTGGAACTGTGACTGGCAAAGGATGGTGGGGTATGTGGGACGGAGCAAGGTGCAGCATGTGTTTTCTGGGACTGTGGATGGGTAAGGTTGACAGCCATGTGTGTGGAACAGGATGATTGAGGTCCTCTAATGTTTGTCATTAATTTCTCTAAGTGGTCGGTCAGTTGGGACATTTATATATGGCCTTTTGAACTGACCCACCTCCACTCACTGATCTTAACCTTGCTGGAACCCATACTTAACACCTCCCTAAACAGCAGCTGCTTCCTCTATCAACAGAGGCCTGCCACTAGACCAATGGGTGCTGTCATGAATAGAATTTGGTAATGTATTACGAAACCTGGATCCCAAGATTGAACCTCTTTTATCTCCCCCAGTCAGATCCCTTGGAATGAATAGTCGGTGGTCCTTAAGTATCCAAAAGGAGTGCTTTAGAATAGCCCAAGGGACTAGTCACTAAGCCTCCCGCTATAACTGTATACCTGTTTAGTAGCATGAAGGGGCAAATCCCAAGTAGCCACCTAATTGTGAAATAAAATCCTGTGAAAATAGCACAAACATTTATCAACTGTATCGACAACTTGACAGGTTTTCCAAAACCAGGCGCAGATGGGGTGTTGGGAGAGAGTTTCTTAGTGTTAGCAGGACCTTCTCCATCTTCTAAAAGTTACGATGAAGCCAGAGGGAGTCCATCCAGGCTGAGAGCTCATCCATGCTTCATGAATGCATGTTAAAACAGATTTCCGTTTGCTTGTATCTTCCATAGGGTGGACAAATGAACGGGTTTGCTTTTACTTCATAAAGAGCACCTGGTTGTAAAATGGTAGTGGAACTGTGGTATGCCACTCTCCATAGCTCCTGCACACAGGTCCATCATGGTTGTGCTCCTTCTCTGCCTTTTGCTTGCACCTACACTGCGCACATACACTCCGTCCTTTCTGGAGTGTGTGGTGTGCAGCCTGGGGGAGGGAGTATAAGGGGGCTGGTGAGGAAGTGTGATGGGGAAGGATTAGGGCAAGTGCATGCTACAGTGACTTTTTGGGGCTCCTGCCTTATTTGTATGTTTTGTAGAGGGCTGAGAACTTTAGGTTAATCGACTTGCTTAAAGATTCACTCCTGCGGTGTGATGTGCGGGTGGAGAGCTAACCCATGCAGTAGTTTATTAGATGTGCCGCAACCTTTCGAGTCATGACTCGGAAAACTGCAAGAACCTCTGCAGGGTTCCTAATGTCAGCCTGGTGGTCGCAACCCAGAGCTCCCCCTTCCACTATTCTCCAGTTCCATCACTTGTTTGCATGTTCTGCCTTTTGATGACGGCATCAGATGACGAGCCGCCATGCTGGGCACACCTGCCAAACCCTGCAGCCTTTTTATCCCCATACTACTTGCAATGCCATCACTCCCAGTAGCCGGTAAACTGGAATAATGCAAAGTGGCCGACAGGGCAGCTATCTAACTATGGCGCAAGCTCTTTCGCATAAGTGGTCCCATTGTAGTTCCTCACCCCTACTGATGTGTATGTGTAGATCTTCCTTGTCAACTTCTCAAATGCATATACAGCGGTTCCTCCTTCCTTGCCTTTGCATTGCTACATAGAACAGCACAGATACATGTGTAATCCCTGGATTTGGCTGATTTGCTCTTTAATCTGTACATTAACTTGTTTTGTTAAAGATTGTTTACATTTGGGCAGGTCAATGTACAATATAAGAACTGTATCCCATCCTTACATCGTTTGGAAACTGATTGAAAATCTCCCACTGCCCTTCTCTTCAAACTAAGCGTCCAGCTAATTCCTGCTTGTCCTTTGTCTTGTAGGTGCCGTGTTGCTTGCTACAAGTGTAGACATATGTGATTTTGGATGTGTTTCTCGGTATGCCAGTGTTATTGAATATAGCACTTCTTTAGCTCTTCATGGACTTCTTCCCAGTAATCATTGTGCAGTGTTGTAGACGTAAGAATGGGGTGGCAGCAAATTGCATTGCAAGTTTGAAAAGGATTTTACTTATTTGATATTTATTTTACTTTGGGTCTCACCCTAAGTTACTGGGGGAATCCAGACGTGGACCCCTTGCTCACTATTCTTAGAGAGGCACAGATCCACCCTACTGATGAGGTCCAACCAGACCGAAATACGTGTCTGGGGTTTCTGTTGGTACTCTTGTTCAGAGGAGAATTGCCTAGCATTTCAGTGCTGAACTGCCCCAGGGCAGGACAAATACTGATATGTTTGGGATATTTCTTCTCTGTGAAAGATAGTGAGCTAAAGACTCTGGGTAAGTATCTCATAACCAGGACTAATGTCTGGCAGAGAGACTCCCAGGACCCCCCTTGTTATTTGCAGGTGGCAGAATATACAGCTCATTCCATGCATCACCCAGAACTAATGTCGTGTTATTTGGCTGTGTACCATGCACTGCTGCCATGTGCGTGATCTCCGGGCGCTCTAATGTGAGATAGTTACAGCCTTGCAGGGACTGGAAACGCAAACGTGGGCACAACTGGCAGTATCCACTGGGACAGACCTCGTCCCGGGAAACCACTATGGGGGTAGCGGGCGCACTACGGACCCCCATTATATTACAGTGGTGAACAAGCTTGAGCAGAAATGGGCGGCTCGGGAACCGGGCACGGGCTTTCTGCAGAAGCAGGTCCTAGGTTTTCATTGGTTCATGGCAACGTTTGGCTAGCCTGTCCTTTTAAGTGGCGCAACAAGTACAACACTGCTGAACTCCTGCGTTGAGGTGCCCCTCCTTCCTAAGTCACGTGAGAAATCCACTGTGTTGCTATGTCAGGCAGCCGACCTTTGTCTGAACTTAGAATCGATAGCGAGCCTGGCTTTTGTGTGCCCGGCATCCACTGGATGGAAGTGGCGCGCGCAGGGATTTAATTACTGTAATGCGGCCGGCAGTAAAAGGCGACTGGATGTGAGCGCAGCTGGGAGGGAAGCCCAGGTGCTGCTGACGTAAAGGATGAAGGGGCCGGCCACGATACTGGAATCCCACGCACCGACACAGAGGGAAGCGTGACCAGTGTTTTTCAAGGACAAGCACAGAGGAGGGAGGAGGAGGGGAGGTGTGGTGACTTGGCTGTATTCCATTATTATTGTGGAAGTCCCAGGGACGGCTGTTAAAAATGTGGTGATCTAAAACAGGGAATAACGGGATCAGGTGCAGAGGGGTGGAATGCCATGATCTTGGAATTGCAGGAACAGTGGACATAAAGTGGGGGTGAGGACAGGGCACTTCAGCAGCAGGCAGAGTAAGTGTGACGAAACAACTTCCGAGGCACCAGTGGTCCAGGGATGAATATCACTTTCTAAACAATCAGCCCCACACCTCTAGTACACCAGAACGGATCCGAACAGATTGGAACACAAGTAAATTATAAACCTCCTTGTCCAATTTTGGTAACGTGGACGGAACGGCAGGCTTCTCTCCGCAAGGTTGTGGATCGTTGGTTAGTTGCAACACAGTGAAAATACAGTTATTACCCAATGTTAAAAGGGACTGTCCAGTCAAAGTTGTATACAAATGTCTACTTTATTATTATTACAACAGACAGTTCTAGCACACTGCAAAATACAGCCCACCCTGTAAAGGAGCACAGAGGTCAGACAGTTTTACGAAAGAAAAGGGATGCACTCTGGATACTGACAGGCGGGTAGTCAGTAAAGCAAGTCTTAACTGTTCAAGGTTGTTTGATTTCAGCACCAAGGGAGCAAGGGGTTGTAAATGTCACTAGGGGCCTTTGGAGAAGGACTAGGGGAACAGAGCCGCAATGTACCTGGTGCTTGAGATGATCTTGATGCTTGACAGCATGAAGTCAGTTCAGGATGCTTTGCAGCTCTGTCGACGGAGTTCAAGATGGCAGACAGCTGCTGGTATCAGGCGGAAGGCAGTTTGGCAAGGTTTGATGGAAGGCTGCAGGCTGGCCTACACTATCGGCTATGGGTCAAGAAACGTCTTTGTGCTGGTTGGAAGATCTGGAATGCTGGTTGAGGCGTCGTCTCAGGCAGCTTTAGTGTCTGCAGCGTGACAACAGTCAGTGGTGCAGCCGCTCACGGTTCAAACGCTCGACTGCCTCGATAATTTCCTTAAAAGTTGGTGCTGGTTGGTGCTTGTTGTGGCACTCCTCCTGGCTTCTTCGCAGGGCTTGTGTCGTCATTTAAGGCAGATGGGCCAAAGCTGAGGAGAGTGTTTGCAGGCAACGTCCTTGTGCTTTGTTCAGAGACTCTCTTGCACTTCTCACCTAGAAAGCTTGCTGACAGAATCTAGCAGGGCACGCTGGGTGCTGGCTTGGTACCGGTTCTGGGGCTGCTGGCGGGTCCTCAGAGTCCGGTATCTCGCTCTGTTCCCTCTGAGATGTTTAGGGGAGCGATCTTGCTTCCCTCTTGGAAATCCTGGCCTTCCTTCAACGGCTGAAGCTGTAAGGGAGACTGTACCTTCAGCCAGGGTCCAAAGAAGTCCTTGTTACTCCTTTCAAAGTCGTCGATGATCTGCCAAAAGAAGGGCTCAAACCTCTTTTAAATTGAAATGGGCACGTGATTGGTGCAGGCTAAGCCTACCTTAATGAACCAATCCTGAGTCCCCACCAACAATCTTCTGTTATGTGTGAGGTCATAACCAGATTGCTTTGCAATAGGAAATGTAATGGTGACATGTACTACTAAGCCCCACCCATCTTCCTGACTGTTGTGGATCAAAGTGTCTCTGGTTAATTGAGCTCTCTGTGACACCTGATCAAAGCGCAGGTCGCCTTTGAAGTTTGTGGCGAGAACAGACTTTGTCTCCATCAAATCACATTCTGCTTTCCTCTGAAAGGGGGTTCCCAGCAGGAGTGGCATACTGTAAACATTTGTCCCAGACATGACATTCACTGACCTTCATACAGAGGGGTGGGAGCTAGCTTCAAGTTGACACATTGCATATCAACGAGGGGTTCGTTTCCTGTCCCTTGTGTTAGTTCTGTGACTCAGCCTCTTCGCAGACCTCCTTTTGTTTAACTCTCATCAGTATGCGCTGCCACCACATAGAACGTTGACAATAGAATAGGACTGATCCATGGAGCCTTTGATATTTAACTAGGTTGGTCATGGCAGAAGGAAGGTGTTGCCTTCCCCCTTCCTCAGATGCTTTGATGTACACGTGGCTGTCACATTCCAGCTAAAGGTGACCGGGATGACTGTGCATGTAGAATATGTCCCCCCGGAGTACACTTGACTATGTGTCTGCTGTGTGGCGATCACAGGAAAATATGAGTGGATTAGCCCCACACATTTTCTTCAGTTGATCTCCCATTATTCTATTACAAAATTTCAAAAAAGCCCATTCGAGCGCACACTTCCTATGCAGATGGTTGAATTCCTCACAGTGAGGCGCTCAAACCATGATGAGGTATGTTACCAGCTATGGCCTTAGGCATCTTATAAGATGGAAAGGTACAGGGGGCACCAGATTCAGGTCACCACTGTAACAGACTCTGATGGGGGTGGCATCATCAACAAGCATGGTCTGTATGTCTGTGGATGGGACCGGCAACAAAGGCACATGGTCTCAGAACACCCAGGTGCAGACACTGGTAGTCTGACTATGTACTACTATCCTCAGGAACTGAAATATTGGGCATGTGGCCAGGGCCTGGGCATTTCAGGAACAGAGAGTGAGTGACCATGGCCTTGGACGCCCAGGAACCAAACTACTTCGGATCACTACAGTCCTAGGAAATTGTGAAGCTGAAACTGAAAAAGCAGACCTGCCTAGTCTCCTGGTTTATCCCATAGACTTTGGGTTTTTACGCTCTTCTCCAGGTCTCTGGGGAAGAGAATGAGTCTCTGGGATTTACAGCCCTCCGAGTAACTCTGTGATGATGCCTCATTGTGATTGGCTACAAACACACCTCTAGTGGCCATTCACATGGAAGAGTGAGCGGAGACAAAGCATTGAGCACAAATCCCGCTCTGATTGATGTCATTTGACACCTGATTTAAAAAAAAAAAAAAGGAAAGTGGGTCAGTGGGTGGAGTCTCAGAAATGGGGTGCTGCGTCTGATGACAACATTCTCTGGGTATGCAGGTCTGTGAGGAAGTATGGCTGTAGGATGTAGAGCCCTCAGAGCAGATCAGGCAGGTGACCATGGTCCAAAGGTCCACAAGCTAAAAACAAGCAGGCTGGGGAAACATGGAGTAGACAGTAAGGTGGGGACGTGACTATGGCCTGAGGTAGACCAATAACAGACTCAGAGAGAAGTTATCTTGCTGTGAGGTGGACCATCTGATGTCCCAGGAGGGTAGAAGTGGATAGGGAAGTAGCCGGAGTGGGAAGGTAGGCTTCAATTACTGTGGGCAAACTACTCTGAGGGTGATGTCAAAAGGCAAAGGGCACTTGTTATAATAGGGCTTGGACCTCTTACATTATATGATATGATATGATATGATTGGTTATTTATAACACGCTTATTACCCAGAGATTTCTAAGCACGGACCTGGGAATCGAACCTGTGTTGCTCCGTGTCGCCTTGCTTCCAAGGTGAGCGTGTTACCCCTCAGCTATCCTCCTGAGGCTTGCTTTGGAACAGCAGCAAGCAGTAGGCTTGCTTTGGAACAATACCGTTTAGATAATACATGTACCTGCCCCGGGTTAATAAGATCGATTGCTCTATCTCCTCTCTATGCTGGAGTGATTTCTTTTGCATCTCTGGTGAACCCGTGGGAGGGCCCGCACATTCTGGAAGGAGGTACTGGTTCTAATCTAGGCTATTACTGGATTGCCGTTGCCTATGGATCCCATGGTGGTTTTGTTGGGTGGGACAGTGGAGTCTGTCGACCCCTTGCAAGGCTCTATGGCATCACTGATTAGCCACTTATTAGTGGTGGCCCGGATCACATTGGCTAGGTGCTGGAAGTAGGAGGGGCCCACTAATCTGGTGGTACAAGATTTGAGAGATGGCCTTTTTGGAAAATATCTGCGCCACCTCCTTGGGTTGTCCTTCTGGTCATATTAAGGTGTGGCTTCCTCTCCATGAGTTCTGCAATAAGTATCCTCTCTGGTTGGTTGGACTGTAGCTGCTTAAATATTTCTCTCTGATCCTAGCCTTCCGAAGATCCATTGCTCGAGGGGGCGTGTGTAATGGTGACCAAGCTCTATGTACTATATATATGTATTTAGATGCCCTACATATTGGATCTCTTTTGACGTGGATCTTGTTTGGACAGGATTGCTTCCCATAACGGCTTCCACTCTGTATTCTTGTAAACCACCCTGCAGCTGTTGTTCTGTTTTAGTTTTATTTGTATTTGTTTTTTCATTTTTGTTTGAGTTTAAAAAACAATAATGTAAAGTCTTTAAGAAAAAAGGAGAGGAGTCACCCCTCTTTCTTTGATTCTTCTTTCGACCATAAAAGGAAGAATATTTGGACCTCTGTGGGGAATGCAGTGGATTCCAAAGTCCTCTACCATAGATGTGAAGACAGAAGGTATCTAAGGCAGAGGAGAGCTCTGTCCCCCAACCGTCCCTAGGGAACAGTGGGTCTAACTGTTGCTGAACCAAGACCTTTCACAGCTTGTTCTACTGGAGCCAAACCAGGCTCCTGTTCACTGGAGGTGAAGGATCTTCTATAGATACCAGCTAAGCTTCCTGGTGTGGCAGTGCAACAGAAGGACTCGCCTTGACCTTGGGTCCATGGATTGAGATGCCCCACAACCCAGAAGTTCAAGAGCAGCTGGAATCCTGTTTTTAAGAGTTTGAGCCATCATTGAGCCACTTCAACCGCTCTTAGCATCCTCCAAGCCGACACATGACCCACACTGCTGCTTTTGTCACTCCAAGCAAACTCTGAACAACTTGCTGCATCTCAACCCATACAGTCGACAACTTGTCCCATTGCCATGGACCATCACAAGCAACCTGACTGCAGACTCGACCTTCGAGCGAGCAACTGATTTGAGCTTTGAGCGCCAATTCGACCTGCTGAAAGCCATTGAACTTGCTGTTGTGAACAAGGAATTGACCCAGCAGAAGCATCGTCTTGCTGCAAAATGCAGCTGCTGCTCAAACTGTTGGAAGACATCGTCTTGCTATCTCGAATGCTGACTCGACCCTTTGGGAGTCTGGACCATTGAACTGACCACACACCGACTGCCGATGGAATCTCGTTGATTCAAACCATCTTGACATCAGGCCGACTACAGCTAAAGCACGAAGAAACCCACATAAATGGTGTCGATCCCCCAAAGACCAGAATGAGGTACCATGAAGAGGCTTAGTCCACTTTAGGGATCATAATTACTTTTAATCCTCCCTTCTCTATCTTGTTCTTGAACATTGACATTTTGCCAATTTAAGGCCTAAACCCGGAAGCTCATCTACCCATAGTGCCATTCTAAAACAGTCTCTGTTTTCTGTGTTTTCTTTACAGAGGTAAGTTTTGCTAGTGCACTTGAATGCATTTGTATTGTTAATTAAAAGTCTATATTTTGAATAACCCCTTGAATCGACAATCTTTTAATTTGACCTCTTTGTACTGAAGTTGTTTGGTTGATACTGTTATCAGCTCACACCCTCCTGAAGATATAGCCAGCCCCTGGCCCGCACTGCTAACTAAGTAAAGGGAGGTATACCTTTAGGGTGTGCCTGTTTCACCGTTATGTTTGGAACCACTGCTGGTTTAGTAGATATGTGGGGCTGAGTTGGCAGTTTCACCACTACACATCACTGCACTCCTGCAGAGCAGTAGTCATTTCCTCACAGTGGCTAATCCACCAATAAGCCAGCACAAAAAGAAACTACAAACCGAGCAAACATCAAGTTCAACTGGCCTAATTCTGACATGCTTTTCGCAGCAATGGGGAGTGCTAAGAGGGAAGTGGGGCATTCTTGTTTAGACAACCAGCACTAACCAAATATGTCTGACGAAGAATCAGCAGGTCTCCAATAGGACCAAATGGATGTGAAGTGGAAGTAAACTGAAAAGGACTGTGCACGGCAATAGTTACCAATTGTACAGTAACCATGAGTCTGGCAACAACTACGCATTGTTTTCATGTCATAATCCAAGTGATCTGGCAAAAAACTGTGGAATGACCAAATAGTGGTATTTGGGAAACAAGTGGATATTCTGAAAATGTGTTGCTTATGGTGGTGGTTAGATCAGACCCAGGACATCCTCCAGACTTAGCCTGCTAATATATCCACTTCCGGATGCAAATGGTTCGATGCTCTTGATGTAGACGAGGGGGAAAGGCCTGTCTAGGCTGCTGCAAAACCATGGTCCATTGGGGTCCAAAATACTAGAGTGTGGGAGCAAAAAGTAAGTAGGGACATGCAAGCACTTGAGTGCCTTATTATCATTGAGAATGGGTGTTGGTAGTTGGAGCCACATGGCAGGTGGAGTCAAGGGTTTCCATGAGAAGGAGCCTTGCACGCTTCATCCTTCCAAGCTTGTAGATTCTGGGTGGAGCTTCTTAACCACAGACTGAGCAAGCATTCCAATCTGTTGAGGGAGTTCACGTGGAGAACAGTAGTGGCTGGGTGAACTCGTTTGTGAACTATTTTGAAACCCATCCAAGCACTTATTTCAATAGGAATTTGCATATCTGGGTTGCTCATGGTGCCCGAACATAAACAGGCTGCTCCAGGAAAATCCCCTGTTCTCAAGAAATGTGGCTTTTGTGTTTGTGGCCGGAGTAGAATCAGCCAAAGGCTTGTAATCTAAATATTCAAGAAAAGCTGCTTCAGCTATAGAGGTTAGAGTGTTGCTGCCTTGAAACTGGAAGCAAGAATGCAGTGAAGCAGAAGCTGAAACGCTGTTTCTTGTTTCAGAGCGTTGCTTATCATGAATGGCAATAGTGTGTTCCAGAGCCAGGCCTCTGGATCAAGGATCTTCCCTACCTGTTGCGTGCGGCTGGGGTTTGGTTAACGCAGTCCTAGAGCATCCGTTGTTAATAACGTATTGGCATATCATTCACAGTTGCTAAAACACAGGAGAAGAGAAGTGACTGAGAATATAAACAACGATACGTTTTTTAGCTTGAGATGGATTGTAAGAATAATCCCTCTAGACTGAGGGAGGCTACGTTTTTTGGGGATAGCGACTAGTGGAGGCTGGTGAATTCTTGAACTGGAGGCGCGTAAATGTTTCAGCTGAAAAGGAGGGAGGGACCGAGCACAGCGAGGGAGTCCAAACCAAACAAGGGGTGTCTCGGGCAGGGGGGGGGGGGGGATAAACGAAGTAATGGAGTAAAATTGAACATTTTACAGCACTTTCTGTGAAAAACTGGGTAAAAAAGCCACACCGTGTGCAATCAGTTTTGTATGCTAGCACATGAAAAACCCCAATCAATGCAAGTCACCAATAGTGCACAGGACCATTTTGTAGCAACTTTTCATGATGCCTTTGCCCACAACATAGGCCAGTATATACAACATTTTCATGCTGGCTGTGCACATACATGCCGCACCGATGTATGCCAGTATTACCATATGGGGCTGCCCAGCCAGTACAAAATCCCAAACCACAGAAAAAAGTATGTCTAGACTGGCTAGACCATGATAGGCTAGTAAACCACACAATCACTTATGTTCACTTTACCCTTGATGCAAAGTACAAAAATGCCACAACACATTATGAAAGTATACCCAGACTGTCGGTAGTAGTGCCAGTCTGCATATACTTTCTTAATGTGGCAAGAAAGCAAACATAAGTGTTATTACCTGGCTAGACTGTCCTAGAGTCAATGCAGGCCAGTGTAACAAGGTAATAACACTTCATGTTTGTGTTGTAACCTGGATACACAATGGCGTCCGGATGCCACAAGGCCTAGTACGACCACAATGGTATATATATTATTGTTGCTTTTTGTTTTCTTGCCACTGTTATCATTTCCCTGTTCCCTTCCCATTTAGCCTTGTGGCACGTTGAAACACAATTCTGTTGTATAAAGTGCCTTACAAATGATCAGGTGATGAATCCTGCAGAGCCATCACAGAATCCCAGGCTAAATCTTCTCCCTTGTGGCCAGGGAAAGGCAGATGCTACCTGATCCTTGCCCTGACAGTGGTGTCAGGGGGAAGGATCATATGGGAAAAGAAGGCTATCAAGGGAATGTGGTGACACGATCAGGAGAGACGCAGGCGGAAGGTATCTTAATGTCTTGAGTATTTAATAGCGTGCTACTGCACTACTCCTCTCCCGGGATTATTTAAAGTACCAAGAACGAATTTCTTTTTAGTAAACCTGAACAGGATGTATATAGGGAACAGGGAGATCATTCAAATACTTTTAGTAGTTATGATTTTCCAGTGGGTACGGATAAACCAAAGAGAAAACCATTACCTCCTTTAAAACCTTCCCTTAGAAATATGTCTTATAAACCACTCAAACAGAATGGATTAAATGATCTTAAAATAACTAAGTACATTATGGACTTGAAGTCCTAGAATGCTCTTAGTACTGAGACGAGGAAGAGGAGCACAGAGTTACTAAACTGCAGTGAGCAGTCTAGTTTTTCTAATAAACCACACCTGAGTGGGACTGTTAAACATTTAAAAGCCCTTCAGGTGCAGGTCAGAAGAAAGCAGTGGGTGCAGTAGACGGGCAGAGCAGAAGTAGAAGCCGCCGCTGTATGCAGTACAGAAAACGTTGTGGAGATAGTTTCCTGTGAGATGCAGAGGATGCTCAGTGGGAAGCGGTCTGAAGCTCAGCTGTCCCAACGGAGAGAGAAGCTCTCCTAGTCCCGCATTTCACTCCGGTGTGAAACTTTCACCGGAACACGTAGGGAGTGTCGGAAGGCCGAAACATGAAGGAAACTCTGACACTTGAATATGCAGAAGCAACAAGTCCCAAGGGGATGCCAGAAAAGACCAGTGAGTTTACCTACCATAGGTGACTCCAGGGCGCTCTGAAATGGACAGTTGCATCAGAAGTTATGTTTTGAATACCAAACTTTTGAATTGAAGCAAGTTGGACGTGACTCTAATACAAAAGGGGAGAGGTCGAATGAAAGAACCTTGTAATCAGTATTGCCAAAACCAAGAGTGGGTGGAAATTAAGCAAGGGGGAATGTAGTATCCCAAAAGGCAGAAATCTAATAAGGGAAAACTGTAACCTGCATTGCCAAAGCCAATACGGGACAATAGTTAAAAGGGGATACAACTTACCCAAAGAGGAATATCTAACAAGAGGATACTGTAACCGGCAATGTCAAAGCCAAAGTAAGCTGAGAGTGATAACAAAATCACATGAATGTAAAAGTTCTAGAACAAGATATCATGTCGGAGAAAGTTGTAAACTACATTGCCTACAACCAATAGGTTGTGTAAGAAGAGATCAGATACTGCAGGAGAAATGCCCTCCTTGTAGAAAGGATAAAGGGGAAGAGAAGTATAACCTGCATTGCCTATGTCAAAGAGATCCATACGAGAAGCATTGTCCTTTTGTGCAGTTACATGTGATTATATTGAATGAGAAAAAATGAATGAATTTTTTAAATTAACAAAAAAATCTAAAAAATAAATAATGAATTTTGTTTTTGGGGGGATACCCCTCACCCCCAAGCCCTCCTTTTAAAAAAAGTTTCCCCACCCCCAAAAACTACTATTCCCATTCCCAACCACATATGTATTTTTTTATGTATTTTTTTTAATTTGTTATTTTTTTTTAGATGTTTTGAGTTCGTTCAAAATTCCATTTGTTCGGGGGCGTTCGAGAGCCCAAGCAAGATGGCTGCGGGCTGCTGAGGCTCCTGCAATGTTGGGAAATCGTCATCAATGCACTCCCTTTGCGGACCCATAAAGCACACTCTTGCCAATACAAAATGCAGTAGAAAGCTTCTGATTCCTTCACTGCAAGAAATAATGTCGGAGAGTCCCTGGCCTCTGAGCTAGCCCAATCTGCACAATAAGATCTGGTGGACCTGGCCAGAGCGATGCAGCCGTGCTGAAAGTTCGCACCCGACATCACAGATTTAATGTGTTCTGCCTGCAGGGTGTACGGAGGAACGCCGGATGACACTGCCGCGTGTGGTGCTGTTGTGAGGACACCCATGGGCATTTGAGGCTGCAAGGGATAGCGACCTGTGCAGCGAGGACCGGCAGGCTTGGCCTGAGTGAGGCTGCTGTGCTCAAAATTCATACCGGACATCATGGACACAATAAGGCCTGCCTGCATATTACACAGAGGAACGCTGGAAGACACGGCCATGTTCGGTGCACCTACTGGGAGGCCCTTGGGGTGTCTGAGGACACGGAAGACGGCGACATCCACGACTTGACACCGCTAAAGCCCCTGGGATGACCCACCAGCATGGGGTGCACACCAAGGGAGGGCCCGGAGCTGGCAGGCGGGGTCCAGTGACGTGGATAGCGGCGCTCAGACCTGGGGCTCATCGCTGACGGTGGGGGCTCCCTGGCCCTTGGATGGCCTAGACCCTTCTCTCCAGCTGCTCTGTGACCAGGACAGCAGCAGCGCCTCCGGCAGGATCCTCCTGCCAAGGATACATACCACGGAGGAGGAGGCCCTCAGAATCCATTGAGGGAGCTGTGGGGGCATCCACATCGAGGACCTGTGTGCTACGGCTCGTGAGGCAGGCACCCTTTCTGGACACCATCTTTAGGTCAGTGGGGCCCGGGCCGTGGCACAGGCCGTACAGGTGCAGGGAGGGCGGTTTATGGTGGCAATTAACCCTGCATCCTCAGGGAACATTAAGCCACCAGCCAGCCTACACTGAGGAGCAGATAGAACATGTAATGGCACCCAGGGGAGGGGCAACTCCTTATACCCCAAGTTGGTCATGAAGCCCGGGCCCCCGTGGAGGAGGATCACGAAGTGATATGCCACCGGCTCAGCTGCAAAGTGGCAGACACACCATTAACCGCTTCTGAGGTAGTTTGTGAGCATTGCGGATGCCACGCATCAGCCACCTCTGCACACCTATTGTTTTTGGAGCGCCTGTCTTCGACCATCCCCCAAAGTGGCATTCAGACGGCGGATCAGCCGCCCTCCTCCGTAATCTACGACCAAGCCTGCATGGAGACAGGGATATAGGCGTTGGGCCCCACGAGGGCTGCGTACATAGGTGACCTCTGTTGTATGCTTCCAGCGCAACCTGACACTCCCCTAAACAGTAAACCTATACCATCGAGCTCCGTCGGCGACACCGCCCAACCACGGCGCCCCACATGGCGCAAAACTACTATGGATAGCCCAACACAACTCCACGCCATATTAGCAGAGATGAAAATTATTGGGCAATGGACCCAAGAGATTAACACAACAGTCCAACACATTAAACAGGACTTACAGGACATCGAGACTAGACTCCACGTGCAGGCGGAGAGAACCACAGACATTGAACAGTGCATCAGCTCTTTGGAAGATAACTACGAAACCACGACGACTGAGCTTGACGGAGGCATTCGAGAGGTGCAACGTCTGAGCACCAAACTGGAGGACCAAGAAAATAGATCAAGGCGCAATGATCTTAGAATGGTCAGCCTGCCAGAGAACGCAGAGGGCCCGGACCTCGAGTCCTTCATGTATAATTTTCTACAAGATGTGCTCCACATCGACAACCCTCAAGACTACATTATTGAAAGAATTCACTGGGCCCCAATTCCTAAATCCGCTTTAGGTGAACGACCCAGAGTGATAACACTCCGACTGCTGAACTTCCAGCACAAAATGGCCATCCTGAAGGCATACAGAACTGTCTGCAAAATAAAGATCAGGAATGCTATGATACGCCTCTTCAACGACTATTCGGCGGAGGTCTCCCGCTGCCGGTGAGGCTTCAATCCCATCTTTGAAGCACTTAAAGGCAAAGATCTCAGGCACTACTTTAAGTTTCCAGCGGTCTGTTGTATCCAGCTGGACAACCAATGGCACTCATTTGAGGACAAGGAGGATGCCTGGCGCTTTTTGCAAAGACAGACCTTGGTTACAACAGAGGTGGTGAAGGTAACCCGGGAGACATCTTCGCTAGCTGGGTCGAGCCAAATGTTCTCTCGGACCCCGGGCAGATGCCAACAGCCTCCATGGTCCAGACCACTTGAGGAAAGGAACCAAAAAATTATCTGTAGGCATTCAGAGGACCAGAGATTAGAAAGAACACACCGCAGGAACTACCGGGCAGGCCCCGATGGCGAGGCCGCCGCTCAATGGGACTAGGTTGTGCGGTAAGACACTCGCCAACATCACGCATCCTTCTACGCCCGCCCAGACCGGCGATGATCCCTGGAGAGAGTCTCTGATGTATAAGCATGCCTGGACCTCCAGCTTCTGCGGCCTCAATGGCTCCCCCTACATGAAGACTTAGACAACGTCAATCAGTTCTAACTTGACAATAGAGCTCGTCCAGTCACCATCACCACGCAAAATGTTTCCATATGGATTCTCCCTGCTCCGGGTGAGGATCCAGGTCTTCATCCGGTATGAGCATCATGTGCTACCCGACTATTATGGGAATGCACCCTTCTGTAGAGGGGCTATGGTTTGCATGGGGAGGGGTGCGTCTCCAATAGCCTACACCCATTGCGTCCATGCAGGGGCTATATCGCCACGTATTGGGAAAGATGTACTCGATCCCAATGTTCTTGGGGGATGTTTACCCCCTGTTGATGTTCTTGTGTTAATGTTTTACCCATTATTGGTTCTGGTTGATACTAAAGGGAATTTGGGGGAGGGAGAAATCTATAAGGTGGAAACCAAATGTTTTAATGCAAGAAGAGGAAGGGCGCAAACCCATGCTCCTATCGTATTACTAGATGGCTACACTCACGTTATTGACTCTTTATGTACAAGGGCTGGGGCATCCTATAAAAAGGAGACGGGTCTTAAATCACATGCGAGATGTTCAGGGGTTTACCTGCAAGAGACACATTTAAACGACAGAGTCTAAGAAACTTGAACGCGGCTGGGTGGGTGCTGCGGCTCATGCCCCATGGCAAACGTGGGGTATATATCTTAGTTAACATGTGGGTCCTCCTCCAAATCCAGGACACGATAATAGATAAAGAGAGTAGATATGTCACTATTAGGGGGCAGATTCATCACCACTCTGTCACCTTCCTGAACATGTATGCCCCCACAACGGATAACCCATCCTTCTTTATTCATATTTTTTATTGCTTGTGCACCGCCTCTCCTGGGGAATCTCAACGTAGCCATTGACCACACGCTAGACCACCTTAGTACTGGGGCAGCCAACCCGATAAAATTGAAGAAACAGACCACCCTGAATGCACTTTTATCGGACCTGGGTCCGAAAGACGCCTGGAGACGTATATATGGCTCCTGCAGAGATTACACATACTACTCTCACAGACACCTCATTTATTCTAGGATCGATTACTGGTTTATTCCACACAAGGCCATGTATATGGTGGAGGTCTGCGACATACTGCCTATCACTATATCTGACCACGGTCTGGTGCGGCTCCGGATGACACTGCCAGACACCCCCCTGTACAACCATACCATGGCGTCTAAACATGAGGGCGCTAACTTACGTGGACTTCATAGATCAACTTATGATAGTCATGAAGGGGTTCTGGGATACCAATATAAACCAAGCGTTTGACGCACACGCAAAGCTTTTGTGCGAGGCCAATTAATATCAAGGTGGTCACACAAATTAAAACAATGGAAGGAAAAAGAAGCCCAATTCACCAGAGACCTCGCTATATTGAAGAAGGCACATAAAAAAGCCAGATAGGCAGACTCTTACGCAAACATGAACTCTCCAGTCCCAAATCACACAAATGACAACTACTAGAGTTCAAAAATCATACTCTGGGTGGTCCCAGAAAGATTAACTTGAGAACGATAGACCACTATGCCTAATGGCTCTTGCTCTGAAACAACGGCAAGCCTCCCAGACAATTACTTCGGTTAAGGATAAGAACAGAGACCCCTTGTGGGCGACGGTGCTATCAATGCCCGATTCACCGATTGACCTGTAAGCAACCCCAGAACATATCCCACGCCAAAGATTGCAACAATTTCTGAGCTCCATCCCACTCGCTAGACTAACCCCGAGGCCCAGAAAGGCGAGCTGTGCAACCCAATATCATCCGCAGATGTGGCTCGAGCTATCCATTCTCTATCGCCGGGGAAAGCTGCATGTCCGGCCGGAATCCCGATAGACTTTTACCGCTCCATGACCGAAGAGGTTGCCCCCAGATTAGAGGAGGTCTTTACCGGGGCAGCACTGAAAAGCCAAATACTACGGTCGATGCTAACGGCAAATAATTTGGTCTTTCACAAGAAGGGGCGACCCCTGGATGAATGCAGCTCATTTAGGACACTTTTGTTAATAAATTCCAATGCAGAAATGTTGGTGAAATGCCTGGCGCAAACGATTGGGGGGGAGGTTCTCCGGCATTGAATACACAAGGATCAGACTGGCTTTATCACTAAAAGGCATTTGGGCGTCAACGTCTGCAGATTACTACACATTATTGCGAATGATCCGGTCCCGGAAGACACAATTTTAGCCATCAACGCCGAGAAGGCATTTGATAAGGTCCAATGGGACTTTATGTTCTTGGCCCTCGCAGAATATGGTTCCCCCCGTCGATGATCAATCTGATTCGGCTACTATATACTGACCCGACGACACAGTTACCACCAATGGCATGACGTCGGCACCATTTAGCATCCACTTGGGCACGCGACAGGGTTGCCCGCTATCCCTGCTACTCTTTGCCCTTTCCATAGAGCCGGTACCTATTAAATTACATACAGACCCCCACTGGAAGGGCTTACTGCGGGGACAGGAACAACATGGAGTCTCTGTACGCTGATAATCTCTTGCTTTGCATCGGGGAGAGCCTGCCCCCCGTCCCGCGTGTCCAGCAAATACTGCAGGAGTTTGGCCCGATGGCGGGATACCGGGTAAACTGGGCAAAATCAGAAATACTCCCTCTACGTTAGGATGTCCCTTGGGACCCAGGAGGGTAGCCCCCTTTTGGCTCCAATTGCACAACATCGTGTACCTGGGGGTCGAAATCAGCACAAGTATAGGTGACCTTAAGGATCTCAATTACCCCCATGTGGTGGAGCGCATGCGGAATGATCTGCAAAGGTGGGAAGCGCTACCTCTATGCCTGATGGGCAGGATAAATGCAGTTAAAATGAACTCCATGCCCAAGCTTATATACCTGGCAATGATGCTCCCTTGTACTCCCACCCCCACGCTCTATAAAGAATTAGACAAGGCCATCTCCAGGTTCATATGGAGAGGTAAAAAAGTGCACATACGATCGATCATTTTAACGGCCAATAAAGCAGACGGGGGCCTGGCTCTCCCATCGTGGCGGATCTACTATCAGGCTGCTCAGGTCTGTTGGCCGAAAAGATAGCTGAACGTGGTAGATAATACGAGCTGGGAGCAGATGGAGCTGGCCCTGATGGCACCATGGGCTCCCATTGAGGTCCTACCTATCTCCCTGACTCATCACCCAGGCCATATTAAATCCCATCCAATTGTGGGCCCAACAATCTCACAATGGCATAAATTGCGCTCACAGCAGGGAGTAGATGTCAGAAAGGCACCCTCATGGATGAGTCATAGGTACACTTATGGCAATCGGAGGGAAACCCCAGCTGCACCTGCAACGGACCACAGTGTGGGCACAAATAAACATCATGGACCTGTGCGGAGGCCCGCAAATTGTATCCTTTCAAACTGGACACATGCTCTCAGAACTCAACATCACACACTAGCTGCAATATAGGACAGTGTGTACTATGATTCTACAAGTTACCAATGACGCTGCAAAGCTCCTCCAACCCCACGCGAGGTGGAATTGGAGCAACAACGCAAATAACCCAGACTCTGTACCTTTTATAATATAAGCATTCCTAACAACGTAGATAGGAAAGCACACTGGCCACGGCCTGGTCCAAGATCTCGGCATCACCTTAGACACGGGGGACATCAATGACTGATTTTCCACCATCCCAACGACATCCATGAATATCAGAAACAGGGAGATTAAATTTAAGCTAATCCAACGCACCTACTACACCTTGGGCAAGCTACATAGGATGGGCCTGGTATCCTCCCCCAACTGTTGGCGTGGATGCGCTGACCTGGGCACCATAGGGCACATACTCTGGTCCTGCCCCAAGCTAACAGGCTACTGGCGCCAAATACATAAACTCATCAGAGTTTATCAGACTTCCCAGAATCAGAACTGCCCATGTCTCTTGATACTATGCTGTTTGGAGCCAGACATGGGGACTGCCACTCCGACGCCCTCGTGTGTAGGGTCATAGGCATCATATGTTTTACAGCCTGCAAGTTGCTGGTCATACACTTAAGACTGCCTTCCCCCCCTTCTATATCACAAAAATCTACTAGCCAAGTTCTGCACTATGGAAACAGTTGCAATAAAACATCTTGTTTTGTCATTCTAAAATTGATGATTAAAACCATCTCAACTGCAAAACATTAAAAAAAAAAGAATTTTTTGTTTTTTGTTCGATAATATCAGTGCATACCCTTTTGTGCAATATACATGTTGAAGTCTTGAAACCAGTATTGTGAAAGTCAAGAAACTGAATTGAGAAGCAGTTGTTGATACAGCTTTCCCCATTCAAGACTTCAGTGTGTAAAGTTGGGAACAAACCTCACCACGGTGCACAAGTGGTAGCGATAAGATTTCTTTTTTGTTATCCTGGCAGGCGAGTATACCAGGAAAGGGATAACTAGTGGTTAGTCCTGGCAGGCAAGTGGACGAGGAAGAATAGGATTTGAAGTAGTTCAATGTGGCAGAAGGTTGTGTTGGAAAAGGAAGAAATAATTCCACTACTGTGTTTTATGAACTGTTATATAACCATCCTTACAAAAGTATTGTTTATAAAGAAGAAATGTAATGTGATGCAAAAGTGGTTATCTTTTGAACAAAGAACATTTATATTGAAAGCTTTGGTTTATTAGGCTAGGGAAAGATGGACCTTTTTCTCAGCCTTTATTATTTACATAAAATGGCGACTTTTGAGAGAACTCCATCTATGTGTATGCCTCACATTTCTGACCACCTCACATAATTCATGCATGCATTCCTAAAAAACTCAACAACATTCATACACTCACAGACACACACTACATTAAAAATAACACACTTACCTACATGCATCCACCATGCAAGCCTGCAGCATCACAGGGCCCGTAGGGCCCATAGTTGGCTGAAGCAGTGATGCTCACGCCCACCCCCAGCAAAGGGCCTATTGCTATTAGTACCCTACTGATAGATTATTTTTGGAAGTTGTGCAACGCCGTCGTCAACTGTAAAAAAATAAACAAACCAGATGGCTGCCATGGAACGGGGAGAAGGGGCTACATGTCCATGGTGGCCATTCGCACAGCTGTGGGGATGCACTGGGAAAACTGCTGTTCTCTGCAGTTGCGAGGGACCGGGCATCACAAGGTATGTGGGGTGAGGGTGGGAGGGGGAAATATGTCTAAAAGGGGATGGGGATGGGAAGAGGACACAGGGCACAGGGGAGCACTTACCTGCACACCCAGCGGGGGGAAGATGGCGGCCTCCAGCACTGAGGAGGCTCGGAGCAGTGGGATTACTGTATGGTAATGCCCCCGCTCTGAGCCTCCTCATTGGCAGGGAGGACTAGGCCCCACCTGTACCAGGTACTAGTTAAGCAATAAGCCCTGAGCAGCGGGGGCATTACCACTTCAGGTAATGCCCCAGGACCCATAGATACAGGCCCGAGCGAATGTCTGTCGGGGTCACTTTCCATGGCAGCTATTGAAAACAAAACAATAAAGTAAACAAACAAAATGGTGGCCTGTCACAGATCGGGAGTGGACACTCTAGAGACAGAAATGTTTTCGGCATGTCTGCTCCCGAAAAATAGGTAAGTGGGGAGGGAGGGAAGGGACATTTTGGGGAAGGGGCAGGGGGCTTAGAAGCAGTCACCTCATTCCCTGGCGAGGGGAGATGGTGGCCACCAGCCCATAGGAGGCTCAGGGCTGCCGGATTACAGTCTAGTAACGCCCATGTTCTGGGCCTCTCCATTGACTGAGAGGCCGCCACACACCCCCTTCGCCGGGTTCTAATGCTATTTATTACCTTCATTTTGAGCACTCTGATTGGTAGCCCAGAAAGGAATGGTATAATGAATGTGTTTGATCACAGATGAGTACTATTTGACAATCATGAAACTGATAAATTGATCATTTAATGGAGAATTGCCCATTGGCAAATATCACAAAGTGACCACATGTGTTTAGCTATTGTAGAAATAAGGAATGCATACTATTTCTTCTGATATTTCGACATGCTTAGTGTTTGCTTCCTTGCCAATTACTGAAGTTGATGTCAATGATGCATCTGTCATCCTGTCTAGTGTGACCCAGTTGCTGGAACGCATAAATGAGGTTGTGGAGGAGAGTAATCTGTTTGACCCAGATCGGCCAGGGCTGGAGGATGAGCTAGAGTCCCTTCGAAGGCACCTGGAGTCTCTCGGCAGTGACCCCTACTCTCTGGGGAATGGCGACAGTCAGAAAGGTAGGAGGGATGGAGGGTGGAACCCCAGGAGCCCAAAAACGACTGGCCTGCTATAAAGACTGTTATGTTTTGAGTAAGAAAACATCACACAAATAAATGTGGGTGGGCCGGCTATAGAGTGAGAGGGGGGCATGCTGGTTGAAATGTAAAGGTAAGCCCATAGGACATGTTTTTTATGTATTTGTTTTAATTGGTTTGGTCTGCTGCCGTGCCCCTTCTACACTTTCTTGACCCCTTCATATTCTACTGTCTGATCTTAAAGTTGTCAAGTGAGTAACACAACAAATTAAAATCTTTGCATGAAATATACGTTTTCAAGTTGGGCCATGTTGGACAATGTGACGTTGTAAACCTTTGTGTTGAGGTCAAAAAGTCGTGCTCTTTGGTGGGACAGTGGGGTTCATTATGACCCTGCCGGTCCGGTAACAATGGTGCCGGTAGGCTTACCGGCACTGTTATCGGACCGGCAGCGTACAAGTTTACGAGCCTGATGACCTCCCGCCCGCCAGGTCTGACTTGGCGGGCAGAATGGCACATGCTCACAGACTTTCACAGTAGCACCGGCACCGTTCTGATTGGTGCCGGTAATACCGGCATCCCCTTTCCCATTGAGTCCTATGGGGAATGTGGCATTGCCTGATGACTGGGCGCGCGCGCGAGGGGCGTGACGTTGCACGCCGCCGCGTGCAACATAAATAAACGGGGCGTTCCCGGCCGCGACAGAGCGACCGGGAAGCCCGAACCGAAAGGACGTCTCTGGCTGAGTCCTTCGGGGTTGGGGGCTTACGGAAGGCACTGGGGGGTCCTGACCAACCCCCAACAGTGGCGACGAGTGGGGGAAACAATGCCTGGGCCCGGCGGTGACTTGACCGGCAATTTTTGTATATTTGCAGTGAGGTTGCCTTGAGACTTCGCTCCGGCCTGCAGGCCATGCGTTACCCACGCGGCTGGCAGCCATTTTGTGAATCATGCCGTGAAACTTCTCCGAGCTCCGATTTGAGCTGAGAAGTGCATACAGGCCTAATTTTTGGAAATCCTGCTAGCAGGCAGTGATACCTGCATGTGACTTTGCCCAGTTGGTGTTTTTGCATTTTCCTGGGTCTCCTACGTCGAGTGCAGGCAAGAAGGAGGGCTACAATGGCTGGGCCTACATAGCCCATATTTCTTTCTTGTACTAATTTTTGGAACAGCTGGAAGCTGAGGCTTCTCTTCATCTTCTTCATCATCAGACTGGTGGCCTCACTGATCTTCTTCCTCTTCATCATCACAGAGGTGTGGTGCAGCAGCTGTTTTTCTTCAATGGTGCTGGCTGGAGGCATTTGGACTTGGTGTTTGAGTTGCGGCCCCTGTCCCTCACGCTTGGGGTGCCTGTGCACTTGAACGAATGAGTGATACTGAGGACCAGGACGGAGTGGCGGTGCAGCGGCCTCCACGTGCGCCAGCAGCACCTCAAGGTTTGCTACCTCCAGTACAGCCGGCAAAGCAGCCTCCAGGTGGTCAGGCAGGCCCTCAAGGTCCTCTACTTCCAGCGCAGCCTGCGGCAGCACCCGTTGTTCAACAGATCCTCCCAGTTATGGCTCAGGTACGTGCACAGGCGGCTCTGCAGCCCATCCCGGAGTTTGATGTATCGGCCCACATTCCAGCTTGGGGCCCAGATGGAGGAGGTGGGTGGACCGCCTGGACATGTACTTTCGGGCTGCCCAGGTGGTAGATGATGATACCCGGCTGGCAACCATGCTGTACTCGGCAGGTCCATCTGTCCAAGAGACGTTTGAATCGCTCCTGCCAGGGGATGGATCCTATGATCAGGCGAAGGCCGCTCTGCAGGTCTACTTCCTGCCTCTCGCCAATGCGGATTATGAATGTTATGTCATGCTCTCTGCCAAACAGAAAGACGATGAGACTCTGGACACTTTCTATGGGCGCCTAAGGCGTCTCTCGCTGGCCTGCGCCTGGGGTGATGCGGAGGACATGATCAGGATGATGCTGATCCAGGCTTGCTCGTCAGGCAAATTAAGGCGCCAGGTGCTAAGGGAGCCTGGAATTACACTTCAGCGCATCCTTGAACTGGGGAGGTGCCATGAGGTGTCGGAGGCGAGGGCTGCGAGAACGGAGGCCGGGGCGCGCCCCATCAAGACCGAAGAGGTAGGTGCGATGTGGCGAGGTGGCAGGGGCACCCGAAGACCTGGCGGGCAGTCCCCGGGATCGAGTCGGTAGGGCAGGAGAAATCTGCCAAAAATGTGGGTATGATCTGCCCCACCCTGCTGAGTGCCCTGCGGCTGGAAAGACCTGTGGACGGTGTGGGATGCCGGATCATTTCTCAAGGGTATGCAAAGCCGCAATGCCAGAATTGGTACCGAGGGGCCCGGGACGGTCCAGTCTCAATCGCGAGGGTCGACCATCCAACGTCGCTCAGGTGGATCAGACTGAGGAGGATGCCCAGGTGGAAGAGGCTGAAGAAGAGGAGGAAGAGAATATCTTCTTTGTCTCGAGTGTGGGGATCCTGAGAAGTAAGAACAGGAGACAACCAAGGTGCGTGGTTGAGGTGAACCGACCTCCAGTCCCCGTCCTTGTGGACACTGGGGCGTCGGTGAATGTAATGGCCCGTGGACACTGATGCCATGAACCAGCCCCCCAAACTGGCTGCTCCCAAGGCCTGCATTTTTCCCTTCGGTGGTGTTGACCCCATCCCTCTAGACGGTGTGTTCATGGCAAAAGTAGAACATGAGGGCTCCCAAATCACAGCACGATTCTACGTGACACCGGTGAGCACCAACACGCTGCTCAGTTGTGCTGCAGCAGAGGCCCTCGGCATCGTCAGCTTTGCATACTCTGTCTATTGGGAGGACATTAATGACTTGCTCGAAAAGTATGCTGCGCTGTTCAAGGGGATCGGGCAGATGGCCGGTGACCCAGTGAGGTTACACATTGAGTCGGTGCAGCCCATTGCCCTGAAACATCGAAGGGTGCCGTTCCACCTCCGTGAACTTGTCGACAAGGAACTGGACAATTTGGTCAATCTTGACATTATAGAAAAGGTGGAAGGCCCGACACCCTGGGTGTCCCTGATAGTGGTGGCACGGAAGCCTAAACAACCCGATGCTGTGAGAATCTGCGTCGACATGAGGCTCCCGAACAAGGCCATTAAGAGAGAGAGGCACCTCACCCCGACGATTGACGACATCATTGCGGAGGTACAGGGCGCTCGTTTCTTTTCGAAACTGGACCTTCGAGCGGGCTATCACCAGGTTGTCCTCCACCCCGAGTCGAGGTACATTACCACCTTCACGACACACCGAGGGCTATACCGCTACAAGAGACTAAACTTTGGTGTGTCCGCGGCGGCAGAGGTGTGTCAGGCTGAGAGGTCCTGTGTCCGCGGAAGCTGCTGAACCCCCGACAATCCCCCTGAAATGTAATTCCCAGAACTAGATTTCAATTCAGCTCTGCAAACTACACCCCAAAGGGAAAGGGGGAAGTGGATAACAAAACAACACCAGGCTGACTGCGTCAAGGCTAACCAAAGCTGAACCTGCAGAGGATATAAGAAAAGCAGATACAATTCCTTTATTTACTTACTTAACCTTAGGAATGGGAAAGACTTTAAATCCTTAACTAATAATTAAGAATCATACCTGGCTCTTCTCTTGAAATTTCTTAGAGAAGCTTGTAAAGAAGCTGAAAATCTCTCTTACTTGAGACTCTTGAAATTCACAGCAACTTCTTAATTTGGGCAAATCTGGAAAGTTTAGTTCTTTGCCTCTTTTCCAAAATTCACTAGTTGTCCAGTTAAATTGTCTTTGATTATTCTTTCCTTTTCTTTCAAACTTTTCTTTTGTATTTTCAAACTATTTACAATTCAATAAAGTTTGTGAATTCTTGAAGAAACACGTGTTAAACACACACGCGGGTTATTTCAATACAGATGAATTGCACGTTGAAAACTTCCTGCGTTGAAGAACACGCGCACGGTAAGCAAAATCCACGCGCAGAAAACACACGCGCTTGCCAAAACACGCCAAGTAGAATTCACGCGCAAACGAGAACACGCGCAGAAAACACACGCGCTAATAAATTCCTGCGTTGATGAACTTCCGCGCCTATTCACACGCGCCTTATAACCCACGCGCAAAGAGTTCACACGCGATCGAGTACACGCGTTTAAAAGGACACGCGCAAGAAACCACACGCGCAATTGAGTTCACACGCGATCGAGTACACGCGTTTAAAAGGACACGCGCAAGAAACCACACGCGCAATTGAGTTCTCGCGCTGAAGCACACGCGCTTGAAAACACACGCGCTATAGAGTTCTCGCGTGGCGAGCCTATTCTCGCGCCAGGAATCACAAGCACTGGAAAACACACGCGCTATAAAGTTCTCACGCGACGAACAGATTCTCGCGCTAGGGAGCACACGCGCTGGCAAACACACGCGCAGTTGAATACTCTCGCACGCGCAAAGGTTCAACGATAGTTTCAGATTACATGTAGTACGCGTTTTTACAAATAGCGTTCAAGCGCACTCAGGGAGTTCAATATTATAAATTCAAAGGTAACTTTTTACAATATCTCAAGTAAATGTCATTAAGATGAACAGAGCTGCAGTACAAACAAAGTCACTTATCTCCAGAGCGAATTCTTAAGGATCTTCAGAGTTTCCTGTCTTCAAAACGAATTCCTGACAACTGATAGTTTCTCCAGAAACCCCCAAGAAAGTAGCCGCTCAACTGCTAACGCCTGAAGGATTAAATCCACCAGGCCCAAGTCTAAAGCAGGAGCAGCCACTAAACACGTCCTCTCAGCTGGGGGTTAGATGATGAAAGGCAAAGAGTGACAGTTTAGAATGTTCATTGTTGTTCAGCAGTGTCTTCTAACCAATCAGAGCTGTCACTGTGAGACTCCATTTTGCCTTGGGTCAGAACCAGGATTCTGAATCATCAAGTTAAGGCCAAACCAACTACAATAGAAAACTTCCCACCCACACAAGGCTAATCTAAAAAGGATAAATAAAGAGAAATAATGAGAAGGAAACTTGAATAAGGGAAAATAGCCTGAATAGGGGAAGGAAACCTGACAAGGTGTTCCAGAACATTATTCGGGGCGCCCTGGCTGATTTACAGGCCGTTTTGAACATAAGCGACGACATCCTGGTGTTTGCCAGAACGGAGGTAGACCATCTGAGGCGGTTGGCAAAGACGTTTCGGAAGACTTCAGTCCTTGGGACTCGCCCTCCACAAAGAGAAGTGTGAATTTCTCTGACCATCGATAGAATTCTTTGGTTTTATATTCAAAGAAGGGGGGTGTCTCCTGATCCCCAGAAGGTGCAGCCTCCGGAGTCCGTATCCGAGGTGCAAAGCTTCCTAGGCATGGTCACATACTGTGGACGATTCATAAAAAATCTGGCCTCCAGATCGGAACCGCTCAGGGCACTGACCAGGAAGGATGTCATCTGGAACTGGGGCCCGCTAGAACAGGCGGCTTTTGATGACATAAAGGGTGCACTGGCGGCTGAAGACACCATGTCCTTCTTCAATCCCGCGCTGCCTTCGGAGATCATCGTCGACGCCAGCCCCTTCGGCCTGGGCGCGGTGCTAACACAAATTGACAGTGGTGGGGGCGTCCACCCGGTGGCATATGCCAGCAAGGCCCTGTCCAATGCGGAGCAGCGATACTCACAGATCGAGCGTGAGGCGCTGGCAGTACTGTGGGGATGCCGGCACTTCCGGCTCTACCTCCTTGGATGCCCGGTGACGGTGGTGACAGACCACAAGCCGCTGCTTCCCATCCTAGCAGGGTCATCATCCAAGCCACCGGCACGCATTGAGCGGTGGATGCTCGCCCTTTTGGAGTATGGAGTCACCTTGGTATACCGGCCAGGGGCGAACAACGCTGCAGACTATCTCTCCAGACACCCTGGGGCGTACGCAGGCGAAGTCCAGGACGCCTGCGCAGAAGAAGCAGAAGAGCACGTCCGGGTGGTGGTAGAGGCAGTCACGCCAAACGCTATGCCTCTCTAGGAGCTGGAGGCAGCTGCAGCGCAAGATGAGTGCTTCGAGATCCTAAGACACTCGATGCAACAGGGCTCCTGGAAGTCGGTCCTGGAGGCTCTGGCGGGGCACACCGAGGATGCCAGGACCGGATTTGAGCAACTATGGAAAGTCCGGGAGGAGTTATCGTTGTCGACATCTGGCCTTCTGCTCCGCGGAGATCGGATTGTGGTCCCCCAGTCGAAGGTGGACGAGGTGATCGCTTTGGCTCACCGGGGTCATCAGGGTGCCGCCAAGACCAAGGCATGCCTACGGCTGAAGGTGTGGTTCCCCAAGCTAGAACGCAAGGTGGATGACTTCGTGGCGGCCTGTGTTTGGTGCCAGGCGGCATCTCCCCTGCAGCAGGAACCTGCAATAGAGACAATGCCGAGGGGGACGCGCCCTTGGGAAATCGTTCATGCGGACTTTGGATCCACCACCATGGGCAGCCATTTCCTATTTCTGGTTGACGAGTACTCTAGATACCCCGAGGTCTGTGGCGTTTGAGCATGTCGTGGTGGCCGTGGAAAAGGTGTTCGCGGCCCATGGCTTCCCACGCAGGCTGTGCTCGGACAACGGGGCGCCATTCCAGAGCGAACGCTTCTCGGAGCTGATGGAGAGCTATGGGGTGGTGCACAGGAAAATCATGCCCCTCTGGCCCCGGGCCAATGGCGAAGCGGAATGGCTCATGAGGACTCTAAATAAGACCTTTAGAATCGCTCGGGGGCAGGGGCAGTCACTCCAGAGAGCCCTGTACCAGTTTCTGAGGGTGTACCGCACCACGCCACATGCATCCACTGGAGTGGCTCCGGCTGAGTTATTTTTCAAGCGGTGTCCTCGGGGTTTGCTACCGGAGGTAGGAGAGAAAGAACCTGGGGTGATCAATGACCAACAGGTCGAGATGGACCGGCGGCTGAGGATCGAGCAAGAGAACTCTCGGAGAGGGCTTCGCCCGCAGCGGCTGGAGCTTGGCGATGAGGTCCTCATTCGGAATAGGCATCCCCATGGGAAGCTCTCCCTACCGTATGAACCGGAACCGCTGGATGTCGTTGCGGTCCGGGGATCCATGGTGACTGCATCGGACGGACGGTCGGCGGTAACTCGCAATGTGAGTTTCTTCAAGAAACTGCGGGATCCAAGAACTGATCCACCTCCTTATCCAGACCCAGGCGAGATCCCTGAGGACGAAAGGGAAACACCCTGTCTGCCTGAGTCCCCGGCCCGGGGCTTGCTCCTGGACAGATCACCCATGCCGGAGGTGAGCAGGAGGTACCCCCAGAGGGCTGGGCGAGGGAAACCTGCTCACCTCAGCGATTACCTGCTGGGTCACCTGGCTGTTTGTCCTGAGGATGAGGACTGTTAAGTAAGGGGACCCGGGTGGATCTCAATAAAGGGGTGTTTTGAACATGGGGTTTTCGTAAAGTGTTAAGGACTCATTTTGGTTTGGTTTGCAGTGTCTAGTGTTAGTATTGTTATTGTTCTCCTGGAAAAAGGAGGAGTGTGGTGCTGCCCGATGACTGGGCGCGCACGCGGCGGCGTGACAACATAAATAAACGGGGCGTTCCTGGCCGCGACAGAGCGACCGGGAAGCCCGAACCGAGAGGACGTCTCTGGCTGAGTACTTTGGGGTTGGGGGCTTACGCAAGGCGCTGGGGGGTCCCGACCAACCCCCAACAGGGAATACCATTTTTCCAGCGCCTGACTTCCCAGAATGCTGGGGTCGTAATGCCCCAGTAATTCCGGGAAGCCAGGCGCTGGAAAAATCACCAGGCCGGCAGCCAGCCTGCCGGTTTTACCGGCACGGCTACCGCTGGACTCGTAATGAGGCCCACTTCTTTTCTGTGGTGTCTTGCATATGTGTGGGAGACCCACCACAAGATTCATGTCCAGAGCGGTGGCTGAGTGCCCTGGAGTGGGTGGCTTGGGCGTTGGTAGAGTACTAAGTGTTGTATTTTACAGACATGGTAGCCCGGATCTAATGGTGTCTGAGAGAGAATGGGGAGGTGTATATGGCAGAGTTCACTCTGTGTCATTTTGTACCACAGGGATTTGCTGGGAGCAGAGAGCGACCCTCCGATGTATTTACTGGAAATGGAATCGGGCTGGTTGCTGGCTTCATGTGTTATGTCAATTGGATTTGGTCTGAGTTTAGAAGAGGACAGATGAGAACAAATCGTGCATTTCGTTTTTCAAACAGTTGTCATTTTCTTTTAAGGAAGTATTCGTTCGAGGAAATGTTGAACAAAATGCTTTCACACAGTTTGCTTTCAGTATAAAAAATAAATGGACCCTCCCACCTAGATTTATTAGAAATAGTTCAAGTGGTCAGGAGATGGGAGTAGGATTTGAATGGGAAATGATGTTGGTTTACAAGACCTAAGGTGGTTCCAAACGTTGAAATATTCAGCTATAGCGCCTCATGAGATGCCTTGATCTTCCGGCGTAGGTCGATGTTCAGGCCTGATACCAATAGGGGAGGGGGTGGGGGGGGCAGCATCCATTGTGGGATATTGGAGTTGGCGTATTTACATAGACCTTGGATTAGATGGGGACACCTGTCGAGGTCTGCGATCAATAGCGAAGAGGTAAGGTTTATTGGGAAGATCGACACTCGTGCGGCTGATGTTCTATCAAGGATGTTGGGGGGGGGGGAGAGTGAGAACTATTTATTGCAAAGAGTGGTTTCATACCGAGATGGAAGGCCGTGTTTCTCGTATTAGACATCTGAAGACCTGGAATCACTGTAGGGCTTCTGCATGGCACCAATAGCACAGGACTGAGCCGATAGCCAGCCCACTTCTGCTGCCACGATGAGTGGCCCCAGACATGGCTGCATTCAAGTGAGGAAGGTTGCTCTGGTGTGTTGCTCGACAAAGTAAATAATCAGTCATTTGCTTGACCAATGGAAGCAATGCAGATCCCGCTGGGTCAAAAATGGCTCCCACTCGTGAGAAAGGCCTCAATATATTTAAAAAATCTGATGTATGGGCTGAGCGACTTTTTCCTGACAGGAAGATTACTTTAAAGAATAGTGTTGTTGTGAAAACAGTTCTACAAGAGTGTGGCGTTGGCGGTACGAAAGAGGACAGGCAGACACTGGATTACCTCCCCCTCCCCAATCCAATGCCGCTTTCCTCTTGTGTCACCAAAATCAAGTTGATGTAGATATGGTTAAACCTCTGAATGCACCTTGGTTTATCAATATGCTTCATGTATATACCCTTTTGGCCCACCATTAAATAGGCAAACAATAACTCTTAGACACTTATTGCAGAACTTAGAAGAGGGAGGCATGAAGCACTCCCTAGAGTAAGAGCAGAATAGTATTCGAATGGAGGCAGCAATTCATAATTGTATAACCAGTATTGGCTCTGTGCCGTGCCTGTCCTGGTCTCCTTTACCATGCATCTGTTCTGCAGTTCCCCAATTTCTGGGACTCTGTCCCTTTGGATCTGGGCCCCTTACTCTCAATTCAGGGTCCTTTCCAATAGCCTTTCTGTTGCCCCCTCTATTGTACCTGGCCCCCAATCACCTGTATTGGCCCATCATGCCCTGCATCTGACCCCGTCCCACAACCCTACACCGTCTAGAATTATGCTCAAGGGCCCTGATATTACTCGTCCTGTGATTCATGTCTTCTGGCAGAATTCTTGTAAGAAACTGGGTCAACCCATGCGCAAAATCCACTTCAACAGTACTACGGTTAGATATAGGTATGGTTATCTATGCAATCAATGCAATACTCTATGTGCGTAAATATTCTTTAACTGTAGATCCTAGTACTGCATCCCATTCGCAATTTACTTAAAAAAGGCATGGAGTTTGTATGGGATAGTCGATGTGAGGAAGCAGCAAAGCACATTAAAGGAGAGATTTATAAACCAGCAAAGAATTTAGGGGGGTATCATGTAGAGAAACCTTCTGTCATTACTGTAGATGCCAGCATGCAAGGACTAGGTGCGGCGATGCTAGAAAAAGATGATGGCAAGGATATAATTATTGCCCCGCGTCGAGAGCAATAACAGACTCCGAATCCAGATATTCAGGTATAGGGCGGGAACTATTAGCATGTTTATGGTGGGTGCAGTATTTCAGGAAATGGATTTGGGGAAGGCATTGTGTTGTCCACACTGATCATAAACCCCTTATCGAAGTGTCTACAGTAAAAGGAAAGTCCAGGGCAACACCAAGGATGGCCGTGTGGATAAGAATGCAAACCTTAAATGTCCATGTTGAGTAGTTTCTGGGAGCGCGCAATAGAGTAGCTGATTTTATTTTTGTCACGTTCAGAGGCGTTGCTAGGGGGGGTCTAAGGGGGCTATAGCCCCTGGTCTTTTGGTTGTAGCACCGGATAGAATCTCAGGAGCTACAGCCAAAAGGGTAGCTAGCCCCCAGTCCCAACAGTTCCGACATCAGCGTAGCCCCGGGTCTTTTCCAGACCTAGCAACATCCCTGGTCACGTTGCCATTGAAACCTGACGTACCAGTAAGGGATGATGATGATGAAGAAGTATGTGTGTGCATATTGGGTGCATTACACACTACCCTGTTTCAGGCGTATCCAAATATGAATGGCAGAATGGGCTCACAGGTTGGTTGGCCCGAAAAAATAAATAAATATTAAGACTGATGAAATTCCATTTTGGGAGGTTAAAGAACAATTAACTGTAGAAGAAGAGTTATTTCTGAGAGGTCATCAACTGGTGACACCTCCAAGTCTTAGAGATAGGTTGATCCAAGGGGTGCATGAGGGCATCTGGAAATCATGCGCACTAAATACAAGGTTTAAGGAAGATATTGCTGGCATGGTGTTGACGTCATGGTAGAACAACTAGTAAGAGTGCCTTGCAAAACTAAGAGCATCAAAGTGTGTAAACGAATTTGTTTCCAATCCCCCCTGCCCAAAGATGCATCGAAACGCTAAGCTATAGATATGGACCGTATGACTCTTTTGGGAGTGGTGTTCAATTTTTAATCATGACAATGGATTTTTTGTCAAAGAGGCTGGAAATAAAGTTTGTTAATAGAACTAATAGTGAAGTAAGTATACCATTTTTTAACACACATTTTTAGGAGAGAAGGATATCCCATGAAGATGGTAAGTGATAGCCCTCAGTTTAGGAGTGCAGAGGTAGCAGGGTATGCTAGAAACACGGTTGTTTTCACTTCTTATGATCACCCTCAGTCAAATGGCCTAGTAGAGCAGTTCAATAGTGTCATTGTAGGAACAATAGAACAGCGTTAAACAGCATGGAGGTAAAGACATCTCTTAGGAAATTGATGTGGAGGGTGAGAGTTTTCCCCAATAGATCTACTTGTTATGACTCCAGGCACGGCAGGCTGGTCTCTCTGGTACCCATACCACTACCGCTCTGTATACTACCCCCACACTGCTGAAATCCTAGACGGCCCTATTCCACCCCAACGGATCACCACGAACTTCCCAAGATGGTGTCCATCCCCCCTGCAACAACGCATGGGACGGCACAACGTTATCATAAGATGGCGACGGCCACTTTCCTTCCATCTGGAAAGGGCTTTTAAAAGGGATATGAACTTCAGTATGAACCAACTCTACTCTGTCCCAGTCTTTCTTTGTTTCCCATCTTGCTTCTTTCTTCCTCTCTTCCCCTGTATTTAGCCTTCAGGCCATTCTGTTCTTCCATCTTTGGAACTTACTATCTTCTCCAGTATTCCTGTCCTCTTTGCTTGGACCCTGCTGCCTTCACCAGTATCCTGTCTATTTTCCTTGGATCCAACTGCATTACGATTCTTGTCTGCAGTCCCTGGATACTGCTGACTTCATCAAGGGTTTTTTCCCTTCTGTGGGTTTTTTCTCCCTTATCTGGCAGCCAGCTCTGGACCCACAAGCCTTCCCGGTTCTTCAGTGGGTAATGTGGGAATCGTAGGCGTCTGCTACTGTATATAGCATATCAACCACCGCAAGGATCACCAGGTACGTCCGGTGAAACCGTAACCCTACTGGACTCTCACCATTTTGTCGTATGAGAAGGAGGGACATTAATACCAACCTCAACCCTGGGGGGGGGGTCAATGACCTTTTTGGGAGGAAAGAAATAAGTGACCAAGAGGTTAGGGAATACTTTACCAGACTCAGAGGAAGTATAAGGAATATTATTATAGAGTATTTAATGGCCCAAAATAAAGTGCTCCCTGGAAAAGAGTTAGAGTGAAGAAGGGTACTACGATGAGAAAGCAAGAGAAGCTTAAATTCACTAATCTGAAGAAAGTAGTAGACGTTTGCCCCATGCTGTAAGATGGTTCTGTATGGCATTAGAATAAGATGATAATAGGCATGAAGACGACTGATGGAAGAGAGGTGAGCAGTGGGGTGATGTGAAGTTGCCTTAAGGATGGGTGTGGGGATGATGGGGAACACAACAAACCACAGACTACTGCACCAACACGTTTTGGAATGGGTCATGAGGCGCAATTGCTTGAAGAAGGTAGACCTATGCTGACGGGCACAGAGAATCCATCCACACCTAGTTGTTGGATAGAAAAAAGGCCAAGGCGGTTTCATGTTAAGAAAATAGGCCCAATAGAAAATGGAAAATTCCTATTAGATATCAGGATTACATTAGGACCTAGTTGATGAACTCATTACGTGTTATGTGCCATGAACATATTCCTGTTCTGTTTTAGTCTTTAGGTTTTGTATCCCTGTTCCAAGTTTATAACCTTTATTTTGTTTATGATAGTTGATTTATATAGCGTCTATACACAACGTCTTTGCAAGCGCTTCAAGGCAAGAGAGGGAACAAGGGAAAATACAATGACATTCTTATAGGCCATGAACAGTAAGGATGAGAAATTAACTATCGTACTCGGCCTGACGACATTTCAGATGGTGCTGGTGCTAAGACATAGATAAGGAAGGGAGGGGGAGAGTGGAAAGGAAATGAAAATGGACGGGCAACTACCGTACTAGGCCTGACAACATTTCTGGTAGAGCTGGAGAAAAATAAAAGGTGAGGGAGATGGGTGCAGAAAGGGAGGGGAGCACCAAAACAAGCGACTATCATACTAGGCCTGACAACATTTCAGATAGTGCTCGAGGGGGTTGAGGGCAGACAAGTAAGTGGAGGGGGAAGGAGACAGACAAGGTTGATATCATACTAGGTCCAGGGACAATTCTGATAGAGTAAGTGCATAGAAGAAAGGGGAGGGGAGGAGGAGATAGGAAAAGGGAGTAAGTGAGAGGAGGAGAGAACAGGATTAAGCAGTCAAAAAGAGTGGAGAAGCAAGAGGGGAGAGTGAATACAAATGCAGAAGTCAGTAGTAACATATAATGTTGCAAGCCAGGATACAAGATGAAGATGGGAACAGCATGAATCGGGGCCACCATGAGTACAAGATGCAAAGGAAGTCCAGCATGAGAGTTGAGAAAGGGTGACAAACTGTGAAACAAAGTCCATACAAGTCAAGTCCAACATTGGCCACAAGACAGTGATGGTCAAACCAGAATGTATCAGGACAGACTCCTGTAGAAGTAGGCTGGTGGGGGAGATGGAGGAGGGCGGGGGGGTTAGAAAAATCAAGCAAAACGGCCAACACCTGTTTGCGAGAAGGGTGGGGGGCATAAGGGAACATGGATGCCCCCCATTAGTCAATTCTACAATCTCCTGTTCTCTCTACCACGTAACAGTTGTTTTGGGAGGAAAGTGTGTACCATCTGCACGGGTGGAATATTGAAGGGTTCTGGAATATATGGGCATCAGCCTGAGGTGGACAATGGGGCGAGGAGGAAGGGATGATGTGGTTGTTGCGTTGTCCATCGTTGATGCAATTAAAGCAATTTACCCAATACTCTGCAACTGCTGTCTGATTTCGAACACCGCTAAACGATGTACGGGAGAGCTAAAATCACAGTACCGGGCTATAGGACTCTTTTCATTCTTTGGTCGCTTGGTCTTCCCCTGAACCTCAGCTCTTTGTAAGCTGTTAAGCAGATGTCCTGATTCCCTATGCCCCTGCTCCAGGGGAGCCGACTTATGAATTTCCCGGGGGGGTGCCCAAATATAGGAAGTGACATCATCAGCAGTTATATGACTGCATTTGCACGTAGTCGCCAACTTGGTGCGGGGGGGCGCAGAACAGTGGAAACATTGGCTGCATTTGCATTTGACATTGTACTGCATTTGCATTTGACATTGTACTGCATATACTAAAGTCAAGTAAGAACGAGGTTTAAATCTTCCAGTTGCATTCCAGTAGGCCATCACTGCCCCTACTCCACCCCTCTATAATCATCCAGGTTGTAGTAGCCCTCAAAAGGCAGAGCAACACAAGTAGGATGGGAGAACGAAATGCCAGCCCATCCTGTGAGTGTGTCAAACCTCAGAGCAAAGACTGTGTCTGTGCGCCTCCTACCTTGGAGCACAATCTCACCAATTTGGTGCAGATCTCGCAAGTGGGTGCATTGGAATCCCATGCGTGTGTGTGGGCTGCAGATCCCGGATCACATGCTCACTTTTTCAGTGTGAAACTCTGGCCAAGGCTCTTTGGGCAAGCATTCAGGATGGGTCTCGCACCTTTAAACAGTGTGATATACTGATTGGGCACCTCACTCCTTGGAGCATAGTATACCCGTTGCTGGTAATCTCACAACTGAACGTACAGTTTCACTTTTGGTCATCTCAGTGACCCTATTTTATTTTCAAATTTGTTTATTGGCATTTTAATTATGGGTACATATTTCAAGGTGACCGATTGGTCAGCGACATTCAGCCTTTATGGTTAAACAACAATTTTTACATAACAAGAACATAAAAAACATTAGAACTTTAACTATCTCCGATTCAAGGGTGGTTGATGACTGATGGGGTTGTAGGCGGGAAGGGAGCGGCCGGGCAACATGGACGCGGGTATGAACCTTCCGAGAATGTTGATGTTGGAAGGGCCTGGTTTCGAATTTCTTGGGCAATCTTTCAGGTCTTGTGCTAGGGCCGGTGGGTGGTTCAGGGGGGCTTATCGTCCGAGGAGTGAAACAGCCTAGACATGGTGTCTTTCCAAGCAGCGAGGGCCATGCTTGACTCGTCCGTGGATCTAGCCACGCTGTCCTCCCAAGCTCTTGTTTCGGCGGTCGCCCATCTTTCAAAGTCTTTGCGCCATGCCCTTTGATTTGGTCCTGCCGGCCTTTTCCATGCCATGGCGATGGTCCTTTTGGCTGTTATGCACAGTAAGTCCATCAGCTTGACCGCATATTTGAGTTTGGCCAGTCTGGGGTAGCAGCCTAGGAGGCATTCCGCTGGGGTCCATTTATATCTGGTGACTTCTGCCTCTTCGCAGGTTTTTTTAACCGCCGACCATAGACCGCGGGTTTTGGTGCAGTTCCATAGCATATGGATTAGATCTGCCCCCTCAGTCCCACACCAAGTGCACTGTGTCTGGTCGGTTTTGTTGAATTGAGCAATCCTGCTCGGGGTTAAGTAGGTGCGGTAGAGTACATTTAATTGGATTAGCCGAAATCTCTGGTTTCTAGAGACCTCTTTCGGAAAGGCCAGTGCTCTGCTCCATTCCGCTTCGGACAACTCCTGTCCCATGTCTGATTCCCAGCGGGTCTTTAGTATGTCACCGCGGGGGTTAGGGATGTCAACAAGGAGTTTATATATTTGAGATATTGCTTTCCCCTCTTCGCTCAGGGTGTACATCAAAGACAAGAGGGGAGTGGCCTCTGGTTCCTCTGGCCAGGTGTCCCATTTAGTGCGTGCTATCTTGCGGATTTTTTGGTACCACAGGAATTGGCCAGCGTGGATGCCCTCCGCCTCCTGCAGCTCAGCGAAATCCCTGAATGTGCCTCCGGAGTATAGATCGCCCCAGGTGTATACACCCTTTTCCTCCCAATGCCTAATGGTGTGGAGGGTGGTGACAGACTTGTCGAGTCCCGAGAGTATTGGTACTTCTTGGAAGTAAGGTTGCTTCAAGTGTAACACCGTCTTGGTTCTGCTCCATATTTTTCTGCCAAGGATTGTTAGAAAGGGCTGTTTGTGTAGCAGAGTTTGAGGGGCCCAGAGTAATTCCCTCAGGCGGATTGGGGAGATCATGGCCTGCAGGAGGGGGTTCTCCGAAGTGGTCCCGTCCGCTAGCCATTTGGTTACATGGCTTAGCTGAGCTGCAAGGTAGTATTTCTCTAGACTTGGCAACTGAATCCCTCCTTGGTTGTGCGGTAATACTAAGGTAGATAGTGCCACCCGATGTCTGCCCCTACCCCATAGAAACTCCTTAATTATTGTATCAAGGAGCTGGAAGAAGGGTTTGGTGATATAAAAGTGCACATTCTGGAACCCATATAGGAATCTAGGGAGAATGATCATCTTGGTTATTGAGGCCCTGCCCAGCATGGACAATGGAATGTATATTAATAGAGTCAGTCTCCCATCTGGGAAGACAATTATATTTCTGTTAAAACACTCTGAATTGTCACTCCAGTTTTCTCGATCTATAGATCCATACCATATTCATTCATTGTGTTTTGCAGGGGTGATAACATGTGTCTGAGAGCTCTTTCTTTCATTCAGGAGAGATAAAGGGGTAACAACCCCCTGTATGTGGGATCAGGCTCATTTTGCCCCATAGCCCCTCACTGCAGAATGAGTGAGCAGGTTTTAAGACCCTGCTGATTCTGCTATCCTACAGGCTCGAGCCTTCTATCTCTTGCCCCATCACGGCTACCAACATCATGAGCGGCAGTGTATGGACAGCAGGCAGCTCGGGACATGCCTGTTGCCAATTCAATGTAGGCAGATCTACTATTTAGACACTGGCCCACATTGGTGGTGAAGAAGCACTCAACATACAGAACACAACGGTATAGTGTTGCAGTCCTGCTGAGAAATGACAATTCAGTCTGTTTAAATGTAAAGCAGAGTGGCTGAGAAGTACACGCACTGTGCCATTAAAAATAAAGCAGATGTGGTGGGGTGGGGGGAGTGCTGCTTTGCTGGCATCAAGAGTATGCAATTCCCTGCAGAGTAGTGTTGGTCATTTCCTATTGAAGTATAGCAGCCCTACTGAGAAGTGCCATCAAAAGTGAAGCTGTCCAGTAGGCTGGATCAGTGCTGCCCCATAAAAGGTGTAGAAGCCTTTCTGAGAAGTGGCAGTACTGTTCCAATGGTGAGAAGTGTAGTATTGTCACATTAACTATGCTTAAGCACTTTGGGTTATTGAATAGTGCTGCTACATTCTGAGTAATTCCATCCCTTTAAATAGATTAGCTCTTGTATAACCACGACAGTGTTGAGTTTTTCTGATGATGATGATGAAGATGATATCAGACTTGCTCAATAGTTCTGGTTCTGTATCATTAAATATACTTCAGATCTTCAGAGTCTCTGGAGGATAGCTCAGGGGCAACGTGCTCGCCTTGGAAGCAAGTTGACATGGAGTAACACGGGTTTGATCCCTTGGTCCGCGCTTGGAAACCTCTGGGTAGTGATCGAAGTGGGCGGGAGCGGTCGGGAGTGGTGCACCTCTACTTCTTTAAGCAAGTCTGTGCCTCCATTTCTAAAAATCTTTTGGGTTGGGTGTACTTCTACATCTGTGCACCCCTCTTGCAAAGAGGGGTGTACAGATGTACAAATACATCCAACCGAAAACTATTTTTAGAAATTGAGGGACAGACTTGCTTTGCATCTGTGCCTCCGTTTCTAAAAATCGTTTTGGGTTGGGTGTACCTCTACATCCGTGCACCCGGGTGCACAGATGTAGAAGTATACCAAAACCAAAACGATGTTTAGAAATTGAGAGACGATGCAAAGCAAGAGCGTCTGGCTTTGCATCGGTCCCTCAATTTCTAAACATCGTTTTTCACCGGCTTTTACCCGGACCGCCAGAGAGAGACACAGTATGGATGGAACAAAGGGCCATCCATACTGCGTCTCTTCTCTCCGGCGGGGGCGGGGGGGCTCAGCCCCGACTTCATTCTGCGGGGGGATGAGGTGGGCGGGCCCCGGAGTACCCACGTACTCGGCGCCCCTGCCCTGCTCTGCTTTAAGCCACCCAGGTGGGCTGGGTCATGGGGAACTAGGCATGGTGTTGCCGAATAATAGTACAGTTTCCACGTACAGGCTCCCTACACAAAGCACCCTCTACCCACTCTACCCCCTGCGTTCCTCCCCTCCCCCAGTCTAGGCACAGCACGATCAGAACCTGGCCAAGTGCAGAGCGGTAAATCCAGCCAGCAAACAGAAGCTGTCAGACACAAATCAAGGGGGGAACCCGGCGATGTGAGAAGGGAGGTAGGCCTCCCACCATGACCCCGAAAGCGGGAAAAGCCACTACACATACATTGCCTGCTATTTGCATTTTAATGATCCACTCGGCGCTTTCTCGGGCTCAGCTCCTTTGATTCAGAATCAGAATAGAGCCAAGTCTGATTAACACAAGCTCACCTTTTCTTTCTCCTTCCTCTGCTGTGGTCACACTTTCCATTTCCTTTCTCTTGTATTCCCTGTAGCCACTTCCTTCCCTCTCCTCTGTCAGTATATCTCCCGCTCCATGGATTTGCCACCATTGTCGCTCTCCGTTTGCCTACTTCCTCTTTGCCCATTTCCATATGTCACCACATCCTACCTTGACTCTGTTTCATTGTTTCTCCTTCATCCATGCTCCCCACTGCATCAATTTCCCTTTCTCCTCCATCCATTTTTGTCTTTCACCATCTGTGCTCATTTTGTCTCACTTCGCTCCGTCTCCCTGCTTTTTTAGTTTAGACAATTTGGTGGCACCTTAGAACCACCTATAAACCAGACTATTACATTGGAGTGCTGATAGGTGAGGGATGGGATACGATAGATTTAAATCTTTCTGCATTTTCTAGTTCTTTGGCATTTTTTAAAAGTCTATACTTAGATTTCAAGTCTTATTCTAAACAGTTGACATTTTAATCTTTGAAACTTGTTTACATATTTATACAAGTATATGCATATATTTCTTCTTTGTTAGTTTATTAATCCATTATAATGGTTTTCTTGCACACCTTTATTCTTCTTCAAGGCCCCATAAATGTTGCAGGTTGAAGCAATGCAACAGAGTGCCAGTGACGACGGAAACGCAGAAGAAATGGAGGAGGCACCCCGATAACCCGTGCGGGGGAGAGGGAGGGACCGGCAGATGCGTGGCAAAAGTAGCAAAAAGCCTGCGAAGGGCCAACAAAGGAAAGGGGCGGGGATGCCCCCTTTATAATGGGCGGGCGCACTGCTGCGAAAGCATCCGGCCTCTGCAGAAGGACTCCTGCCCGAATTTCCTGGAAGGATTTCGTTTTCGTTTTGCCATTTGTGAAGTGCTGCCCGACTAAGGAAGGACCATTGCGTGACCGAGCGAGCGTGAGGGCAGCCGTCGCTGCAAAGAAGGCGGGTCGTCAGAGCTGCCGAGTCACCCCAGAGCAGCCCGAACAAGGAGCAGGGATCGCTGTGCATCCCGTCGTGGGACCAGCTTGGCACGGTGCCGGGAGAGGCTTCGTGGGACACAGGCAAAAGTTGGGGCACTGGACCATCGCGGAGCAGCAATCATCAGGGACCTCGACGGAGCGGGCCTCGCCATCCACAGCGAGGAAGCAGCGGATAGCCGGTGAGAGGTGTCAGGGGTCCTGAGGCGGAAACAGCGGAAGAGGAGCACCGCCGGAGGGATGGCTATGCAGCTGGTGATGGAGGGAATACAACGAAGCATCAGGTAAGGCAACCGCACAGGGGCAGAAGACGCGGTACCTGCTGGTGAAAAGATCCGGGCTGCCAAAAGGGATGAAACATAGGCCTGGGCTCGCTGCGGCGAAACATTTAGAAACTGACAGATTCATGAAGCAGAAAGGTGGGGAAAAGTATTTTCGTTGGCCACCTGGGGGAGACACATGAAAGTTTTCCTTGTCTGCCTGTAAACAGCAATTTTGTGCGGAGCAATCAGACGGTTCAAGGGCACAAACGTGACGCGGTTGTCACAAACCTGCACACCCTGCAAGCCACTTTGTAACTTTAAACTGATTGTGCTGGCAGAGCTGACTGGCAAAGCGAGGCGCCGATATTGTTGACTATACCCCTGCACAGCCAGAACTCAGAGAGGTGTTAAAGAGGCCTGTTATTATGAACTTTTTGGGACTGCAAAATAATGGATCTAGAAGCTTTTATGACAATGGCTAGATTGGCTGCTGCAAAACACGGGCCAAATTGGATGGATACACCGGTCCCTCACATGGGGGAGGAACAGGCTGGCCCCAGCCAGAGGATGGATTCCCCTCTAATGTTCCCCAACAGAGACAGCAAGGGTGCCTTGAGAGAGTTTCAAGGACTGGAGGGCGCTGTCAAGGGTTTTGACCCATGTTGAATCCTTAGATTGGGTGGATGTGGGGATGAGCTGTCGCCGCCCATTATTCTATCCCAGAACAAACTAAATCAATAGACTGGGTAGATGTGGGGATGAGCTGTCGCCGCCCATTATTCTATCCCAGAACAAACTAAATCAATAGACTGGGTGGATGTGGGGATGAGCTATTGCCGCCCACATTCATGCCAGAATCCAGGAGAACTGTGCAGTTGGCACAAGACCACTCCAAAGATACAACCTTCTTGTGGGGGGGTTCCACATCACCACTCTACTGTAAGGATTCCATCAAAACAATGTTGAGCAAGGGTCCTATACTATCAAGCAAAAGACCACTCTATTGAAATGCAGTAATTCAAGACAGATCCCAAAAATGGATGCAATACTGGTACTCACCACTATCAGAAAGCCGGCGTTTTAAAACCACCAGACTTTTGTGTAAAACTGAACAGAGGAACCCAAACCAGGCCAAGGAAAGACTTGCTAAAAGGTGGATACAATGTAAAACTATATTCTGAAATGACTTGAAGGAAGTAATTATTTAATGTATATGTAAAAATTGTAAGTTTGATTTAAACTGGGAACTAAAGTGACATTTAGCTGAATTCTGCCTGACAACTACCCCCGACAGGAGAAACCTGCTCAGCCACTCTTCCCAGGCCTAGCTGCATCCTGCTTCCCCACCAAAAGGAGTTGACACCTCTCTGATTAGATTAGGGGAGGGGCACCTGCAGGAGGTTGCACAAAGCCTTGTCCTGCACTCAGGCAAATGTTATATTGGGGGGCCGTAAAGTGGCTTCCTCTTGGGAGAAGTGGGAGGAGAAGTGCCTCTGGGAGCCACCCGAGCTGGAGGCAGGGGCAGACAGAAGCTTCCCCCATGTGCTTTGGAACCTAAACCACACCCATCTGGGCCAGAGCATAATTTTAAAGATAGATAACTCATAGTGCGGACTTGTCAGAATTATATAAGTAATATCATTATTCTTGTGATTTTTCTGTGCACGTTTTAAGAGGTGTTAGGACCCTGTGGTGTATGCAGGGGGGTTGCTAGCGGAAAATAGGGTCTTACTCCAAATGTCTGCATGTTAAAAATCTGACACTTCATCAATTCATGTCCATACTCCTTGCGCACATGTGTGTAATTTTTGGTAAATGTCCGATATTGGTAAACCAGTCAAAAAGCGCAAAATGTTGTCATTTTTTAATGAAACCCCCCACGAAGATCAGAGGCGGACAAGCATGGACCATAAGGAATATATAATGTGTACATGTAATTTCAACAAATTGTGTATCTGGGAAATATGTATTTGAATCAAATATAGATTTGTGGGCAAATTGACCAGGGGAGGATCCTGTGACCCATAAACAGACCTCATCATGATGACAATCCATTTCCTTCCCCAATCATGGGAGAGGGGATAATTGGGCCAATGAAAAGTAGAGAGGGGCAGGCTCAGTTATGCCACGCACACACCCACTTCCAAAACACATAAAAAGAGACTGCTGGGACAGGTAGGGACATTCAATTCCATTTGCTGCAGAGCGCGCTGACCGACGACTTCACATCCAGAGATCCAACACTTAGACTTCCAAGCTAAACGGAGACTACAGAACTTTGAACCAAGAAGGCCCACTGCAAGCAAAAGTATTCTCAGCAGGCCTTCAGAATCCAGCAAACCTAACCAAACTATTCAACAGCCGGGCGAGCTGTTTGAATTCTTTGCCAATAACTTGTGCCGGAACCGCAGACCAGACCCAGACCGCTGTGAGCAGAACCAGAGATCCGGATCGCTGTGAGCAGAACCGGTGCCTGATTGACCCGCCGAGTAGAGAGAACCGCCGCTGGACGTGTTGACCAGATCCGTGACGAGGCCCATTCATTTCAAAATTAGGAGTGAGTATCCGCCAGAACTGTGCAGAACCCAATCTCTTAGTTAAAATAATCTAATCCAAACTATTTTAACCTAATTAGAACAGCCTCCTAGAAATCGTGTCATCTGTCATTTGTAAAGCTGCACAACTGTCACCTGTCAATTCTGCAGCTGCAAGCTGTCACCTGTCATTTTGAGTTTTACTCTAAATCCGAAAATCTACCTTTATTAAATCATCTGTATCCCCGGAACTGTTTGTCCTAGGAACGTGGTTTAACTTTCATTTTAAAGCTGTGATTCCAGGCTTTCCGACAAGCCTAGAACCTACTCCTTATACTTTTACCGCAATCGCGATTTACGCACTCGTGAAATTTACTGCGATTTGCGATTTGGCTCAATTTCTCCACTTGTCAAAATAGCAGCTCCATTCTTTCCTTTGTTAAAATCCGTTTGCAACCTGGTAATAACTCATAGAGCATTGCCAAAGTGAGCCTGAACTAATACCAACAAGCATCTCCCACTCACCCTGAATCTCTAGAGGGAATTAAAATCAGTTAGCACATTTTCCCATCCATTGCCATCACATTTAAAAGCATTTTGGGCCTGTGTTTCAAACTTCTACCTGTTTCCTCTAAGCTTGCTGGGGGGGAACTGAATTTCGTATTGTATTTGATTGCATTCCTGAGAAATGTGTGCTCCTCTTTCCATCTCCTTCCATTTCTTACATTGCATAGGGGGGGGAGGTGAATTGCCAGAGAAAAAGTGATTACATTGTTGTTGGTTGAAATCATATCAAGTTTATTTGCTGTACTGCATTTTATTCTACCTTGCATTTCGTTGAAACCATAAAGCATTTTCAGCTACCTCATCCTCTATACTACTCCTAAGTAATCAAGTGTACCACTGTAACATTACCCATTGTGGATCCACATATTAATTTATTATAAAAGTGATATATATATATATATATATATATATATATATATATATATATATATATATATATATTGTTTAATTTTTCAAATAAACCTTTTAATTTGCAAAACAAACCTACTTCTTGGCTCAGTGGGGTCAGGGGGATTCTAAGAGAGGGGTGTTATATAAGGGTTATCATCCAGAGCACATGAACTGGACCTAAAAATATATCAATAAGGGTTTCCCTCAGCATCCCAGACTAGGCATTGACTTAGCTGTAGTGTTGAAGTGAAGCCGCTTAACAGCGCAGAGGAGGCAGAGGACCATGGAGAGGAGGAAGAGGAGCCTGCCACGAAAAGAGAGAGAACCATGACACAGAGGGCTAAAGCAACCGAGGAACAGGCTAGGACCAGCAAAAAGCCCAGAGCCACCGGGGTGAGAGGGAAAGGAAGGGCGCAGGAGGTTGTAGCCATACCGGCACCTGCACCTGCTGAGGCTCCAGGGAATCGTGGTTCACCCAGCGCTCCTGTAACCAGACCAGTGATACTTGCTGAAGAGGGGCCCACATCCTTGGAGGTATGGTCATGCAATGTATGCAAGCGTGGGGCAATGGGGGCAATGGTCAATTATTGAGTGGTAATGTTAATGCTTTTAATCAAATTGCAAGTAATGCTGCAGTGGTACAACAGGGTGGGGTTAATCTGGGGCTAATGGGGCTTGGGCCAAGGGCTATCAGGCAGGTACTCCACACAATACAGGATTCCCAGGTGGGGTGGTCCAGTTGCCTCAGGAGTATCACTATATGGCCTTAACTCAAGCTCCATAGGGAGGGTTAATACATTGCCTCAGGATGGAACGGCGCTGGCAGGGGCACAGCAGTGTCCAGCATGGTGGGGGCAAGGGTTTTCTGGGCCTGGAGTAAACACTGTTAGTAGGGGGAATCAAGGGGTTCAGACTGCGGGGGGAGCCAATGCCATACAAGGGGGAATGTGGGACAATGTTACTCAATACGGGAGAACAATGCCAGACTTCTCTACTGTCCGGGTGTCAGTGAGTTCCTTGGTGTGGCACATCCCATGGGTTACCAAGGGGAAGTTGTGGAGAAAAGAATTTATTGAAATCTTAGACTTGGTGTGAATGGAACCCTCAGGGGAAGGTATAAAGGATTTGTCGGAGAAAGAGAAGGAAAAAAGGGAAAGGGAAAAACCCAACATGGAGCCAGCCATCCACAAATGGCTGAAAGCATTCAAAATGTATATGTCAATTATGGTAGAGAAGTACCCACAGGATGCATTGTCAATGATCGCTTATGAACAGTATATCCACAACCTGTACTTGAAACATGGGGGGGAGGGTTGGTTACAGTATGACCGGGGCTTTTGGCTGAAAATGCAAGTCTGGCCCGCCATATTTTGGGATGAGATGGACATTGGGGGGGTTCATAGATAAAATCGTGCCCGCAAGTGAAGGGAGGACAAGTCCCAGGGGGAGAAACCTCAAGTCTGGAGGGGCAAAGGTGGTTATTCTCAACGGGGTAGGGCGTCCTTTCGCGGGCACTCCTCCTGGAACAGCCGTACCAGCTACTAGGGGGAGCAAGCAGAATGCTGGAGGCTTAATGCTGAGGGGGGCTGTCCCTTTGGTAAAGCATGTCGCTTCAGGCATGCGCAGGGCAAATGGGCAGGGGACCATAGCTCCTCCGCCGGCAAAGGGAAGCGGAGGAGTAGCCCCAAAACAAAAGAGAAAGGAAAAAGGGAATGAAGAAAAAGCACAAATGTTAAGGCGTACATACCCGCGGGTTTCTCAGATTGTAATTAAAAATTGTTTACCCACACCGGTTAACCTGCAGCCAATGACTCCCTTTTTAAATACATACCACAACATTATGGATGCAAAGCTTCTATGGGAAGGTTTCAGGTGGGGTTTCAAAATTCCATACGCAGGGGTTAAGAGGGGTAGGGAGGCACTCAATTTACAGTCGGCATTAGGGATGCCAGAGGTGGTGGCTCTTAAAGTGGACAAGGAACTCAAGCTGGGTAGAGTTGCTGGCTCGTTCACTTGCCCACCAATGGAGAATTTTGTGGTGTCACCTTTGGGGTTGGTGCCTAAGAAGGAGGAGGGGCAATATCGCTTGATCCATCATCTCTCCTTTCCATAACCGAAGAGTAGTGTTGGGTGCATTATTCCTCTTTTGATGATGCTGTGGAAATGGTAAGGGCAGCAAGGAGGGTGGGCCCTAATGGGGAAGGCCGACATTGAGTCTGCATTCTGGTTACTGCCTATTCACAAAGAAAGTCATAGTTTGTTGAGTTTCAAGGTGCAAGACCAGTATTTCTATGATAAATGTTTGCCAATGGGTTACACCATATCATGTGCCTATTTTGAGGCTTTTAGCACCTGCAGTGAAACAGGCGGTTCAGGAGGGAGGAGTCTTGCATTACCTAAATGATTTTTTGTTCATCTGCAAAAAAGGGACCAGGGAGTGTGGGTCACTCGTGAGTACTTTTCAGGGGTTGGTGAAGGGGATGGGGGTCCTGCTAGCTGAAGGTAAGACAGTTGGTCCGGTTACCTGCTTGACATTCCTAGGGATAGAAATTGACTCAGTCAAGGGAGAGTGCAGGCTCCCCTGGGACAAGGTGATGAGATTGAAAGAGACTATCAAGGGTTTGAAGGGGAAGAGTAAGGCGACCCTGAAGGAGCTCCAGTCGCTGACAGGTAATCTCAATTTCACGGGGAAAGTCATCCCAGCAGGTAAAGTGTTTGCAAGAAGTATTGATCTCAAAACAGTGGGGTTGCAACATGCCATTCAACATGTCAGGCTAGGATCTGAAGTCAGGGAGGACCTCGGGATGTGGAATAGTTTTTGGAGGAATTCAATGGGGTACTACTATGGAGGGAAGATTAGACCAGCAGCAACAGGCTCAGGCTATTCACGGATTCATCGGGTTCCATGGGTTTCAGGGCAATCCTGGACAACAATTGGTGTGGTAAGACTTGGCCAATGGAGTGGCATCAACTGGGGATCACTTGGGACATCACGTTGCTCGAGCTGTTCCCCATTGTGGTAGCCTTTAAAATGTGGGGTGAGCGGTTGAAGGACAGGAAAGTGTTGCTCTGGTCAGACAACCTAGCCATGGTCCAGATCATAAATCAAGGGTTGTCTAGCAATACAAGGGTCTTGAGACTACTTAGAGAACTCAACAAGAGCATGGTTGCATTAAACATCGAGGATAGAGCACGACATATTCCTGGGTTCAAAAACATAGTCGCTGATTCTCTCTCTTGTTTACAGTGGGAAAGCTTCAGAGAGAATTATCCAGGAGCAAGCAAGGTGATGACCCCATTCAAAGCTCAGTGGTGGGGCATGATTGGGGCAATCTGAGTTCCCTTATTCACACAGCGCTAGCACCAGGCATGGCAAGAAGATACAAGGCATGCTGGGAATGGTTCTTGGCCTTCCAAGAGGAGGTTTTGTTGGAGGGGCAGAGGGATCTACCAGTAAGGGCCTTTGTGGGCTGGTGCTGGTGCTCAGAGAGGACCAGAGCATGGATGGCATATCACTTGGTGGCAATAGCCCACTATTTTAAGTTGGGGGGTAAAAGTGACCCCACGAAGGAACATTACATTGTAATGGCCATGAAGGGCTGGGCCAAGCAGGTGGTGAAGAAACCCGATGAAAGGCGGCCCATAGACATTGTAAAACTGCATAGCTTGGTGAAATGCGTAGTGGAGGTGTGCCATGATGAATATGATAGGGGTTTGTTCAAGGCAGCCTTCACACTAGCTTTCTTTGGGGCATTCAGGATGAGCGAGCTGGTCCCAGAGAATAGGGTTGCCAAGGAAACAGGGTTTCTACAGTTGGGATATGTACACATGACAGAAGGCCGGTTAACCATGTTGCTAAAGAGGTCTAGAACCGGTAGCATAGTATGCCCAGTCAGGGCACTGACTGCCTTTCTCCAGCAGAGGCCGTCAACGGGGGGGCGGGGTGTCCTCTTCTCATTCACAGGGATGGGTCCGCAGTGAGCCGCTTCCAGTTTAAAAGGGTCATGGACATGGCACTAGGAACAATTGGGGAAACAGAGATGTGTACGGGACCCATTCCTTTAGGATAGGGGCGGCCATGTCAGCTGCAGCCATGGGCCTGGTGGTGGAGGACATCAAGCAAATCGGGAGATGGAGGTCAGGGTGTTTTAAGAGATACGTCAGACCGGAAAAACTGTAGAGTTAACATGCTGCCTTCTCATCCCTCTAGCGGCGGCTCGAAGGACAAGGAGGTCCATCTGGGTAATAGGACACTCATTTGTGTCGAGGGCTGGGGCAAACTGGACGGTGGAACAGGAAGAGTTGACGGCCGGCAAATTCAGGATATGGTGGCACAGGGTGCCGGGGATGAAATGGGCACAGTTGCAGGGGCACGTCCGCAACCCGCTGGGTAAGCAGCAAAAGCCAGACGTCTTGGTCATAGAACTGGGGGGCAATGATTTGACAAGCCTGGGGAGGGTGGCTTTGATGAGGGAGATGATGTTCTTGTGACAGGAACTGGCGGCACAATTGGGAGAGAAGGAAATCATCTGGTCTGAAATAATTCCGAGACAGGAGTGGAGGGGCGCAGAGAGCCACTCAGTGGTGGAAAAATCTAGAAGAAAATTTAATTGTGCAATGTCAAAATTCTGCAGGGGCAGAGGTTTTCCACAGATCAGGCACGGCCTGATTAACTAGAAATCCCTGGAATATTATCTTAAGGATGGCGTACATTTGTCAGCAATGGGGATGGATCTCTTTTATTGGAATAGCTGCTCAAAACACCTGAAAATGTAACACAAGGAAGGGGGAGCCACGGTGGACGGGAACCCACCTGTGGCGTGGCAGTTTTTGGGCGACCAAGCACAAGAGACAGACTCTAGATGAGCCAGGAGAAAGCCAGAAGTGTCTTCGCTCTTCTCAGACCAGCGCCTCTTGGGAGCCTAAGCGGCAGGGGCGTCTGGTGGTAACAATAAGGGCTCAACTTCCCACAAAGAAACGGCGCTCTCCCCGCCCAGGAACAACTGCAAGGGCAGGCGAGGCTTAGGCACGAAGGGTTGGAAAAGTTGTGCCTACAGTGGACTTCTTTGAGAAGGAAAGGGGGAAGCAGGTTGTTGGACACGGAGCAGTCGCCGCATCTTCAGTGCTATTTTCACTAATGTGTGCAGTGTGGTTTTTATGATGTTGTGAAAATAAAACTGCAGCCTTTTTATGCCAAAAACAAGACAAGGCTCATTCTGCACTGTTCTGGGGCAACAGGGAAATGAGCATGTACAGGATTTTGGGTCCAAATGGACAGATGCACGGATTATTGACATCTCCATCAGTAGGCTGTGGCAACTCTGGGCCGACGCGAGCCATTTTCACTGCTAGCTGCTGCCAATTGCCCTGCTTTTTAGCAGTGTCTTCATAGACCCTCAGGTTGCTGAGCCAGAATTCCCTGTTACCGTGCCCCTTGTTCAGGTCCAGAAGGGGCAGAGCTGCATGCAGCGCTGCTCAGCGTGGCATTGCCCACATCTCTGCCCCAAAGTCTGCATCATGTTGGTCTTTCTCGGCAGGTTCCGCTCATCTGCATGAGGAAATGATTGTTTTATGGAAGTGAAATCTGGGTACAGCTAAAAAAATCAGTATTAGAATTCTAAGCATAATCATGTCACGATAGATCCAGTTACTAAATCTCTCTCTCTCACACACACGCACCCCCACCCCAATGGTCCCACTTGCATCTTACCAGCTGAAAATGAGGAGACAAACAATGTACAGGGTACAGAGCCGTGGTTCTCTATCTCTTCATTATTCCAAAAATGCAAGTTTGTTCTGAAAACACTCAGTATTTGGCTTCTAGCCTCACGCAGGAAAGCAAGGGGTGCTTGAGAAATGAGCTGCTGAAGATATACAGTTAATTCTCAAAGTGTGTTTTTCTTCCACGAATCCCACCATGGATTCAGACCAACAGGACGAAAAGAAGCCACACTACGTTCTATGTGAAATAACCATTCAACAAATGCAGATCATGCCATCTCATCCAGCGCACTCGTCCAACTACCAATGTCTGGCACTTACTCTCCGATGATTGCGCTAAAAACATCAGAGGACATTCGATCTCAAGGAATCGCTGTATGTTGATCACTTTATTTCCGGCAGCTGAAAGGACTAAAACAACATGAATGTGGCCCTTCCGGTCCTGCCCCTGATGCGGGGAGCGTGTCACGAAGCGGAGTAGGATTAACGCACAACTACACCCCCTTCTTTGATAAATTGATGTTAGTTTTTCGGCAATGATCATAGGAAGCAAAACAAGTACCAAGTAGGACTATGTGTGGCCCTGGCTTCCATCTAACTAGAAGTGTGTGCTTCCCCCCACTGCCCCAGTGGGGGAAACAAACTTAACATTCAAGTTGGTGCCTCTGTATGGGTTACAAAGGGAAAATGGGGACAAGAAATGGGTCACAAAACAAATATGTAATAATACCCCCTCCCTGACCCCAAATACCCATTGAGCCTTTTGGTCCAAACGAAATTCTTTAGATTCCTATGAAATGCCAAGGTTCAAACCATGTCTGAGGTTTCATCTTCCTCACTCCAAGTCCGTTCCAGGGGAGTTAGTCATCCTCCGTCTCCTGCCTGCCCCACACTCCTTTCTCGTTTGTGATGGGGCAGATCTCTGTTGGCTGCCATTGGCATTCAGTTGTCCTCTCGTCTGTTCGAAATTTCAGATTGAAGGTGCAGAAATGTGTAGGTCTAGGCAGCAACCATCAGTATGGTTCAGTGCGACCAGCTGGTGCACCAAACCTGCCTCTAGGGAGCTGACTCAGTGGGACAAGGCTGGAGCCTGGGTTGGTGGCTAGAACATCCCTCCTTGTCTGGGTTTCCCAGCAACCAGTCCTTTTCTGCCTCCTCGAGGACCTGCAGCATTCTTGCCCCAAAGGGAACTAAACCTCTTTTCTCCGCGTCTCCTCTTGCTCTGGTCTCCTTTCCACTATCTTGATGCCTCGTCACAGGCTCATGTATCCACAGCTTCACTCACTACCTGTAGATGTTGGGCACATGTCCGCTTCCCTCTTTCCTTCTCAAAGATCTCTTTGCCTTCCTCCTCCCGTGGTAGTCTTATCAACCGCCTCCTTTCGTACGTTCATCTCTTTGAACTCCACCCCAACCCCATTCCTTCTCCTGGTGGCCTCTAAGTCTTGAGCTTGTGCCCCACATTCCTTTCTTCTTCTGATGTTCTTCTTTCGTCCCCTCTGTCTTTTCTGTCTTTTATACACTCCCCTTCTCCTACTGTTCATCCTTTCTCTCTTTCCTTTCTTTCTGACCTCCTCTTCCCCCTGTGTTTGTTACATTTAACCACCTGTTGTTTTTTGAAGCCCCCTGCTCTTTTCGGCTGTTGTGAGACACCTCCCAATGTTCCCTTTTGCCATCATGCCTCTTGTTTCCCCTCCACTTAACTTCCTCCTTTCATCTACTCCTATTCACTTCACTCTCCTTCCTTATCATGTCCATTCCTCTCCCATATCAGCTCTTGTCCTCAGCTCACCACTGCCTCTTTCCTGCTCCCTCTCCAAAATCCCACATTGTCCCGTTAGACTCTTGTGTTTTATCGTGCTAGAGGATAGGTCATTGGAGTGCACAGGGTTTCACAGGATCGACCTGTGCGACACCAGGTGTGCATTCTTTGTATTGGGTGGCCTTATAGTTCACATCAAATTCCCCATGTATGTCTAATTCTGATAAGTGACTGATGAGGGACTTTTTTGTTGACACCTTAAGTGGTATATGTCTAATTCTGTTTTGGCTCTGCAGCTTTGCCACAATGGCCAGGGGATTCGTTGAGGAGGCTGCTATCTTTGCACCTGACTTTGACAGCATTCTGTAGTGAAATAGACTGCTCACAGTGACCCTCTCATGATCGGCAATGTCTCTTCCCCTCCAGTAATTCACTGCAAAATATAGCATGTTGGAGATCCACCAGGGGGCGCAGAGATGGACTGACGCATCTCCGCTCGTCTCCTCGACAGGGCACAGATCGCGGGACCTGAGCCCCCCCCGACGCCCCAGGAGTGAGAAACCGACACCACCCAAGCCTGTAGGAAGGTGTCGGGCACCCCCAGCCCAAATTTGAGCTTCGTAGGTGGAACCAGTCCGAACTTCTGAGCACTTACTTCCCTGCGGGACGGAAGCCCCTCCTCCCCGCGGCGCCGCGGCTCCGCGGAAATCTACGACGAGCCCGGGCCTGAGCGCGCCCCTTGCCAGTGGATTCCTCCCCCCGCCCGGGTCCTTCTGGTGAAGGTGATCCGCGGCTCGCTCCTTGGAGAAGAGGACAGGCGCATAGCACGACGGGCGGCCAAGACAGGGCCCGCACCGAGAGGAGCAGGGATTCACCCGCAGGAGCAGGCGGACCCCGGTGAGCCCCTTCGGGGCACAAGAGGTGAGCCCCCCACACCCCCGAACGTAACAACGGAAAGGATCAACGCGGGTGGAAACGGGCGGACCTCCGCTAAACCCGTGGCCCGGAGAGCACGAGACACGGGAGGCTATCACCTACGTAATAAGGCCTGGCCTGAATAGTTCCCCCACCATCCACAGAGGGAAGCTCTTTGGCCCCCAGTCCCTCGCGGAACGGAGTCGCCGCTTTAACCTCCGAGGCTGCCTCTAGCACCGCGATTCGCATCCCGGGCCTACTGGGGCTAAGGCCTATGAACTGGAGGGAATCCTTGCAGAAGTTTCATCGCACGCCCCCCGTAATGGCGGCCCAGGTGCAACAGGAACCGATGGACGCAAACTCAGTCACCAGAGGTATGGCGGCCCTATTGGAAGAAATTAAGGGCTTCAGAGCGGACATTACATTACGATTAGACACCCTAGACAAAAAGGTGGATAACTTGGACGATAGGGTTCAGGCACTGGAATCCAACACAGCCTCAGCCGACGTCGTTGAAACCCAATTTGATATGCGCTTGTCGGAGCTCGAGAGAAGGGAAGAAAAATGCGCCCTAAAAATGGACGATTTGGAGAATAGAGAACGTCGTTGCAACCTACGTTTCCTGGGCTTCCCAGAACGCGACGGCGAAACGCTGGCAGACATTATCAAGGCCGTTAATGTGGTAATAGGAATCTTATTTGAAGGGGCTAACACCATCGAACCCACCATCGACAGAGCCCACAGAGCAGGGGCACCATCCAGAGGCCCCAGATCGGTGTTAGTCCGCTTTCACTACTTCTCGGAAAAAGACAGGATCATCGAATTAGCTCGCAAGAAGGGGCCGGTGGAGTGGGAAGGAGCCCGGATCTCGATATATCAGGATTTGTCGGCCTTTACCCTCGCGAGACGCCGACTCTGTGCTCCCCTGACGAAGATGCTCCAGTCCAGGGGAGTCAGGTATAGGTGGGGGTATCCTTTTTCACTCTCCTTTGAATTCGAGGGCTACAAGTACGCATTGATCACGGAAGACGATATCCAGAGAGTGTCGGGCGAACTATTAGACAATCCAAGTATGGAAACGGAGGACCAGAACTGCGTGCGACCCCCGTCAGGTCCGAAAGGGAACAAAGCACCGAAGGAAAGGCGCAGAGTCCGAGGCCAAAGAAAGTACAGGAGAGTGGCCCCAACGTCTCCAGCTCCCTTGAACGGTGGAAACGAGCCGCTGGTGCCTCACGAAGCAAGTGACACTTGACTAGGTGAACAGAAGGGGATGTAGTAGTCTGTGAATTGTATTGTAACCGGGGATAGGGGGGGGGCTCGAATCATAAGTTAAAAGAAGTATATGAGCCCGGAGGGGAGAGACACCGGTGGCCTGGTTTGGATTGTCCAGACAATGTCACGAATCAACCAGGCGATCAGGGGGGAGGCGGGAGGGGGGTGGGACGAGGGGGGGTTGGGGTGTTGGGGTTACTGCTGTTGCGCGCTAAGTTTTTGGGTTACTCGTGCGCCCCGGGGGCTCCTCCGAGCCTGTTGTGGGCGGCAAAGACATTGTGGGAACTGCGACGCTTGCGATTCAGGGAAGGGAGTTATGAGCCTTGACATCTTTTTTCATGGATGATCCACTCCTATCCTTAACAGTGGGGTCACTAAATGTCCGTGGGCTCAACTCGCCTACAAAGAGGTCGTTGATCCTAAGGGAGTTTGCGAAGTTACGTCTTCATTTCCTTTTTGTACAAGAGACTCATTGGGTTCGAGGTAAAGAGCCTAAGCTCAAGGCCAAAACCATAGAGCATTTGTTCACGGCCTCTTCACAAACGAAGAAGCGGGGAGTTGCCCTGTTGGTAGCCCCTGGGGCCCACTTTAGGTTTAAAGCCTCGAAAGCAGACCCAGAGGGTCGGTATCTCATGTTGAAAGGGGAGGTGCGGGGCCGCTTGTTCACCCTGGTCTGCATATACGCCCCGAATGAAGCACAAGACACCTTCTGGGAGGGTATGAGAGGAACAATATTGGCATTCTCCGAGGGCACCCTATTGGTGGGGGGGGACTTTAATATGGTGCTTTGCCCCGAGCGGGACAGGAAGTCTGCAAATCCCTGCCCCAACATCCGTCACCATAGGAAGTTGGCGAAGGCCTTTCAGGAAGTGAATGGGGTGCTGGGGTTGTGCGATACACATGTCACTGTACAGGGCCGGAACCCCGACTACACTTTCTACTCCAAGCCTCACGATGCTTTTTCACGCATAGATTACATCCTGGTGGACTCATCGTTGCAGGGAGAGGTCACAAGCTCGGGGGTAGAGACTGTCCCTTGGACAGACCACGATATGGTGACGATAAAGATTGGCCTCCCCCCCGCCCCGGTAGCTGAAACCCGATGGAAGTGCAATGACCTCCTCTTACAAGATAGGGAGATACGCCAAACCATCCTGGTAGCCATAGAAGATTACTTCGCCCTGAACGACAATGGAGAGGTAGGCACCATGGGAGTATGGGAGGCATTTAAAGCAACCATTAGAGGCACACTCATAAGTATTGGGTCCAGAAGGAAGAGGGTGAGGGAGCACGAGGAGAAACAGCTGAAAGGCAAGATAGCGGCCATCCAACCAGGGGGAAAACTGAAAACGCAGATGTTCCCTGGGCAATGGGAGGAATTGCAGGGGTTGCGAGCTAAGCTAGCCGACCTTCAAGTAGGACAAACGGAAAGGAAGCTTTCTTTTTTGAAACAAAAATATATGGAAAAGGGGGAAAAGGCGGACAAGATATTGGCCTGGAGACTTCGGGAACTCAGGAATAGTAGGAGGGTCAATTCGGTTCGCACCACGGAAGGGAACCTTACCGCGAGGGACGCCAAGATCGCAGAGCAATTTAGGTTATACTATGAAAAATTGTACAGTTCAGAATATACTGGGAATGGAAAAGACATCGACCAATTCCTGGACTCTCTCCCCATACCGGGCCTTCTCCCTGAGAAAGCCGAGGCACTAGAACACCCCATCTCCCCAGAGGAGATAATCGACACTATATCCTCTTTAAAGAGCGGCACCGCCCCGGGAGATGATGGCTTCACAGTCAAGTTTTATAAGACCTATAGATCAGCACTCGCTCCATTCATGGCCAAGATGTTCAATGCCGCGCTAGACCAAGGCACCCTCCCCTCCACAATGATGTCAGCTATGATTGTAGTTCTGCCTAAGGAGGGTAAGGATCCCGCGCAATGTCAATCTTACCGCCCCATATCTCTTCTTAACACGGATGTTAAAATACTGGCCAAGCTCCTAGCGAATAGGCTGGCAAAACTCCTCCCCACCCTAGTGCACGGAGACCAGGTGGGCTTCATCCCGGGGCGCCAGGGGTCCGATAACATAAGGAAAACCCTCGACCTCATGCACGAGACATCCAGGCAGGGAGTGGAAGGGTACCTCCTTTCACTCGACTCAGAAAAGGCATTCGACCGGGTCGAGTGGCCCTACATGGGCAAGGTCCTCCGGAAGATGGGCTTGGGGGACAATTTTTGTGGGTGGGTAGCAGCACTCTACAACAGCCCCACAGCGAGAGTGTTAGTTAACGGAGGCACCTCGGAGCCCTTTTCCCTCACCAGGGGCACCCGGCAGGGATGCCCCTTGTCACCCTTATTGTATGCCTTGGCAATGGAACCTCTAGCTATAGCGGTCAGGAACGACCCAGAAATCACGGGTATACGATGTGGGGAGTGCGACTTCAAACTCTCTCTATTTGCAGACGACATCCTGGGCTACCTAACCAATATCCAGATATCCCTACCCCGATTGTTCGACCTTATACACACCTTTGGCTCTTTCTCCGGGTTGAGGATAAACACTTCCAAATCAAGCATCATGCCCATCGGCCAGAGCGACCTGGATGTCGGAAGCAACTCCGATATTCTAGGGGTCAGAATCGAAAGAGAATCCACGAGGTATCTGGGCACTACCATCCCCAGAGACCTGTCACAGCTATTCCAGTGCAACTTCCCAGGGATCCTTACCCGTATCAGCAGCGACCTTACTAGATGGGCTCCCCTCACGCTTTCCTGGCTGGGTCGCATGGTCACAATCAAGATGAATGTCCTGCCCCGCCTCCTCTACCTCTTCGCAGCACTTCCTGTTGTGATACCCGAGACTTTCTTTGAAACACTGCAGTCCCGTGTCCTTCATTTTATTTGGAATGGTAAGAGACCTAGAATCAAATCCTCCACCTTAACCCTCCCAAAGACACATGGTGGTTTTGGCCTCCCCGACTTCCGACTCTATTATAAGGCAGCCCAGCTCAGGGTGATGTTGGAACACATGCGAGATGACATGGGCACATACTGGACGTACATAGAAGACATCCATGCCCACCCGAAAAAGGTTAGAGATTATTTTTGGGCCTCTCCTAAGGTTCTCCCACTCCAGCTAAAAATGCACCCCACCTTGGCAGCCCTGTGGGCGCTATGGAAACCTAGCAGGGCCAACAAGCCCCTAACCACCTGGCCTTCCCCGCTATCCTCACTCTGGGGGCCCCCTATCGACCTAGACACAAGAGGCTTCCGCGACACACAGGCCTGGTCCGACTTGGGCTTGGAAAGAGTCTCCCAGCTGACACGAGAGGAGGGCTTCAAAGAATATGGCAGCTTGCTTGAGGCCCTGGTAGATAAGCCCCCCACGATTTTTGAATACTTACGATTGAAGGGGATTTTGTCCCAACCCCGGTGGTCCGAACAGCTGAGCCGCCCCCTCACCCCATTTGAATCCATCCTGGCCAAGAGTACATCACGTAAGGGTGCGCTGTCCAAATTTTATATGGTCTTGATAACGTCCGACCTAGAGGGCAGACAACCCTTTAAACGCATATGGGAGGAGAGACTGGGGATGCCCTTGGATGAACATACCTGGAGGGCCGTTTTTAAAGGTATTTTCGCGGGCTCCCTATACACGGCTGCCATGGAACACAGCTTCAAAATTCTTCATTCCTGGCATCGCCCTCCATCCCTGCTGTCCAAAATGTTCCGAGACGTATCTCCTTTCTGCCCCAGGGGTTGCCACCAAAGGGGAACCTGGTTTCACATGTGGTGGGGATGTCCTATTATACAGGTTTACTGGTCGGAACTACTTAGCTGGATCAAAGATATTGAGGGGTTCGGTCCATCCTTGCACCCACTAGAAGTCTTGCTGGGTATCCCCTTGCCGGAGACGGAAACAAATCTTTACCCCAAAGTCATTGGTGCCATGCTGCGAGCTGGAAGGCTGGCGCTTGCCCAAAAATGGAAGAGCGGCCAGGCCCCCTCCAAGGAAGAATGGCTTCATAAGCTTAGGATGATATTCTCGTACGAAAAGCTTACAGCAATAGCGAATGATACCATGACAGATTTTGTACAAGAATGGATGGCAGTCCTTCTGCACGATGATTGTGTCTCCATGCGCTTATAGAAGGGGCATTCTACAGGCTCATAACAGAGTGCGCCTGATCCGTTGACTCTTAGTAACACTCATCCCACCGCACTCTGCTGAGTTAACCATTGCGGCTAACACCGCCTGTTTTTCACTTCCAAGCTGTATACATGTTTGAGGGTTGAATGGTTGAGTTGCACGAACTGGACCCACTCTGTGCCCACCAACAACTGGAGAACCTGGGAGGAGTGTTGTGTCTCCGCTCTACTGTTGATCACGCAGACCTGTGTAATTGTATATAATTGGCGGGCCCTCACTCGCCCCTCTTAGACCTGGCCTAGCTTCCGCTCACCTACCTTTCATATGAACCCCACTGTTCCCAGTGCTACTCTTAATAACTGAATGGCTCGCATTTGTACTTCCCGAAATTTCATATACTTGTAACACCACTAAACTTTGCTTGTTAATTGTTTGGGGGGGTGGGTTGGGAGGGGGGGATTCGGGAAAAGAAGTTAAGAAAAATGTAATTGAAAATGTTACCGACAATGTGTTTTTTTTTTTTTTTTTTCTGATGTTATTTGCTGATCGGGTCGGATGTTCGGCCCGACCTTATTTCTGCCTATTGTCAATAAAAACTAAATTTGAAAAAAAAAAAAACATAGCATGTTTCGATCCAGCAATGCAGTTCTTGTAATCTTGCCAAGAATCAACCCAAAACGCAAACAAGGATCTTCCTTCTCCTTCCTCTGAACCGAGATCTGGAATTCAATTCCCAGACATCTGCACATAGAGGAAAAACCACATTGGCTTGAATGAGAATCTGGCTGTTTAACTAATGCAAGCCTGAGAACAGCACAAAGTCCTTAACCAACAGATGCCCAGTTTTGGGATCATCGATCACACAGGATGTACTCTGCTTAAATTAAATGAAAAACCCACATATCTGCAGACAATTGGTCAGCCAAGGACTATGGAGGATGGGACTTCATCGGGCCAGTCTCTTCGGACCATCATATAGAATACGATTGGCATTTTCATTAATCTTCCCTGGGTCAACCGACAAAGCCCCAGGCAAGAAGTACAGGAGATCAGGCTTATTCAGGTCAGTCTCGTCCACCCTTTTAACCAAACCAAAACTGCAAGCACCAACTTTAATGGAAACCATCACAAAAAACAGAACACCACCAGATCTGGACCATCTTCCTTGGATCACAAGGTTCCTCCCACTTAACATACACCACCCAACTCCTCTTAATCTCTTGTCACACAGCAACTGCCATAAACACACCACATTAACTGAGCAACACGGCTCCCATCTCTAGAACGATCACCCCCAGCTAAACTGGTCATCCAACACCAGTTCCAACTGATTATTATTGGGCACTCTTCCAGATGAAACACACTTAATGTTCTCTCTGCCACAACCTGCCCAGAATCACACGAAACGCAAAGATCTGGTACCTCCAGCTTGCATCGATCAACCCCCAAAAATGGATCTTCCTCTCCCTCACTATCAATAAGCCCTCCCGCCCCTTTGTGCTCGGCCATGCAAACCTAGGCATCCAAAATTGCAGACAAGCTCAGTACAAGAAGACTTTGCATCACATTGTATTACATTCAGTAGACAACCATTGTTGCACAGTTTGTGATTGAGCTAACAGAGTGAGGTGGGAAAAAACCTCAAAGCCTCACCTAATTGCACTTGGGACACTATACAGTTACAACTAACATTCACGTTTTATTTTTTTGTCTGCACTATGTGAGGGGTCAGAAATGAGAGGCGGACAGAGTTGTAATGTATTCAACATCAGACATCTTTATTAAACAATAAGGGTTGTATGAAGGCCTTTCTGTCCCTATCCTAAAGAGAGTTTCCCTACCTAGGAATCTAGAACTAAAGATCAGTCTGTGTCTCGTCATAAAACTTAAAAGATTTCCTTGTGTCCAAAACCATACTAATCTGGCCCTCGCACGAGAATTGAATACTAAAAGTGCAAGGAATTGTATATGACTTGTATTTAGCATAAAGTGTTCAGAACTAAGGCAAATGGACAACTCCAATAGAAACAGTCTTTTCCAAGTAGGAATCCTCGGATCCAGAAGATGACTTCACTTCCCCATGATTATTTAAGTATGATAGCAAAAAGTGTCTCTGCAAATAATAGTCTCTTAAAGATGGCGAAAGTGTCTCTTTCAAAGAACATTTCCTTAAAGATAGCAAAAGTGTCTCTTTTAAATAACTGCTTCTTAAAATTAGAAAAGTGTCTCTTTCAAACAATAGTTCCTTCGGGATGGCAAAAAGATCTCTGATGTACTTCTTTACCATTTACTTTGCAAAACAAATTAGTAACTTTATACAACTTTACTGGACCTCTTGGTATACTCCCCTGCCAGGATTATCTTTCCGGGTCTTACAGATTCCCTGGCATACTCCCATGCCAGGTGTTTGCCTCCCAATGTTCAACGTCTGGTGTGTTCCTTTCACCAGGACTAATTCTTGAATTCATTGGGCCTCCTTACAAGTTTGGCGGTAGCCTTGCCGGTAAAACCGGCAGACTGCCGACAAACTTGCAAAATATTCCACCACCCGAGAATGGGCAATTACTGGGTCATTACGGCCCCGCCGGACCCGGTAATTGGCCATTCGCGGGCGCAGGAATAAAATGCTCCCCATTCCCATTTGAGCCTGATAGGGCTCAGTGGGAATGGGTAAGTCGGATGCACCAGCACCATGCGTGAATGGTGCCGGTGCATGCGACATGCTCTGCTTGCGGGTGCCGATACACCTGCCAGGTCAAATCTGGCGGGCGGGAAGGCACCTGCGAGCAGAACTCATAGTTTGCCGGTCCGGTAACTACAGTACCGGCAAGTTTACCAGTACTGTAGTCACCATACCAGCAAACTTGTAATGAGCCCACTGTCTTTAAATTCAACACAGTTGGGTTACTTCAGTGTTTTATATTTCATTGGCTTGAGGTACTACTTGTTCCAACTTTCCCCACACCAACATCTCATGTACGGGGACCTGTTCAAGTTCTGCCTTTTTTATATCTTCATTACTATTCATGTGCTTGGGTTAATACTTTCTCCAAACCTCCCCATATTGATATCTCATGTATGGGGGCTTGTACTTTCTTTATATTTCACTGGGTCGGTATTCAAATATCAGTCTCTGTTTATATGCCTGTCAGCACGTCCCACGGTTCCCAGTGGCTCGGGGTAGACTCATTGGTGTATTGATGTGCTCCTGACCCATGGCACATTGCTGCGGAGAAGCTCCCGCTTTGTAACAGCCTCTGTTGTACTGCAGACTACCTTCCTGCTCTGCAGGCAATTCACGTTCACCCGCAGCACTCCCGCTGCTCCTCTGCACAACCGCACTCCCGGTAGCTCCCCTGTTGCTGCCTGCTCTTCAGCGGTTCTCTCTTGGTGCATGTGGTGTCCCTTCTGGCCTCCCTCCACATACTATGTAACGTTTGCGAGTGCCAGAGTGGAAGTGCCTGCTTCCCCCAGCACGGACCATCTCTCTACTGCTGTCTGCTTCGTCTCTGCTTCTCCCGTGCCCGCTGCGCTTGCCTCTTCTCCAGCTCTTCTATTTTGAAAGCAGACACTATTTTTAAATTTCATGCTTACTCAGACCTCCCCAAAACACCTAGTTTGCATGTTTAACTTTGTGTTTCTTTTGATCTGCATTAACTCCTTTTTTCCTCTTCCTCGTCTCAGTATCTGAGGCATTCTGGGAGTTGGAGTTCATAGAGTTTCTGTGACTTCCAATGTGATATTGTTCAGAACGTCTGTTCAGAGAATCATTAGAGACAAGAGATGTTAAAGGAGTGTTATGTATCTATGAGGTATGAATGGTAAGTTGCCTAGAGTGATTTTGAAGATGTGGTTTTTGGGGTTTACAACGGGAAGGGCTTGTATAGTGACAACAAGCCATCGAAATCTTAGGAATGATGCAGTTCTCCTCTATATGCAGTGAAGAATACTGCATCTATCCTGAAGGGGTCGCCACCTACCCCGACGACCATCTCCTCCCACTTGATCCTGCTTCATAATACCACCCCCAGGGTCAGGAATAGGTAGCGGCTGCCGTCTCCTGGCCACTTGTGAGCAGATCTTTGTCGGGGAATTAGTGATGACTCTACAGGATGCATCACAAATATTTTTTATCATTTCAATTACGTTCATCCCATGTTGAACTGCATGTTATTGTTTACTGATACTGTAGATGTATGGGCCCAAGTAATGTATCTTCTAGCCACACCAAGACTAAGGAAGCAGACGTACACCTCTAGAAGTTGATGTGCACATGAAATTGCTCTATGCTCCAGACCCTTTGTGCAGAGAAAATGCTGATGCACTTCCTATACGCTCCTAAACCTATAAGCACCGGAAGGGCTGTAAGCCAAGTATAAGCGCTGTAAGCTCCTAGCCATCTGTGCAGTGAAAGAGCTGTCAGCTCGTGGCCCTTTACCCAATGGAAGCGCTAGTTGCTGTGAGTGGTCAGAAATAAGAGGCAGACACAAAGTTGTAATATTTTCATTATCCAACATCTTTATGAAAACAAAAAGGCCTCTCCGTCCCTATCCTAAAGAGTGTTTTCCTGCCTATGAAACTAAAAGTAAAAATCAGTCTTTGTTAAGTCGTCAAATTTATACATTTTCCTTGTGTCCAAAACCTACTAACTGATCCTCACACTAGAAAAGATCAACTAAGGATGCAAGGAAATGTCTCTGACTTATGTTTATCAAACGGTGTTCATAATTAAAGCAAATAGATAAATCTAACCTAAACCATCTTTTCCAAGGAAATCCAGAGGGTGGTTCCCTTCCCAGGCTTTTTAGGTAGGATGGCAAACATGTCTTTCAGTTTCTTGAGGATGGCAAACATGTCTCTTTCAAACAGTTTCTTGTTTCCTTGTGCCAGGTTTAGGATGTTCCTGTGCAAACAATATGCCCCATAACATTTAGGTCTTCCTAGGTTTGTTTGCACCGAGTTCCCAAAAAGGATCTTATTCAGATGAGAAATTCCATATAAGGTTTCCTTTAACCTCTTTTGTATCTTTGCAGATTATCCTCTATCAGGAATCCTTCTGTGAGCTCTTCCGTCTCCTGGTATACCCCTCTGACAGGTATTTAGGTTCAACATGAAAGGATCTTTGTTCAACTTTACAACTTCAAATACCTGCTACATCTATCCAAGGTCTTTTCCATGTGCTTCCTCGAGTCTCTGGTATACTTCCCTACAATGTACTTTGAAAAATAAGTATATTTCTTTCTGCAACTTTAGTGGACCTACTGGTATACTCCCCTGCCAGGATTTCTTTAGTAGGTTCTTCAGATGCCTTGGTATACTCCCTGTCACGACCCTCGCCCAAAACCTCCTCTGGCAAAACCCATTGGCCAGGTGGAGTCAGGACTCGGGCCTCTACAGCCTGGCATCCTCTTCAAAAGCCCTCATGGGGCCAGTCCCGGCGCCTATGGCGCCAGGCTCATACACCATGAACAACAATGTGCTTGGGAACTACTTTATTGTATTGTCAGCCAACATGGAGGCATCCACATAGCTTGGTTCCTAAGAACCAAGCTATGCAGTCTAGTGTTTTGGGTGTGGCAGGCCTGGAACTACTTTCCCTGGTACTACTTTACCTGGGCTATATAAACCACACCCTGACTGCAGAACATGCTTCATGTTACTTTGCAGCTTCCAACCTGACGCTCACCGTGTCCAGCTATTCCCTCGAACCTCTGAGAAGCAGAACCTGCAAGGAGACAAAAGGAACATCATAAGCAGCAGCATCTTACCTGCAGTCTTCCTCTTTAAACACTCGCAGCTACTGAGAACCGCTTCCTCAAATCTGCACTCCTCCCGGACAGAACGACCTGAAAGAGGAAGATAGAGGCAACATTAAAGAAAGCTGTAGAGACATTTACAAATTACGAACTGCTCAAAAGGCTTACCTGGCTGGTCACCTCTCGGCTGGCACCTCTCCGGACATTCCACTTACGCTGAAGAACACTGCGACCTACAAGGAAGGAAAACACAGGTTAGCAAAGGCAAGACTTCGCAACGCTGCGCATAGCGCTTACTTACCGCATCATAGCGCTCTTAATGCGCCATCATTTACCAGCGGGGCTCAACCAAGCCAGTTCGCCGCGCTGAAGCTCCGCATACTTAAGGGAGAAAAAAGGGACATTTTAAACAAAGAAAGGCATGCAGGATAGCAACAAAACTAAAGAACAGCAATAAGACCTACCTGAACAATATCAAACGGGCCAGCGTCAGTGAAGTAACTGGACTGCACTCGCCCATGAAAGACAACGCGCCCCTGCAAAGAAGGCAGGATGGAGAGCACGCCTAATTCTACCACAAGGCAGAACCTTCCCCGCAGACCACATCAGGGCAAAGCTGAGAAGCATACCAGCGAGTAACCCAGCTGGGCGGCGTCCCTGTGGATACCAGGTGAGCGTAACAGATTGACCGGTATCTTGCCACAATGTCTTATTCTCCCATATACTTTGAGTCAGGGGCCATACCAGGCTTGCCACAGGGGCTTCAAAGTTGGCTGCTCAGCCCCTTTAACATCAAAGCGATAATTAAGTTTGGGGCTCAAGTCCCATGCATACCTGCCTACATTTCAAAATGAAAAACCTGGAGATCTACCTCACCGGAATGCCAGGCCCACATGTTCACAAGGCCACGCCGACATGTTCACAAGCTCAGTCAATTACTTTGTGTGCAATGGTTATTGTAAGGGGGGCATGGTATCACTAGTATAACACTGACACAAAAGGTACAATTTGTAAAACCTTTAATAAAGTGTCTGGGTTTGGAAAAAACTCCTACATTACCCTATAACTAGGATGGGAGTAGCCTCGACCATAAAATAATAAATAAAACAGTCCTAGTTGAGTCTGTAGAATCAAAATGGCCTACGCTAACAAAACCTAATGCCTGCCGATCTCTTGTACAAAAAGTGTATTAAGGAGATATGTATGTAAAGGAAAATTGGTGTTCAAATATAAAGAATAAATTTAACTGAATCCGCTCTCTTCCCCGCGTTAGATAGCACGGAGAAAGACGGCCCCCATTGGCCTGATGACGCACTCTGGCTCGGGTTTTCAACACAATAACATTTAAAAAACGTGGATTGAGGCCCTCCTGGCCTTCCACGTTAGTGTCTCTTTCCAGTCTTCCAAACAACTTTCAACACGTTGGTCCCCCACTGTTGGGCTCAGATCTTCCACAACAAAAATTCAACAATACTTGAAGAGGGCTCCCTTACCCAAACTTATTACACTTCGGTTCTCCCTAGTCGGGGTCAGACCGTTTTCGGCTGCCAAAGACTTTCCAATGTGTGTGGTTTTCTTTACCGACCTCTGCAGGACTGCTTTGACTCAAAGTTCAGTGTTCAGCTTTTTACTCTCCCCTTCTCTCTGGGTTAATTTTTGATCACTTAGCCTTTACAGTTCATTCACTGTATCGCTACAAACAATTTACCTTTCACTGAGACTTCGAGTGGGTTTCTTCCTTTCGGCGGACCACTCAGTTACTCAGTATTGTTGGTTTCACAGCTATCTTTACTTCAAAGTTCATGCACAGGTCTGCCTTTCTTCATGTCTCATCCACACGCGTCCAGCCTTCACTTGGGATATAATATTGCAACTCCAATCATTCCCTAATACACACCGGTTTCTCAAGTTGCTTGCCAACTCACTGGTTGTATGTGTTTCTTTCTTGTCTTAAAGTTGTCTAATTCACGAGTGAAGGTTAGTACCACATGCTTGGCCTCACCTCCCCAACTCTTCTGTTCACCCGGGAGGGTTACTGGCGCCCTTGAAACACAATGCAGCCTTCTGCTTTGGTCCGTCGCTCTGTTCCAGTAGGTTTGCCTTCGCCCCAGAAGTTTTGCTCTTACTCATGTTCCACCCTGCTCAGAGTGTCTCTCTATGGATCGCCTTTTATCTGTGTGAGGATAGCAAATTGGTATCAGGTTTATGCACTTAGTCAAGTGCCTGGCTTTGCCTGACCCGATTAGCAGGACATGTCCTGTGCAATGTATAAGAGTTAGTCTTGTTACACTGTCACCCTCTTCCTCGGCCCAGTGTTTGTGTAGATAAGCGGGGGGTTGCGACATCGGAGAATCCTACAGAATAGGATGGGTTAGGTGTGGATGCAGACTGTTTCTATAGTCTGTGACTTCCATCTAGTCGCCCTTTTAATGATATAGAATTGTGGTTTTGTGGCTTTTAAATGTCTTTACAGTAACTTTACCCTCTGACCATATTACCTTATACATACCTTTGCCTTGCTAATGCTATTTATTGGGGTACACACCCCCTTCCGTAACTCCCAGACCACTTATACTTGTCATTCCTCTTTTTCATCCTCCCCTTTATACTATTTTTTAACGTAAGTCTAATTGGACTTTTTTTCCCCCACTTAAACTGAAACCTGCATTACTACATAATTGGGCAAAATGCCTCGAGCGCGGGGGCATTACCAATTCAGGTAATGCCCCGGGGCCCATAGTTATAGGCCGAGCGAAGCGAGGGCCATAACGATGGGCCTGGGGCATTACCAAAGTCAGTAATGCCCTCGCAGCGACGGGCATATAGCTAGTAGTAGCCCGGCCCACAATATCTGCGTGACCGGGGCACTAAAAGCATTTTTTTCTGTCCCAAAACTCTGCAGCATTTCAGGACAGAAAAAAAAAACGACCAAGTAAATGGCTGCCGGGAAAGGGAAAACTGAGTCAATTTTCCCTTTCCATGGCGGCCTTCGGGAGAAGTGTTCCCAGCGCATCCGTTCCCGAAAGAAAACAGAGAAGAAGGTAAGTGGGGTTGGGAGGGCGGGAGGGAGGGGAAAAAAAATAAACGTACCTGGGTCCCCCTCAGGGGACGATGGAAGCATCCAGCCGCGTGGAGGCACGGAGCGGCGATGGCCCCACTCCAAGTCTCCACACGGCTGGAGGCTGCCATCGTCCCATCCGGGGACAAAGGAGCAAGAAGGTAAGTGGGGTGGGGAGGGCAGGGAGGAGGGAGGAAAGGGGGAAGGAAAAAAAAAAGCCTTACCTGAGTCCCCGGCAGGGAGCAAAGACAGCCTCTCAACCGTGGGGAGGCTCGGAGCAGGGATGGCCCTGCTTCGAGCCTCCTCATTGGCTGAGGTGCTGCCATGCCCCCCGCCAGGGACAATGGCAGTGGAATCCTGACCAAGGGATTCCCGGCTGGGTAATGCCTTGGCGAGGGCCAATCAGAATGGTTCTTTAATTCTGATTGCACCCTCACCGGGTACTAATTGCCTATATTTTATTTTTTTCAATCTGCCACTGTTTTTTACCCTCTTTTATTTTTGTATTGCATTATTTTTACCCCTTCATTTATTGTCTCTTTAATTTTTACTGCAATGTAATAATCACTGGTTACCATGTGGCAGTACTGTACTACAAGTTGGGGAATAACGTGACTGTGATGAACTCGTGAAGGTTTTTTCAATGTGCATGGAAGAAAACGCAAGTAACCCTACAAACCATTTCAAGAGCGGGTGGACTAGAAACGGAATCAAGAGAAGGGGTGAAATGAATGGCACTGATAACCCGCCAATTACATGGATGCGTTGGTGATGGAAATGCTCAGACGGACAGCCGGAAAACCCAGAGACTCCACGCTCTTACCCAGAGTCTGTGGGCTAAACATGGAGGTTTGGCAGGTATGGTCCCATGGGCCCATATCACCGGGCACCTATAACAGTGCATCTTTGGATATTGAACCTGATGCTTCTAGCCCTTTGGTTTAAATAAATAGTAGCTGTTGCTGGAGGTGTGGCTAAGTGGTGGTGCTGTGCATTAAATAACATGCAGGCGGCCTGCGGTTGAGTGTCCCGTTCAAGGCAGATTGTGTGGGACTCCTATAGCTGGTAAAAGGCCCCATGTTATGTGGGACACCATACTCCGCCCTGTTTTTTTACTTTGCATACTGGAACTGGTAGTTTATTTTTCCCTATTCAAAGTATGGACCTAAAAGTTCTGTCATGCAATGTGAAAAGCCAGAACTGACCCAAGCAGCCATGCATGTGTAGAGAAGGAGCGAAGTACCCCCACCTCAACCATCTCGCCCACAGCACCTGGATGTTGGATGCCGGAGTGTGAAACACGTGCGGTACCAGTGAAAATACCAATACCAAGGAGAATGTGGGAGGCAACGTTCCCATTGAGGAAACCATACCTGCATACGAGATATGATGGTCGTCTGAATGAAATTCCGAAACAAACAGGATGGTTGAATGATGAAGATGAATGGTGAAGTCATCACCATCACCGTCATGCAGAACAAAGTTGACGGATAAGGGAAGAGATGCAGAGACTATAGAATGTAGACGATCCTATAAGGCATCAAGAAAGTATCAAGATGAATGACATCTTGGGATCAAGATGACCCATCCTTCTTCAGGAAGCTGGAATCCCTGATTAGGGACTTTCTCTGGGGACGAGCCAGACACAGACTCACACTAAATGTCCTTACACTCACCCACACCGAGGGTGGCATCCAACTTCCCGATTTCCAGAGATACTACTTGGCGGCTCAATAGACCCATCTAGCAAAATGGCTTTCAGACGAACCCACAGCTGAGTTGAATCTTCTCTCCCAATTGTCCTCACTGCTACACCCCAAAGAGTTAATATGGAACACTCGAGTAGGGCCGTCCAACCCACCCACGATACTGGAGGTAGGGAGACAAGTATGGAACAAGGTGAGATCCATAGTCGGACTACAGCACTCATATACACCCGACATCCCCATGCTGGCGGACGTTTGCAAAACCCCCAGCGACCTATCAATACTGAGGTGCTGGGAGAGTCATGGCCTCTACACATGGGGGGACATGTTCTGCGAGGGACTCTTCAGGGACTTCGAATCACTCCAAGAAAGGGATGGACTTCCACCAGGCCAATTCCTTTGGTACCAAAAAGTGAAACATGTAGCCAAAGAGTACTGGGACAAATGGCCTGAGGAGCCAGAGACACATCCCCTCCTGCGGGAAATATACGAACTCAGCGACGGATGGAGACCAACTTCACGGCTATACACCCAAATAAACAGCAGACCCAACCCAAGGAGCGCACGGCTGAAAGAGAAATGGGAGATAGACCTGGGGACCGAAATCACAGAGGGCGAATGGTCAAGAGCCCTGATATACCCAAAGGAGATATCTAGGAATGCCAGGTTCAGACTGATCCAACTGAACATACTCTACAGAACGTATATGACCCCACACAGGATATCCACATTTAACAACACAGCCGACCCAAAATGTCCCTGGTGCTCCTCTGACCTGGCCGACATGATCCACATGTTCTGGACCTGTCCCAAATCTCAGAAACTCTGGCAGGCCGCTGAACAAACCTGCAGGAACGCTGGGCTAGAGACATATGAATGGACACCCAAGGAGTGCCTATTGGGCACTTACCCGAGGCTAAGTAAAATCAAGCACCTGGCAAAGCTTATGGACATGGCCTGCGTGTTAACCAAGAGGACGATTGCCATGGCCTGGAAATCCCCAGCAGGCCCCAGGTATGAGCCCTGGATTAAAGAGATGGAGAGGTGGACCACGGCCGAAACTAGAGCCTGGGAGCAGGGGAACAGACGGGGAGGCGATGACGCGAGCATCACACTAGAGGCTTGGAGGGCTCTCCTGAGAGACATGATCTTTTCAACGAACTATAAACCCCCTTCAACCTATCCCCCTCGAACCCCAGAAGGCAACAGGCCGCAGAGATCAGTCCATCACTCCCATATGCTTCACTTTGTCACTGCCCCAAGGGGGCAAACGCAGAGAACTGGCTCCGGACCCGGGCCCCTAACCTGGAAACATCGAACACGAGGCGCTAGTAAATGGTGGGACAGTCAATGTTGTTACTTTGTTTGTTTATTTGTTATTGTATTATTGCAATTTAATTGGCACACAATATATGCATCGTACGATGCAACCCAAAGCAGTTGCTCAACAGTTTCTCTGTATACTTATAAATGCCAATAAAAACATTTAAAAATAAATTGGGATCAAGATGAGGAAACTTATGCTGAAGGCATAATGAAGAGATCAAGCTATTTCACACGTATACACATGCAAGAAAATGCAAGCAGATGAAGTGTACTTAAAGGCTAGCTAAATAGTGAATAGATTGCGGCAGGCGCCAACATGACATGAATATATATATATATATATATATACATATATATATATATATATATATACGGCCCACGGTAGCGGCCGTGTAGTTATAGTTAAGTTGCTGTTTCCATAGGAATAGCACTTTTTAACTTTGCGCTCCCTGGATGAATCCTCACCAAACCTTGCAAAACAAGTATATAGCCCACTTTGAATCTTTTTGCAAAGTTTGGTGAGGTCTGGTACAGGGGGGGCAAAGTTATAGGGGGGGGTCCCAAAATGCCTTTTTTTCCCATAGACTGAATGGGGAAAAAACTTTGCTGACGCCTACAGCCCAAACCGCTGGACGTATTTTCACCAAATTTGGACCAGGAGCAGCGGCTTGGTCTCGAAAGCGTGCTTTGGTGAAAATCCGTCCAGTAGTTTTTTAAAAAAATGACCAGAAAGTAGGTCGACAAAAATTTGTGATATCTATTTTCGGTCCGCGGACACACTTCCCTGTTCGGTCCGCGGACAGTGTCCTGATTGGCTAATCGGCTTGCGTCATGTCCGCAGACATACGACGTGTTCGCTGATTGGATGGTGAAGAGCGTGAAGTGCATCAGATTTTTGGAAACGCCCGCCACCTTGTATCCGCGGATGTCCGCGGACAGTGCGGTGTCAAATGGTGGGGAAATAAAATTTTGGCAAGTGTGTTGTTCTGTAAGACTCTTTGGGGACGTTGGGGGGGTTAGAGATGGTTCGAATATTGTATCTATTTAGGTGGTAGGCATTGCTGTTGTGTTCGTTGATTCCGCGGACAGTAGCACTGTCCTTGGTGTCCGTAATCGTTCCATATGGGAATGTCCTAAGGACACTATACCTGTCCATACTGTTCGCAGGCAAGTTGAAATTGTTCTAAGAATACACCTGGTGTTCGGGATGTCCGCCATTAATCAAAATGGAGGTGTCCTAAGGACAGTATACCTGTCTGTACTGTTCGCAGGCAAGTTGAAATTGTTCTAAGAACACATGTGGTGTTCGGGATGTCCTCAAATAAATGAAAATGGAAGTGTCCTGAGGACACTACACTTGTCCATATTGTTCGCAGGCAAGTAGAAACTGTTCTTAGGATATCCAAGGTGTCTGCGGACATTAAAAATGCCATGAGGCCTAGTTAAAAATGTTTGATTGTATGGGTGTGATCATACTTAAAAATGTTTGATTCTATGGGTGTGATCTATGGGTGAGATATGCTGCGGTGGTTGCCGCCAGGGCCTAGAGTCTTGGGTGCATGGTCGAAGGCCATGCACCCAAGACTCAAGTCCCTGGCGGCAACCACCGCAGCATATCACACCCATAGATCACACACCATAGAATCAAACATGGGTGTGATGTATGGGTGTGATATGTTTTGGAGTTGTGGCCAGAATGTACTGAAGACTGAAGTTATAAGTACTTAAGTTATAAGCTAGTATGGGTGTGATATTTTGTGGTGGTTGTGGCAGGGTGCATGGGTGAAGGTTGTAGGCTGTAGGCTGTATACTCAATACTCTAGGTCCTGACCACAACCATTGCACCATATCACAGCCATAGATCATACCTATAGATTTGATTATCTTTCAAATGGTTTCAATTATACTTACTGCATGATTTGTTGACATTCGATACATTTTTTATATGAGTTTGGTACCTGGAGGAAGTATTCTTTTTCAAGTTCTGTGATAAAAGAAAAGAGAATGTTAGTGTATGGATTCTATAAAGACTTATTACATTTCATAATACATATTTCAATATTTTTTCTTTTTTACCCTCATATTTGGATTACAAACCAGTGTACCGTGCATTTTGCTCAGTTTCTGTGTTTGTTTTTGAAATCATTGGGTCTGTGGGAAAAAAAATCCTTGTCGGATTAAAAAACCCTTTTTTGTTTTGCTACAGCCGATTTGTTTGTTTCCTTTCAGTGTTTACTTCTTGTTTTTGGTTAGTGTTCAATCTGTTGGATTGTTGCAGATTTCTGAAGCAGTTACATACCTGATGGCATATTGTAACTGTCTATTTTTAGTTGTAATACAATCTTGGGATAGTTAGATACCTATTGGCGTATTCTAACAGTTTATAGTTTTTTCATTGAACTTTTTTTTAATGTTGAAGTGCAGATTAGTTATTACAATTTGGTTTTAAAAAGATTAAAAAGCGTTTGTAAAATGTGCTGGTAATCTGTGCTTTAGAGTAACCATCCACATTTTTGTTGCAGATTTCTGAAGCAGTTAGATACCTGATGGCGTATTCTAACTTTAATATTGTTTTTTTGTTTAGTGGTATTGATTTATCTGTTTGGTTGTTATAGAATCTTGGGGTATTAGGATACCTGTTGGTATATTGTAATAGTTTATAGTTTTCTAATTGAAGTTTTGTTAAAGTTTAAGTACATATTAGTTATTACATTTTGGTTTTAAGAAGATTAAATAAGCTTTTGTAAGATTTGCTGGTAATCTCTGCTTTAGAGTAATGGTACTATCATTACATTCGAACCATCCACATTTCTTTTTTATATATGCAGTGTAGTAACCTGCATTGGATGTGGCTCCTGTGTAGTAGATTATACATATTGTTGTGAAGGTTTTTCTAACAAGTGATACTTGACCATGTGTGAATCCAGTCAGCTTGCAGTTGTTTTTGGTACTATCTGCATTGTAACGTAGAAGCATTAGTATTACCTAGTTACTATGTGTTTGTATTAGTAAGGAGGAGCAATTATCTGAATTGCAGTTAGTGCATAATCTGCCATGGTTTGCATGTTGTACAAGTTGCTTAAATTGAATGGATTCACAATTTTGTATGGATACATACACGGAGCGCTTGTTAGGGATTCCTTCTTGTGTAACATTGTTGCAGAGAGTGCAGGTATGTTTACACATGTATGAAATCTGGAAGATTTCATTTATAGGTATGTTTTTGTTTTCAATACTTGTAGTAAGTACATTAGAAATTCTTGTGGATCTTCTTGTGAGTGTATAGTGAATTTTACCATTCCAGCACAGTAGTCCAACTTTTGTCTTATTCAGTGAACACTATACGTGTTGTCAGGATTGTTTTTTGCATTTCTATGAAGGACTAACATTTGCAAACACAGTTGGTCTGTACTGTGTATGTAAATGTTGTCAACAATTGGTGGCAATTGAAATAGAATATTAATTGCTACATTTGCATAACAACTTTACACCAGTTACATTTGAAAATTTGAATGGACCAGGTAGTTCTGTGTCCAAGTCATTTTTCCGGAGTGTATGTTGCCTTTCTGAAGAAGTACCCAAGTTACTTTCACTAATAGGTTCTTCTTTACTTATTGTGAACGATGAAGTATTGGCTTCATTTACTCTCTTTGCAGGATTTGCAGTCAGATTCTGTTGCATCTCTGTTTGAATTAGTTTTCTTTTACGTTTTATTTTTTGTGGAACAGGATATGCTTTTAGATTGGGTGTGTATAGTGAATGTAGTCTATTGTATTCTAGAATGCAAGGAATATCAGCGTTGACTTCACTTGCATCAAAGTTGATTAGAAATAGACCTTCAAGTGTACGTAAGCGTGATAGTACTACGTAGCTCATGCCTTCTTTAAAGACTGTTACCAATATCTATTAATGCTTTGTCTAGGGTAAGACCTTGGGATTTTTGAATGGTGACTGCATATGCTGCAGTTAGAGAAAATTGTTCTCTATGTACATATATGTCTTTGAAGAGAAGGAATCCAGCTGTTGAGTGCCCTATCCTTTTTACTTCTGAAAGTTTGTCAGAGTATATTGACAAACTGAATGTTGCTGTCACGTGGGTATGTTTGAAACCTAACAACTGTACCGAGTGCTCCATTAACTAGTCCTTGCTCCACGTCCAGCTTACGTTTAAGCATTACTCTACAGTTTAAGGATAATTTTAATATTTTTTCCAAGCCAGCTGTGTTTGAGATTGAATTTTCTAAGGTATTTAGTCTTGTTGTGGCTTGTTGACACATAGGTAGTGTAATACCATGTATGTCCAGTTTGTCTGTGGAGCAAATTTCAATTATTGGTTGCATTTCTTTTTTTAACATTGTTTCATTGAATTTGGAACAGCTTGCAAGACTTGGCATACAATTGACATTTTGTTGTGCTAATTGTTCCATAACCTCAGTAGCACATGAGTTATCGCCATAAAGTGCATGGATGTGCCGGGTTTTTAATATTGTTTGTGCTTCTTGAGATAGTACACCAACTCTAATACTTTTTAAAATGTTGGCATGGGTGAGGTCTGTAGATTGGCGCAAGTTCTCTGTTAATTCTCTGTATTGGAAATGTTGCCAAAGGTTGACATTTCCTATGCTGCCAATAGTTTTATGGCAGAGTTTGTGTCCTAAGGTTTTAAAAATAAGCTCACCTTTCACTGGTGTCAATTGAAGAAGTTCTCCAAAAACAATGTGTTTTCCCCCAAAGAGTTCTTCGTAGTTTGTTTTAAGTACTTCTTGCAATCTGAGATGAGTCAAAGCCAACATTAAGTTGGAGACCATGCTCACTTCATCTATTAGTAGCATTTTCATTTGTTTCAAAACTCTGCCTAGTTCCATTGCAGCTTCTGTAGAAGGTCTGTAATAATCTAATTTGTTTTGGTGTTCTACTGGAAGGAGTAGTAATCGGTGTAAAGTGACACTGCCTATGTTGTGGGCAGCTAAACCTGTGGGGGCAGTTACAACAGCTGACAGTTTGTCAATTTTTGAAGGAACCTGCTGATGGTTTTGATTAAGAATGTTTTACCTGAACCAGCTTAACCAGACGTATAGTAGTATAGGTTTGGCAGGTACATTCTTTATTTTCATGTTGTACACCCTGTGCAATTTGTTTTGTTACTTCTTCGAAAATGGTGTGCTGCTCTTTGTTTAGTTTTGATTGTAGTGCAGTTAAGTCTTCTGTATCTTCTTCAAAGTGAAACATGGTATTTTCTACCTCTGTCATAGCTAATTCTGCCTCATTTGCTATTAGTGGTTGTCCCAGTGGTTCTTGGCTTCCTGTTATAGAAGGTTGACTACTGTCAGGAGTGTCCTTATCTAGTTGGGCCTGGAGTTCTTCTTCATGTTGGTGTTCATTTTGCAACATTGTTTTGTACTGCATAAAGTTCAGATTGGTGATAGTGCTTTCATTTGCTTTGAAAGCATCTTCGTAGCAGTCATAGTTATCTAGTAACTCTTCTTCTTTTCTCCATGGTTTAAAAGGTTGTAGGAGGGACATGTAATATAGTTCTTTCTGTTGAGGAGTTTTTAATGACAATTTGATATGATTAATTAAACTTGGTTTAGTAAGTTTTACTAAGCTGCCTTCACAATCTGTCAATATATATCTACCTTTGCTTTCATCGGCTTTTATATTATTTTTGTACGCAAAGTTTTGGGCTATGTAGTATAGCCACATGTTTTCCAAAGTAGTACTCCTGTTCAGGTAGTATGTGTCTAGTAAATTGTTTTTCAAAATGTCTTGGCTGTTTGGATCATTTTTGGCTATTGTTTCTATGTTGTCATATGATTTGAGAACTCTTTTTCTAGATTTAGCAGGACCAAGACTTAGCCATACCATATATTTTCAGATTTTCCATACAAAGCAGTACCAGTTAAACGATCTGCAGATTCGTAGGCGCCATATTCTCTGAGAGCATTTATATTCCTAAACTGTACAATTTCTGAGATAGTGTTTTGTCTGATGATAGATAGGTCATTCCAGAGGTCTTGAAGCTCTGTTTTTTCTGCTTTTGTTAAGTATGCTGTAACATATTGTGCAACTGCAGTGGAATTGTCTGCAATGTACTGCACATCTATGTTTGTATTCCATAAGTGGGAAATTATTGCATTGTAATCATTGATATATTTTGATTCTTCTTTTCTTCTTATGTAATATGTGTTCTTATGTGATTTACATTTAACATTATGTCTAGCTGAAGACATGAAGTTGTTTACTTCACCTGTTTCTGTAACTGGTCTAGGGAAACCAAACCGGCATTTGGTGTAGTATTTCCCTTTCTTTTTCTTTTTGCGACGACCATATTGGCCACATTTGTGTCTTTGAAATTGTACAATTTGTGCATGAAGGTCACTATTTGTCGTTTGTGAAGGGATTTCACAAGTGACATATTTTTGGATGAACTGCAAAACAGTAGCATCACTGTCTTGACCAAATTTAGGAGCATCTTTGATCCATAAAAGCATGTGGATACGTGGTGCTCCTCTGGCTTGATATTCTTTTCTTCAAAAGAAGTGTTGCACTTCTCCAAGTGGAGGAACAGTTTTATCACAAATAAAGTGTAGCATAGCAATGAAACGATGATGAAAATATCTTGAAACATTAACAGGATCTAGAGAGCAAAGTTCTCCAGGTGTTAGTTTATCTATGTTTGTTTTGTGTTTGTTTGATATGCGTAGGAAATCATGTAAATCTTCCCATGCATATTCTGCACAACTTAATGTAACAAACCAAGTAGGGGGTACAAGGTTACTGATCATACATCTCCGTGACGTCGGAACCAGTATTCTTTCATACCACGCATGTTTGCAAACAGATTTGTAATACTTGATTGTAAAACCTCATCTTTTTCTTGCCTTTTTTGTATTAATTGTGCAGCCGACATATTTTGAAACTGTGTTCCTGATTTCAATATGTGTGCAACTCCATAACATAGAGTTGCTAGTTCACTTTCAAAGAGTAGGTGGAATATGTATTCCCACTGGATCTTCAGAATACATTGGTAATGAGCGCTATTCTGATGCTGTTATTGGAGTGGGTCTGTCATCGTATCTTCCTCCTTCGCCAGTAGGAAATAGTAGAGGAAAAGCATGTGCCTCTATACTTTTTTCCCATATGCTCATTGGTGATCCTTTTGTTTGTCGCATTTGGTATGTCTCTAGTGCATCATCTATGCTGTCTTTAGAGTGCAATGGATGAATTGTATAATGGTCTAAAATATTGGATACTGCATCGGTATCCAGAAGTTCAAATTGACCAGTTTCTCATGACTCTTGAATTATTTCAGTTGCTCCACTTAAGTTTTCTTCAATATTTATTTCTTTGTAGTACTCATTGTCTTTTAAATATTGCAAGGCTTGTCTAACTTTATCTAAGTCGACAAGTTGTTTCCAAATCCATTTGTCTTTTGTTGGTACACCATTTACTAAGATAATTAAAGATTGTTCTTTTGGACATTGCACTGCTAGAGTGTGTACATTTTCTGTCAGATTTAATGGTAAATAAACTACTTTGCCACGAATACCTTTTACCAATTCTGAGGGAGGTAATTTTGCTGTTTTTGGTTGAAGATGTATTATTGCTTGAAATGGGTGTACTGTTTGAATTATGATGCTCTCATATAAATTGAGTTGTCGCAGGGATTTTGGTAGTGGAAATAATTCCAAATTATTTGTGATAGCACGTGAAGGAGTTTGGTTGTTGTCAAGTTTTGTAGTGCAGTAACTGCAAAGTATTAAAGGGTCAGTTATTTCATATTTGTTTTCTGCTATAAGATAGAGAGCTAATTCAAACTATTTAGAATCTTCATTGTCATCTATTTTGTATGTTATGTCTATAGTTTTTGTTAGTTTTATAAAAAGTTCTGCGGCAACACACACATGGTTTGGTATTTCAGCGGATGTACTTTTAAATGTTAGTATTTCTTTTTTGTATGTGTAGTAGAAGGTTGCCATGTGTACAATTGTTGCTAGTTTGTTGTAAAGTTATTGCGTTTTGTAAGTGGCTTTCACTTCCAAAATATTTTTCCTGGATATGGTCAATTTCTTCAAGTAGTTCTTTGGCTGTACCATGTAGAAGATTGTTATTTAAATTGGCTAGTGCTAATGCAGGACTTTTGGCATAGTACAGTTTATATACTAGATTTCTTATAGTTGGATGATGAGTTGATATCATTTTGATATGATGGAAGGTGCTTTTGCAAATTGGTCCTGAAATTCAGGCTAATGAATGTCCTTGTAGCCCTGTGTATTTACGTACTGGACAGGTATCCATATTTTGCAGCAGTTTCATTTTTATTTTGTCTTTGCCTTTCACATATTGATTGAGAAATTGGCGTAAAGATTTTAAATATTTTTTGGGAATGTTACACATTGACGTGCATGACCATACTGGATGTTTTCGTCCAGTCGAATGGAGAGGTAATTCTGAGTTTTCAGGGGATATTTTTGTAAGCAGTATTTCTTGTTCCATTATGGTATTATTAATTTTTTCATAACCTTGTCCACTGCTATGTATAGCAATCGTATTTGTTTGTTTGCTTCTTCATTAAAATATGGTTCTGTGTTTGTGGTGTGACTCCATTCACCTCCACAGATATTTAAGAAGTTATTTTTGTTGGCATTCCATTTATTGAGAAGTCTTTTTTGTAATTTACTAATTAGTTTTGTTAGTGGTTTCATTCTTTTTAACACTAAAATAAATAATTACATAAACACTAAAAAAAAGGATTGCACTGCCTATCAAGGCTTCTAATATTAATTTTCTACAGTAGGTTTTAAGGATTGTGTATGATTTCTCTCCTGTTTTTATAAGATTTTGAAGGACTCTGTGGTGGAACATTTTTGCTAAAATATTTTTTGGGGGTATTTTTACTTGCCATTATATCAAGATTTAGAGGAGTAGTTTTAGCAGTAGTGGTAGCTGAATTCTTGAAAATCGTTTTCCATTTCTTTTTACAATTTGATAGAGAAGGCAAAGTTTCTGTACTGGAAACATGTTTTGTTTTGCTAAATGACTGTATTAGCTGTTTTGTTTGAACTTTTTGTACAAATTCTGCTAGAGATGGATGCTTATTTTGGATACTTCTTTTTTCAAATGCTCTGCTTCTACGTTGTTTTCTACGGACGTGCTTTTTGGTAGGCATTCTTTGGGGTCTGTTGAAAAAAATAAAGAAGGTATGGGTTGGGTTGTTCTGCAATGCTTGTGTGCTGTGTGCGTGAGTATGATGGTAGAGATGTATGAAATGGTGTGTGGAGGCTATTCTTCTATTTGTGTGTTACTATACTGGGGTTCAGATGACAGTAGAAGGTAAGCTAGTGGTGAGGCGAAGCACAAATACTAAATCTAACGGTACAGGATTAAAACAATACTTTGTTCTGCAATAATAACATTCTAGAGCCTGAGTTATGTCATTTGTGTGCCGAAAAAACTGCGATTTGTGCAGAATTCTGTCTGCAAATTCCTGTTTAACAAATGGGTATTTGTGGACAGAATGGTGCTCTTATCTTTTTTTTGGTGCACAAATACCATGAACCAACCGCACAGTGTGTTTGAGTAACAGTAAGAATAGTATGGCAGTATTGAGTATTATACTTTCTTTTTTATGTGGAAAGATTAGGTTTCTTCTGAGTTGTTGTTTGTACTTCGGATTCTGCTGCTTTTCAGGAGAGTGCTCTTCACTGTAATTGTAAAGGAAAGAAGTTAGTAATTTTGTGTGTATATAGTATGTAGTTTCCTTTGACTATGTGCAGCCTTCATATTTTATTTACATTATGTTAGTTCAACATGCTATGCAAAAAAGTAGAATAGAAAGTGTATGAAACGCGCTTGGTTTCTTAAGGCTGTGGTATTGGATGTTAGGAGACAGAAGAAATAATGATATACTTATTTTGCAATTTTTATAAGGTAAATGGCAGATACTTTATAGAAAAGCATGGAATATATGCATTTGTGAAGGTGTGGGTAATAAATCAGAAGGATGTGATGTACAGGTAGTGGTGTTATTGCAATTGGGAGTTTTTCAATTTTAGTGTTTATCTGTGTGAGTGTTTGAAGGTGCTTGACCTTATCCTGGCTGTGTGTAATTCTTTAGATAGCTGTGTGTGTAAAAATTTGTTTAGATAGCAGACAGGTTTGGAAGTGACAGTTGATTGTAGTAGATGGGGAAAAAATGACAGTATGTTTATTTGGTAGGTTATACAGATTAAGTGACCGTTACTCTGTTTATATACGTTCATAAGATTTGTATTTGTACTGGGCAGAAAAAATGCATACCTGTTGTTTGTATTCATGCATGTGGATATGCATACAGCTGCAAGTAGAAATCTTGGAGACTTGTGCAGTAGTTTTTGTAGTAGGTGCTTTCCAATGATATGAAACTTGTACTCTGAGTAATCTATAGTACATTTGAAGAGCTGAACTCTGATGATGCAGTTAGATGTAGAGGTCTTGAATGTGATTGGTGGATGGCTGTGTGACTGTTTACCTGTATCCAATGAGGGAATGGCACAGAGAGTGAAGTGGAAATGGTAGAAGGACTGTCTAGGTTACGATATGTCCGCTGACACCGCAAATTACATACAGGGATTTTGGGGTGGAGAGGCATGCAAATAAGAATGAGCAGAGGAATTGATTGGTCAGTAAAGTTTGGTGGGTGTGTTGTGTAAGAAGACAGTTTGTCAGGTCTTTTTTCCTGAGAGAAGAACAGTTAGCTATGGCTGTGTGTTTCAGAAAACAGATTGTCTGGATTTTGGGAGACTCATGGATACATTGGTTGGAGGTACATGCACAATGCTGTGGAGTAGCTGCAGATCTTGGATTCCCTCATATGGAAGTGCACTGGCATGGAGTACGCGGAATGAAGTGGCTAGACTTGCTACCTCTCTGTACTAGTTTGCAGGCAGAGCATCATCCAGACATAATTATAATTCATTGTGGAGGGAACAGTTTGGGACATGTGTCAGGAATTTCTTTGCAATTTGCGATTGGGAAGGTGATGGATATGTTTCCAAATTCCCAAGTGATTTTTTCTCGTATTGCTCAAAGACAAATGTGGCTGCGTTCTTCTTCATTTGGTCCACAAATGGAGAAAGCGAGGCGTAATGTCAATAAGGCTGTTTGTGCCTTTCTAAGAGATGTTGGCATGTCCTCTTTTCGCAATGAAAACATTTTTGGTACAGATGGAGTCCATCTTACTTATGCTGGTAATCGTATTTTTCTGAGAAATGTACAAGATGCATTGCGCCCTTTTGTGAAATTACAGCCAGCTTTTTTGCAGTAGGTGTTGATTTTTTAAAGTTTTTTAAATACAGAAAATACCACAAAAGGCTCTTTTCAGAGCCACAACTTCCTCCCAAATAAAAGTGCAATAATTCTGATAGGGCAATACTCCAATTTTCTTTGATGTTCACAAACTGTCCGGACTTCTAAAAAAAAAAAAAAAAAAAAAAAACAGCCTGCTCAGTTTATTTCCCACTTCTATTTTTTACTGTGAAGGGCGGCTCTGAAAAGAGCCTTTTTTTTATATTTTGTTTTGTATTTTATTTTTATTTACACACGACACTAGGAGAGGAGGGTTAGGGGGGGACACCAACCACAGGGATAAGAAAGGGCGGGTGGAGAGAGGAAGATGTAGGGTGGGCCTTATTTAGGTAGGGAGCAAGTCTTCTCATGCTCTGAGACCAGATTCTCAAAAGCACTTTGAAGTCTCTCTCCCCTGCAGAGTACTGCGTCGCGGTACACATACAAAACTGTGACCCTCGAAAGGTAAGAGGAGCAGAAACAGAGGATGAAGTAGAGGAACTCAACCTACTACACTCGCTGCAAGGTACAACCTTACGAACGGCCCTACCGTGGAATGACTTTAGGTGATGCTTCATAGTAGTCGTACCAAAGCTGTACAAACCAGGCCTCCTGCGACTCAGTACCATTTTGCACTCGTTGCAGGTGACTTGGTTCGCACGCGCCCTGGGTACGTTACCATGAATGGTAAATAACCGCCACACCCAAGACTCACGGCGAGTGCTGGTAGTAGGGACTTCCATTACCTCATCCTCTTTATCCTCCTCTGCATCCTCAGGCCTGTTCCCCTCTTCAGGCCCTTGGGGAGGTGGTGGTGGTGGTGGAGGGGATGGGGTTGGTGCTGTGGCAGATGTAGCACCAGGTGGCAGTAGAGGAGCCAGGGATGCCATCAGGATTCAGAAGAAAATCTTGGGAGCAAAATGCACTGTGTTCTATAAGGTAGCCAGAAACACAATGAGGATGAGCTCTGAGGTGTGGCCTTTTATAGGGGTGCTGGTGCGTGATTCATGGACAGCCGCGCTGTCCGCGGACAGAACAAACACCCCAAAAGGGCTCAAAAAAGTTCTAAAAAATATGTGGAAAGTCAGGGTTATTGTCTGGGACATGTGCCATGGTGCATTTTTAGTATAAAATACTGTGGATTGCCCAAAAAATGTACTTTTAAAATGTTCGGTGACCCGGACAGTGTCTGCAATTCAGGACACATGCTCAGCGTGGGTGCGGTCACATGATGGCGCCGCAAACATGTCCGTGAACGGAAGAGGTGTTCGCAGGACATCAGCTGCACGGGAACGGTTGTGCGCATGCGTGCGGGTGTTCTACGGACAATGCTCGGGTCCTGAAATCAATTAAAAGTGTGACACAAGCGACGCGAACAGTAACGGACAGGCAATGTTCGTAGAATGTACGGTTGTGGTGCGCATGTGCGTAGATATTCTTTAGGCAGTACGAACAGGAATAGTGTTCTTAGAACATCTACATTTTGGTTAATTGGACATCCCGGACACCAAGTGTGTTCTCAGAACAGTTTCAACTTGCATGCGAACAGTACGGACAGGTGTAGTGTCCTTACGACACCTCCCTTTTGATTAATTGTGGATATCCCGGACATCTCGTGTGTTCTTAGAACAGTTTCAACTTGCTTTCGAACATAATGGACAGGTATAGTGTCCTCAGAACACCGCCATTTTAGTTTGATTGCAGACATCCCGGACACCGAATGTTTTCTTAGAACAGATTGGACTTGCCCGCGAACAGTACGGACAGGTATAGTGTCCTCAGAACACCTCAATTTTCATTTATTTGCGGACATCCCGGACCCCGCGTGCGTTCTTAGAACAGTTTCAACTTCAAGAGAACCGTACAGACATGTATAGTGTCCTTAGGACACCTCCATTTTGATTAATTACGGACATCACGGACACCTCTTCTGTTCTTAGAACAGTTTCAATTTGTCTGTGAACAATACGGACAGGCATAGGTCCTTAGGACGCCCCCATTTTCGTTTCCTTACGAACATTCCGGACACCTGCACTGTCCGCGGAAACCAAAACTGCTTTAAAAAAAAAATGAAAAAAATGAATTAGGACACAATATAATAATTTTACTTTATTATATATGGATGTTACATTTATGACAGAGAAGGTGAAGCAGAAACTGAGACAAACGCAGGAGAATTGGGGGTTTCAAGAGGATTCATATGAGGTGAAGAAGGGATGGAAGTCTCATCAAAACGTTTCTGTTCATGGAGAGGGTTTGGGGATAATTGACTGGGATATGGTGAGAGGGGACAGGTACATGTGGGGCAATGGTATCTAGTTTTTTCTTTCAAGTGATCCTCCACAAAGTTTTTCAAATTGTTGAAATTTGCCATGAGTATGTCCATTTTTTCTTCCATGCGCTGGAGAGTCTTATCCAACATTTCTTTTTGTGTACTATTTTCAATGTTTGTATGGTCTGTACAAATAAAATATGTATGTTAAATGTATATACAATAATATTTATTAATTGGTTTATATAGAAAAGTGTCTACCATTAGGTTCACTATCTTCAGACATTTCCTCAGGTGGGAAATTCTCCTCTAGGCACTCCAGAGTACTAGAAATGTCTGAGAAAAAAAAATATATCACTTTTTTTGTATCTATTACAGACATTTTAGAAATATATGAGTAAAATGAAGTGCACTTACTAGCTTCTGGTAAGGTGTGTTCTTACTGGTTTGTAGCTCTGCTGGTGTTCCTAGTTGTGCAGTTTCTGTGAGGTAATCATGTTGGAAGCCTATCTGTCTTCTTTTGGTATATTACATTTTAGAACATATTGTATTTAAATGAATGGTTGATGTGTTACATATATGGGTTACACTTCTTATTTATGACTACATATAATGTATATGTGTGCTGGTTTGTGAACTTGTGCAGTGTTCGTATGTTATGATATAACAATTTAAGATACACCCCAGACTTTTTGAGTAGTGCTGCTGTTGTCCGCGCCTGTCCGCAGACATGGGAAAAGTTTGCGGACATCAAATTCAGTAGCGGGGGTTCAGTATGTTCTATGTTACATGTACATAAAGTCAGGAATATTAGTGTTAAGCTGTGCTACTAAAAACCTATGAAATTCAGTGAAAAAACTTTGTTAAAGGGACGTTATGGTTCCAAGTAAAACCGAAAAACCCCTGAAATTCACCAGTATGGTAAGCTAAGCAACCATAACTCGCGCCACCGCGGTGCACTGCTATGACTAACACCCAGGACATCAAAGATGACATCACAAATGTCATTGATGACATCACATGTGCATTTACCTTTCATGAAAAGTCTGTATATGGGATTCTTATTGTAATGTTAAAAGTAGTGTCAAGGATCATAGGAATAAATATCATGAGGTACGTAGTGCATTAAGCAATTCATTAATCCAAATAGCATTGTATTATGAATTTATTTCCAATATATTAAGTTACACATATAGTAGCATAGGCATAATTTGCAGGACACATGATGGAGATGCAATATTAATTATATTGCCATGTTAAATACTTAAATTATAAATGCTTTCTTATTAGAGTTTTACATACTGTGAAACATTTAATAAGTACGTAATAAAACCCACTTACTACATTATTGCATTACTGCACACAAAACACAAACAGACAACTACATATACAAATATGAGCATATACAGGGAAAGTGAAGTAACCTAACTGATTAGCTTCATGCACAGAAATGATTGCTCTGCTTCAAAGCTACTACTTCCCTATGTATAACTATCACATATTGTGACTAGGCCCTAAGTAAAGTAGTGTATGTGCAATGTGTACAAATATGAGCATATCCAGGAAAAGTACAGTAATAAAAAAACACCAGAACTATAAGACAGTGTTGATAAACTTACGAATCATCTTCATACATAGAAAACATTGCTTTCTTCCAAGTCTGTGTTTTCCCCTTTGTATATGTTTCATATGCCCTGAGTGGACCCTAAGTGAATTACTGCAAGAACATATAATTTTTAGTTCCTGACTGTTACTGGCCTATATATATCAGTAAAGGAAAAAAGAGTGAGCCAGACATGTGATGTCCACAGTGATGTCATCAATGACATTCGTGATGTCATCTTTGATGCCCTGGGTGTTAGTCTTAGCAGTGCACCGTGGTGCCGCGAGTTATGGATGCTTAGCTTACCATAACTGGTGAATTTCAGGGGTTTTTCGGTTTTACTTGGAACCATAACGTCCCTTTAACAAAGTTTTTTCACTGAATTTCATAGGTTTTTAGTAGCGCAACTTAACCATAACGTCCATTTAACAAAGTATTTTTTATATATATGTATATAGTGAAACACAGCAGAGGAAAAAACCACACTCCACAAATGAGGCACTGCAAATCCCTGAGATGACAAACTCGAATCAGAGTAAAGAAATGAGTTTAATAATTGTAAAAAAGTAAGGCAAGTTACACACAGCAAACAAAACAGGACGCCAAGGGTGTTCTTGAACGACGCGTTTCGCGCTTCCCTGAGCGCTTGGTCACGTTAGGGGAACAGAGAAAAAAATTGCCATACATATTGCAGTATAGTCCCTCTACCATTTTGCCACGCTCCATAGGTCTACCACTATGCCGTAAAACCAGGGCGGCCTTGTTGGGCTGGAGTAAAACCTCATGTAGTCCAATGGTGGAAAAATTAAGCATAGTGGTTTAACAGATTGCACAATAAAACAATTTAAGAAACATGTTTAAAATTACACCAGATGCAAGCGGTCCCTTCTCTGCTACCTCTTGGCGGGACACTTTGATAAGGCCCAAAGACGAGGGTGGAGTTAACTTCCCAGACTTAAACATATACTATAAGGTATCACAGCTGCGAATCCTGGTAGACCACATGGTGATGGGCCCGAAGAAACAGTGGGTGGGCTTAGACAACTTCCTTTTCTTCCCGGTCACACTAGATGAGTGGTTATGGGTCCCCAAGTCACGTATCCCGAGGAGAGTTTTGAAGCATCCAGTCTTGGGGGTGTTATGGTCCATATGGAAAGAGGGGGGGTTACCTCAGGTGGCTCACGACATGGCCCTCGCCCCTGAGCTGAATTTGGGCTCCTCCACTCTGGGAAGGGATCAATGAGCCACTGGCCTTCCAGCAAATGGTAGGAGGCAGGCCTTTGTAGAGCCGGACAACTCTGGACAGAGGGGGTGTTTATATCACTGGGAGATTTGAAGGGCGCCCTGGGCCTCCCCAACATCTCTCCCTTTCGATACTTGCGACTCATGGGTGCCCTTACTGAGAGCAGGTGGGGAGATACTCTTAGGCGAGATCTAACAGACTGTGAGAAATTCCTTATCACATACAAAGGGACCAAAGGGGTGATATCACGGCTCTACAGCTTTTTGCTGTTTTCCACCCCACGGGAACCCCCTTCCTCCCAAGTACAATGGGAAAAAGATCTAGGCGCACCCATACCTGAAAAGAGATGGACCAAGATATGCAGACAGGCCAATCGCTCCACAGCTGTGCCCCAATTCCGCCATCAGGCCCTTAAGCTGATCCACAGGTGGCACTACCCCTGCAGAGGATAGCCAGGACGAGAAAGGGCTGCGATCCACACCGCTGGAAATGTCATACTGAAAAAGGGGACTATGTACATATGTGGTGGAAGTGTCAAGTGGTACAAACCTACTGGAATGAGGTCTTGTCCTGGATAAAGGAGGTAATGGAATGGAAAGGACTCCATCCCCTTGGCTAATGTTGTTCAGCATTGAGGTGATAGGGGGGTCCGAAGATGAATCACGACCACATGCTGCATGTTATGCTAGTTGCAGCTAGATGATGTAGGGCCCAAAAATGGAAATCATCCCAACCTCCGGGGGAGGGAGAGTGGGTCTCTAAAATACAGGCAATATACGATATGGAATTTTTGACCCACCTGATCGACGAATCTAAGTCTCATATTGAGGGCCTATGGCTTCCCTTCTTTAATAAATATGGGAGAACAGCGTAAGACACAAGTAACATCTTGGACGGACTCTTAGATCTGAACATTGCTGTCTGGACACCCCCCCGAGCATGAAGGGATAGGTTGGAGCGGGAAATGTTGTCTCTATGTGTTGGTTCTTACTTCTTGAGTGACCCCCTCCCCCATTTTATGACTACCTTATACCCGCGACATCTCTTTGCGAGATAATGTGTTGGACCCTGCTGTTATTATCATTCAACGAACCATGGTATGGGAAAGGGAAGGGGCAAGAGGGTGTGGGAGGGAGGGGGGGGGAGTTTTGAAATTTCAAAAAGAAATTACACCAGATAAAAATTAGGCACAATGGAAAAAATAAAATCCCATAATAAGAGTTATGGAGTGCAAGTGCAAATCCCTACATATAGTTGCATTATGAGTATATAGCCAATGTTGACACTTGGAGATAAATGCACTATTGTCAATAATGCAACCATAAAATTAAAACACGTTCCAAAAAGACCATAAATTGCAAGAGCAGTAATGAAGGATCTCATACTTTAGACGACCCATAGCAACAACGTAAAGTGAAAGTGCATTTCAGTACAAACATATCGACATAGCAGCAGTATACAATCAGAAAGGTCGGTAATCATAAAGTGAAAGTGCATATGTAAACCGATATCTTCCTATCACAGATACCATATTAAAATACATATGGCTGCGGGCTAAAGTGCAATTAGATAAAATATACACCCTAAGATCTACAAAATTGAATGCCCACATGCTGAAGTGCAAATGCTTGAGAACAGAAAGCCTTAGCAGTACTGGACCTAGAGAATGACAAAAATGGAGAGATAGCAAGAATGGGGAGAGGGAAACGGTATCTACAGAAAAATGAAAGAGACAGATTTAAAATAAAAATGTCATGTCATAATCTTGAAATAGTGTTCCCCAAATGTATCAAAAAGGCAAGGCAGCCGTGGAGCTGAAAAGAAAAAGTATACATGGATGAATAACACAAATAATAAAATTAAAATAAGTAGGGCATTGCCAGGCCAGGGCAGTGTACCAAATTGATACCTGGGAGAAACAGTATTGGGTAGCCAGAATCAAAAAACAAACAGACAAGAAGGAGAGGAGATAGAGCAAGAAATGCAAAACTGTCAGATTCCCATAAAAGTGTGTAGCTCCTCATCCACGTTGTGACCATTTGGGTATTTGATATCAAAATCTAAGATGAACCTGGTTTCCAATTGTCTCAATTTCAAGGTTCGGTCACCTCCTCTCAGGTGAGTCGGGACATGGGCCACAGCAAAAAACCTGAGTAAATGAAAGTCACTGTCATGCTCCTGCCTGAAATGTTTGGCCATCGGGTACGTAGGGTCAAAATTCTTGATGGCTCTAAGATGTTGCAGAATTCTGAGCTTCAATATACATTTGGTGGATCCTACGTACCATTTCCGGCGGGGACATACACAACAAATGGAGTGTCACAATTAATAAAATGTTTTATCCTGAATTCAATGTCTGTAATAGGATGTATAAATGATTTCCAAGCAGTAGCATGTGGACAAGCCTTACATTTTTGGCACTTAGTAAAACCTTTAGGTAAACCTGGTAGCCAATTGGTCATAGCAGAGTTTTTTTTCAACAGGGGATAGCTAACTAGAGACCAGTCTGTCCTTTAGTGACGGTGCTTGTTTGTAAGTCAATATAGGGCATTTAGGCAGTACTGGACCAAGGTCTTTGTCAAGCATGAGAATGCACCAGTGTCTCATAATACTCTTCCGGAAATCATATGAAGCATTATTGAATTTGACAATAAGGCGGGGGTCATCATGGTCCTTGTTTTTCTTACTGGTAGGACCATGCAATAGTTTTTCCCTTGAAAGTGCACATGCTTTAAGAAACGCCGTTACTATAATCTTTTTTCCATAACCCGGTTGTAAAAAGCCAACGGCAGTCAAACTGCAACACCGGTCAGATTCAAGAATGTCTGTGCAGTTGTGCCGAAAGCGAATAAATTCGCCATAAGGGATACTTTTCTTACAGGATGGCGGGTGACAGCTCGTGGCATGCAAAGGGAGGCCTGTGTTTGTGGGGTTTTTTGTATAGGGATGTATGAATACCTAGAAGCCTCACAATGACATCCAGATCTACAATCTCAGTGGAACTGTTACATTCAGTAAATCTCAGATTCACAGCATTGTTGTTAATACTGTCCACAAAAGATTCCCACTCACTTTCACTTCCCTTCCAAATTGTAAAAACCTTGTCAATATAACACTACCAACCAATAATCTGTGTGGGAAAACTAAATGAAAGTAAATCAGATAGAAAAGTAGCCTCCAACCACCCCATGGTCAAATTTGCGTAGGACGGAGCAAAGGTACTGCCCATAGCAGTACCTCTAACTTGATGATAAAAGGAGCCCTCAAAAAGAAAAACATTGTTGGTTAAGGAAATCAAAAGCATATCCAAAATCATACCACTGTGCCCCAAAGAATTCAGAGATCGAGTGTCCAGAAAATATTTGCAAGCTGTCAACCCAGTCGTGTGATCAATAGAAGTATAGAGGGAAACAACATCAGGGGTTGCCAAAATTAATCCTTCCTCCCAAGGTGTATCAGTAATGTGACTTAAGAAATCCTTGGTGTCCCGTAGATATGAAGGTAAAAGCGAACCAAGCGGAAACGGGGTCTCATCAATGAATTGTGCCAGATGTTCTAAAAGGGAACCACGTAAAGTGACAATTGGCCTGCCTGCGTTTTAGGCAGAAAGTATATGGTAGGGATAGATGGCTGGCTGGAACAAGAAATGTAACTACCTCGTCCTCAATTAGGCCTTAATCGGCCCACTTGGCACACAGAGAAGTGAGCTCCGATAGTATTTGACCAAAGCGGGCCGAATATGGACTCCACAATACGGACAAAAGAAGAACACTGTGTAATGAATACGGATGTTTTTAATAATAAAAATTGCAAAAATGTAACACAAATAGTAAAGAGCAGCAACACATGGACAGACAGAGGCAGGACTGTAACGCTCACCTGGTATCCACAGGGACGTCACTCAGCCTGTTCTGACCTCTTACGACCTCGAACCCTTCCCTGGAGTCCACTCGACTGGAGACTGGGCCTGAAACACAGGATTGGTAGAGTTTAACTCCCTATTGTCTCTGTGTGCTTGAACCCCTTCTTCCCAGGGGTGCAACCCTTCCCTTTGATCCACAGCTCACCTTGTTTTCTTGGAAAGTGTGCTCTCCATCCTCCTTTCAGTGCAGGGGCGCGTTGATTGATGCGGGCTCATTGCTGCCTAGTTACTTCACTGGCAAGAGTCCGACGGGTAAGTATAATGAGTCTTTTGAACAGTTCTCTAACTTCGTTCCTTTCCTTTGTTCGATGATGGCCGGCGTCCGGGGATGGCGACATGCTGCTGAGATGAGTAGCGCTGAAGGTGAGTGAGAGCGCGATGCGACCCTTTTGTATTTGTATTGAACTGAGTTCTTTTTCTGTGTCTTTTAGGTGCTGCGACGTTTTCAGCATGGATGCCGGTTATGAAGAAGAAATACGGTGAGTAAGCGCGGTATGCAGCGCCTCTAGATGTTTCCATGCTAACCTGGAGTGTCTTTTCCCTCTTGCAGATGGATGAGAAGTTCCGGAGACAGAGTTCCTCCAGAGCGGCTGGGATTCAGGTAAGCGTTTGAAGCTCGTACAGTCTTTAAAAATAAGTGAAGATTTGGTGAATGCTTACTAATGCCTTTTTTCTGTTCTTTTCCCTTTTCCTTAGGAAGCGTCGTGCCGGGATGGGAATGACCCCTCCGAAGATGCCCGCAGAACAGAAAGAGCGATGAATGATGGGCAGAAGCGCCGCAAGGTAAGGCTGTTCCTAAAAGTGTTCTTGTTTTTGCAGGAGCTGAGCGCAGAAGAAAGATGCAGGCCTACTGGATACCGATCGGAACATGGTGAGTGTCAAGCTGGAGATGCAGAAAATGCAAAGCATATTTCTCAGCCTGGGCGTGGCTTAAATAGTCTCTGGGTATCCCAGGTGTCTCTGGACTGAACCACACCCAAAAGACTAGACTGCACATGCAGTTCTGGAAACTGGAATATGCGGGGGCATCCATCTTGTCCCCATCAATGCAATACAAGTCCAATCCCCCATGTTATCCTATGGGAGTGAGTGAGTCTGGTGCCACAAGCGCCAAATCTGACTCCAAGTGGGTCTTTGGAGGGATGGAGAGGCCCTTGAGGGCCATGTAGGAGATCGTGGCCTGGCTTCAGCCTGACACCTTGGAGGGCTGAGGACATGAGGGGCAGGAATCATGACAGGACGCCATGGTGCACGACCTGCAACACAACGCGTTTCGCGCTACACTGAGCGCTTGGATCACGTGAGGGGGAAGTCATATATACTGAAGTCAGTAGAAGATGGATGTTTTCACCACGTACAATAGCAGTGCTGCGCAAAAGAAGGGCGGCTGCTTTTTCCAGTTTCCAAGTGTGGCGCAGTTAGAAAACAAGTGAATTACAGTTGAAAACTTTGAAAGGCGCGCGAGGTTGGATGAGCCAAGAAGCCAAGGTCATATCAGATTGGGATAAACAGACATTGGATACAAATCGTGTGAAAGAACCAAGCTCCTGTTCAGAAGGCATAGACAAAAAGAAAAAGACGTCAGAGGTCTATTAAAGAATAGTGTTTTAATGCACTGAAAGCTCAAATTTGTCGTCTTTAGTCACGTGGGGAGAAGTTGGACGAGATTGATGGTCACACCTACGCACAAGGGCAGAGCGTGCCTTCTCTCCCCTGAATTCCCCGGAGCAAAGAACATGTTCAAGGCAGAGTTCAAAGACCTAATTGACAGCAGACCACAGAGGTGATGATGGATGGAAATGCTAATTGGTGGGAAGCTATGGTTAAGACAAGCTCATCTGTGCCTGGACTTTCAGCCTGCGTACCGCCAACGTAGGTTGGGAGGGTACTGACGGAGGTTGGAAAGTGACCAATGATGGAGGACCGCATGATCAAGGGTCCTATAGTTGTTTAGCCAATTAGACGTCGTATATGTAGTAATGTTCATAGTGACATATTTCAAGGGAAGGGCTTAGTTGCCCCACTTGATAAGAAGCACATCATGTTCTTCCACTGCCCTAAACTCGTATGGATCGTATACCTAGAGCATCCTTGTAGAACCGATCACACTCACCAATTCGTTTTTGTAGGTTGCCACGTAGGGTGACGTTAGTAATATGCAGGTTAAACGTCATCCATGACAAATATTTACTATAAGAATGTAATTTTTTTATGAAATGCTTTGAGAGGTCTCGAGAGAGATCATGAGGGATGTCTTTTATCCGCTGTACTCCCTGTTTTAGATAATTGATATTAAAACAGTATCTTTTGCCAACTACCTGAATTGTTTCTATCATTGATGTTTGAGTAAACTCTGCATCCACTGTCCAACTCTAAGGTATTGCTAACCCATCTTAAAGGGATAAGAAGGAACCTCTGTTCACATGGCACCGCTATCTATGGAAGTATCTGAAAGTAAGTTTGTTGTCTGCAAAGGGACATGGCCTCGCAGCAGTCTCCATAGGGTGCCACTGATTGACCTCTCCCACTTCATGCTGATCTTCGGGTAAGGAGACCATGACTGAGCACACTTCTAGGGAGTGGGATGAGACAGGGTTTACAGGAGTTCTGAGCAGCAGTTACTGTTTTGGGGAATGTGACATGGCTGCAGTGATTTGTATTCAGTCATTTTAGGCTGTTAATAGGCATTGCCGCAGGATTGTTAGTGCTGCTGTGGGACATCTAGGCCGCTGCACCAACCCAGGCAGGCAGACGGATATTCCCAAGAGGCTTTGGCTTACTTGTAGTCTTTAGAAAATGCCCCTGAAATGTTCTCGGTGTGGGGCAGTACTTTAAATGGGCCAGTGCTACCAGGCCCTCGGTACCTGCACTTCTTATTTTTTGAACATTTGAGTATCTGCAGTTCTCAAAGCCTGAAAGAGAGTACCGGTGTTCAACTATGTTTCAAGGTGAAAATGAAAGCCTTTAATTTCACTTTATCCCACCTTAAAGAACTAAGCTTCTGCAGCCTTTGCTGGGGGACCCTGCAACCCTCTGATCCTCCCTTCTCCACCCCCTCCGCCACCCCTCCAGGGTCCATAATGTCTCCTTCAGGGCCTATCCTGCAGAACAAAAGGAGAGACAAACGTGTGTCTACTGTGCTCTCAGCACACTAGGCGCAGGACACTGTTTCGCTAAGTGGGCTGCACCTGTTACCATTGGTGCCCTTTGATGGAGCAGGGATTGATTTGAAAAGCCTGGGGAAAATATAATTTTGTATTTGTATTTATTGATTTATTAAGCGCTGTAAGATCTTTTTTGTTATTAGCAGTGCTTATTCTAATATGTACAAATAATTAGAGTTGTGATGGAACGTTGTTGACTGAAAACTTGCATACAGCTCCAGTAACCTATCGAATTTCTTGTTAGGGAATGAAAGCGAGCAATAATAGCCCCCCCCCCCTTCTACTGCTTAGTTTACAGCTATGATATCTGCACGTTTGATACACAAAACAAGTCTAATTTTATATGGATATTCAAACTTTTTTAACACAATGCATAACAAGAAACTGGAAGTTTGTGTGAAAGGATCTCAGATACACTGCTTTACCAAAGTGTGTGTTCCTTGGCACATCATTTAATCTCACTGGGAATTCTCTGTAAACAGTGTGTGCCTAAAAAGGACCTGTTCCCAAGGTACCTGCACTTCTTTTTTCCATTTAAAGCACTGGTCTGGGTGGAAACCCGTGTCGATGATTGGCCTTATTCCCCACCTCCCCCTCCCCCTCTCACCCCGTTGAATCGCGGGAAGATGCTCGGCTGAGCTCTTGACATATTGTGAAAAGGGCTCGTTAGCGAAGGCTGCTCTTCATCGCCTACAGCTCAGATCCTTCTGTTGCTTAGCAACTAGAGATGGGATGGTGAGGTGAGATGAAGGAATGTCTCCCAGCTAAGGCATCCAAGGTTTCAGGGAGCATTGCGATTCTGCTGCCTTCTTCCATGTACCCTCGAGTGAGACTTCTGTGCCCCCACCGCCCCCGCCCTCAAAAGAATAATCTTCCTTAAACGGCCTCTATGATGAAATGTCCCACTCATGAAACCGATTGTAGGCCCTGGCACACTCCCAAAACCATGTACGTTACACAGATGGAAAGGTGGCACCCCTTACTCCGTGTGTAAGAGAAGCTGGGGACAATTAGCTGCACGCCTGTATCACTTAAATAACTTGCACCTTTTCCATAGATTTCCCCTACTTTCTTCACTCTCAAAAACACTGATGTGGTCAACGTCACCGGGAGACCATCTAGATGTGAGTACATTGATAAACATCCCAGAGGCGGCAATACTATTACTGCATGTGCCCCTATCACAGGGCCACGGTGGCAGCCATCTTAAAACGGGACTGTTGAACGGTGCCACACTACGTTTAAGCTACTGCAAGGACACAGCCCATGCCGAGTCCAGCACCCTCAAATGGCATCTACACTTCATGGCAGGGGGTGGCAGACCATCCAAACAAGTGACAAAAATGCATGCTTTTGAAGAATTTCCATTGTCAGCATGAGTTTGGGATAAACTCTGATGGGGACTAAGCATTTGACTGAAAAGGTTGAATTAACTAGGCTAAAGGTGTCAGTGTGGTGTGATCTATAAGGTGCTGTGGGTCCCTTTGGAATAGGGTTACTGGACCCCTGTGAATCTATACTTGGGGCACAGCTCACAGCTTGCTTCTTTGCCACACTTGCAGTCACAGGGATCTAGCAAGCAGCTTGTTAACTGTAATCCATCCAGGGTTATAGTTCCTGGATCAGTTTCCAATGGATATGGTGCCCAGCTCACCCATCAGGAAAATGGTGCCCCGCTCCCTGTCATGGGATATAGTGCCCATGTTACGGTTCTGCAGTCCCATGTCTTTAGAGTGTCCGACTTCTCGGCCTCTCTGCTCATTATGGATCAACCACGTTGTCTGGCTTATAAGCGTTCCCTGGACACTCGGCTCCATCGGCAAGATGTGCCCCCACCCCCTTAACTGTGACAGGCTCATCAGCTTTCTTAGCCCCCCCCCCCCCCGCCCCACCCAGGTTTCCTGGTGTCTATTCACTGTGCTTGCCATCTTGTGGCAACCTCGCTGTCTGCTTCCTTTTCCCTAAATAGTACCAGGTTTATATAAGCCGCTCCTCTGAGCTAATCTACTAAACGCAAAAGTAGTAATGTAGTGCGCACCTATCTCTTTCATTTCCTCTCCCCTCACCCCCCAAAATGGATGGGGGGCACCTCATTTAGCCCTCCCTGGGGGCAGATTTCTGCCCATAGGAAGGCGCATCTGCCCCAAGGGAGAGCTAAATGAGGTGCCCCCATCCACTTAGGGTGGGGGTAGAGGGCCACCCCCTTTCATTTGCCAATAATACCTGGTGGGGTGCTGAACACCCCCACAGCCTAATCATGCTCGCACTGCCCTATAGGGCATGCCCAAACCAAAAACAGCAAAATGCTAGTGTGGGCAAGTTTTTTGGTCAAAGTGGGCCAGTTGTTTGGCCAGTGTGGGCCAGTTTGAATAGTTCACTCTGTGACTAGTAGTTGTGGCCACTGTTGCTGAATAAAAATACTTTAAATTGCACAATTTGCATTACATTTTTATCAAACCCCCCCCCCTTGTTTACTATTCAATTATTTTGTCACACAAGGAATTAAATGCCATTTGCAACTGTAGACCCAGTCTGACCCTCAGCCGCACCATGTGTTGGAGGGGCTTGGTGGGCACTTTTTCATATCTTGAGGCTGCTGGGGAGCGAAGCGAGCCGGCAGCGTTGTGTGGCTGGGTAAGAAGGGGTGCGCTCCCAGACAGTGGAGCGGCCCCCTTCATCTTAAAATAAATGTCGGGTCACTGGCTTTGCACTGTGGCCCAACTGAAACGGGGGGGGGGCAGGGAGCAATCAATATAGGGTGAGGCAGCAAGTGGCTGAACACCTCTGCAGCCTCACTGTGTTTTGGAGGGGGGTGGGGCGTCACTTAACCAATTCCGAGGCCTCCGGGGGAGCAAAGTCCCCCAGCGGCCTCATAAATCTGGGGGCCACTCCCAGAAAGTGGAGCTGCCCCCTTCATTATAAAATACATGTTGGGCCACCGGCTTTCCACCAGTGGCCTAATTCAAGCAGCAGGGGCAATATTTGGTGAGGCGGCCTCACCGTGTGTTTGAGGAGGGGGGACACTTCACAGTTTTGACGCCAGGGCGGAGCAAAATACTTGTTGCACCGGTGGCCCGACTCAAGCTGCAGGGCAAATATATATGGTGAGGCAGCGGGTGTGCTGAACACCCTCACTGTGTTTTGGAGGGGGTGAGGAGGGGGACTTAACTGGTGGTCTAGCTTCGTCTGCATCAGCTGGTCTGATTCCGATGGCATAAGAAGCGAGGGAAGGGAGCAGCTCTTCCCTTCCCTCATTTCCTATTTCAACGGGCACGGGCTGCTATCTTGCTGCTACCTTTGTAGTCAGGCTGCAGTAGCCAATAAGCAAACGGCTTATTTGGCTTCTGATCCTATGATTGGCTTTTATCTCCCCAATAGAGAGAAGACTGCTAATCATAGAAAGTGAACTTCAGCTTCGAGTCACTATGGCAGAAACTATTCTGCCGAAGCCGAATAGCTGTATTTCAGCCGAACTTCGGCCGAATGGTGACTTAAAGCCGAAGTTCGGTACACCCCTACAAATCACCCAGCCTGCTCCATGTGCTCATGTAGATCACCTGCATAGAAACTACTGCAGCAAAGCCAACTCTATGGGAAAAAAAGCACCAGCGTGCCACACTCTTTTTATTAACATTTATTGAAAAAACTGGCGTACCAAATCATCAATTTTTATGAAAGACTGACTAAAAAGTTTCACATTCAACTTTTTAAAAGTTTGGCTGCAGTCCTGCTAACATTGATGTATGGTGTAGTTGTCCATTTTTCCTGTGTATATCTTCTGGTCCCCCATTTAATCCTATGTGCTTTCGAGCTCCACACTAATTTAATCACTCACGTTCTCAGTTCCTTAAAGTATTGAGCTGGAATGTTGACAAACAGGTATAGTAGCTTAGGGAGGATCACCATTTTTATGACTACTCGACCCATAAGGGTGATTAGAAGGTCAGACCACGGTATTAGCATAATTGACCTAAAAACATTTGACCTAAAACATTTGATTGAATTTATTTGACCTTTTTTTGCAGTTGAATTTAATTAAATATATATATATATGGGGTGGGTAAAGGTATAGATTAGGTTGGGAGGAAGCAGGGAGGCGTTGTGGGGGGTCTCCCCCTCATTTTAGACTGAAAAAAGTCAAATGAATTCAATCAAATATGTTTAAGTCAAATGTTTTAGGTCAGATAGACCCAAACCCAGACCCCTGCTCAATTGTACTGAGAAGCAAATCCAAATAAACACTGTGATTATCTTTCAACAATTGCGGGCCCTTTCTACGGATTGCCAGACCCAAATACTGAGTGCATGCCTGCTTCCAGCGCAACCACTTCAGCTTCATTTAACCGGAACACAATGGATTTACACCAATTAACACTGACAGGGTGGCCCACAACAAAGAACCACACCGACTCTGATGACAAGTCCAAGCATGTTTATTTTTGGTTTACAGACTTTTTGATATTCAAGGAGATAATGTTTCTTTGGTTATCAGGGCTTGGAACTTTTGGTGCTAGGGCTGTGTCCCTCTCGCACTCCACTTTCCCTGGGTTTTCCTCTTTCCTAGAGTAGGCGTCCTTATCAGGGATGTTAGTACTTGCCATCAGTAACTCTAGCTGTCTATTCTCTTTCTAAAATTGGTAGTGATAGCCCTAATACGATGACTGACTCCGTAGGGATCTTTGAACTGTCCCTCACCTATACCTGCTTAGTCATCTCAGGAAGTAATCTGGTGCCTCCTTACACCCAGCATCTCACTTGCTCCTTTCAGACCCTCGCGAACCTGACCCTTCGCTATGCTGGTCTCTTAACGTATTCTCTTCCCGCCACGTCACTGTCCTTCCAACTTCTCTCTCAGCCTTTCCACCTCCACCCTTCGATTTGACTTCCTTTCCAACTCCTGTTTCTTACTAAAATGCATACCTCTAACTACCCCTGTGTCTCTGTTATTGTCCCTTCTACCCTTCCTCTCCCTCCTACTTCCTGTCACTGTCACTCTACCCACTCCCTGGCTACCACTGCTCCTATTCTGCTACTACCGGTCTCAGTTTACTGCACTTACTCCTTTAGCACACCCAGGCATATGGTGCCCTGCTCACCCCTCTACTGCCAATTACCACTTTGCCTCTTATCTACCTCTTAGCCCCTTCAGTTTCTACTCCCAACTACCGCTGCTCCACCCCACCACTACTTCTGTACTACCTCTACTACTCATACTCTCCCCTCTCTCACACAAACACTCCACAGACCTCCTCCTTAACACTAGCCTCCGCACTCCAGTCGTTCTCGCTTCCTTTGGTCTCTTGGATGTCCTCCTCTGCCACCGGTCCTCTCCCAACTGCAGCCCACACCAATCCATTCCCAAGCTCCCTCTTGTATATCCCTCCCCTTCTCTGGATTGGCCACTTACCCTGCTAATGGCTTACCTTGCTTTCAAGTGGTGTGACGGTGGAGGGCTTGGGAGTTTACATAAGGGCTTTAAACCCCACACCCGTTTCTATGCGGCTTTGCTGTATTAGGGAGTTTCTCTTGGTGAGCTGACTCTTCTTCTTTGCCGGTCTGTGCTTTTTCTTGCGAGGATGTTGTGCAGTGTGACGCCAAGTCCTGCCATTCTACCGTCCTGGCAGGTAAGGAGGTGATGGGTGGAGGCCTGTCTACACATTCTCTGGCACCTGGGGTTGTTGGGGATAGGCTCCCTCTCACCCCTGACAGGGCTGGATCAACGGCCCTGTCACAACATATAAACCCGATAAGCTACCAAAGTCTTCTACTTCTTTAGTGAGTGGGAGTAAGTTGCTATCTGGGTCCTTAATGTATAAAATAACATTATCTGCATAGAGGGATATCAGCTCTGATCCACTCTTCCCCCCTAACATGAGTTTCTGATGTCTGTGAAAGGATCTTAACCGAACTGCCCGGGTTCCATGGCAACTGTGAATAAAAGAGGGAACAATGGGCACCCCTGCTGTGTCCCCGTCCCAGCTCAAAAGATGACGAGTGTTTGCCAAAGAGACAGATTCTCATGGTGACACTGAATACAGGACTTTGACACATTTCCAGTAGTATTTGGGAACTCCCACTCATCCCAAAACCATGAACAAATAATCCCAGACAACGGAATCGAACGCTTTCTCCATGTCTAAACGCGCCCCGATCGCTTGCACTGACGGATCAAGCTGGGCCAGTACCACAAGCAAACTTTGTAAGTTCAGCGCTGTAGAGCAGCCCGGGATAAAGCCCGATTGATCCAATTTCACAATGGATGGCGAAAAAGGGGAGCAACTTGTCTGCCAATATTTTAGAACATATTTGTGTATTCAGATTAATGAGGGATATTGGCCTATAAGGGACACACTCGATCGTGTCCTTGCCAGGTTTTAAAATCAAGGTGATTATACCCTTATAGGGGGCTGCAAACCTGACTGCAAAGCTCCATCCACACCTGGAGTTGATAGTTTGCCACCTTAGGGCCATGTTCCTTAAAAAACTCAGAGGTACTTCCATCCTGTCCCAGGGCTTTAGAGGTCGGAATATCTTTAATAGCCATCATTATATCTTCAACCGTGATTTCCACACCCAACGATTCCCTAGCTGCGGCATCCATTTCTACCAGTGCTGCCCCCGAGAAAGAGCTGCTTTTCATCCTGATCTCTCCACTTGGTAGCAATTTAGTGTAATACAATCTAAATTCTTTGAGGATCAAGTCTGGTTCCAATACCACTGTTCCATCCCTCTTTCGAATCACTACCTGGTCTCAATTCGTCCCTCATATCTCTGCCCAGATTGTAGAGCTGCAAGGTATCTCCCCTTCCCATCTGCCTTGTCTCTGAATTGATCAAAGGCCACCCTGATCACCCCTCTCCCAGGACCACAGATCTTTCAGTACAACCTCATGGTCTGCCAGTCATCAATATATTGCCCTGAATACGGCATTCTCCAACTACCTACAACTCCCCCTCAGGTAAACTTTAAATGTTTCACACCGAACCCCAACAGAAGCGACTGACCCCTCATGAGCAAAAAAGGAGGTTATGACCATTAAGATGTCACTGCGGTACAGCACATCCAGAAGAGACTGGGCCTTAAAACGCCAGTGAAGTCTGGCAATAAGTAGATTCTCTAGCCGAAACTGCCACACAAACGGGGAGCGGTGGGACATCGTCCTTGGTAGCATACAGCAACTCAACATATTGTGAACCAACTCCAGTCGCACAATAAGATAATCGATATGGGACCCCGTATCATTGGCCGAAGAGTAAAATTATTGCTCTCTTTGGGCCGGATGTAACGTCCTCCATCAGCCTCTCGTATATAGCTTTATCCGCCGCTGACAATGCCTTGACAGATCAGTCCATTTCTAAGATCAGTATTGTATTAAAGTTGCCAGCTACCATTATCTCTGTATGTGAGTAAGCCAGGCATTTAACCCAGAGGGAGTCATAGAAGCGAGGGTCATCGATATTCGCGCCATACAGATTTACAAACGTGACAATCTACAAGCCAGAATCCCTGACATGAGGACATATCTGCCCTCAGGGTCACTTTCGTGTTGCATTGAGTGAAACCCTGAGGACCAAACTCTAAGGACCTGTGAATAATTGATACCCCTCAGGAATAAGAAGAATATGAACTATAGAATCTAACATCCCTCATAGATGCGTCATTCCGTCTCCCGGTTAAGTGGCTTTCCTGGAAAAAAAGAGGATCTTGGCACCATGGCACCCCCCAAATGCTATAACTGTGCATATTTTAGCCTGTTTATTCATACCGTGTATGTTCCAGCTAAAGAGGGTGCATCGACTTCCTTTCCTCCATCCATCCCTCTTTGCCAAGCAAACAGCAGCAAATGTCCCATCTAAAGAGTACGATTGTGTGCTTATTCCCGGACGCATTACAGTGTGAACCTTTTTTCACATAAAGCCCCAAAAAAACCTGCCCACTCGCCCACTCTAACCCTCCCACCCCCACCGGCTGCCCCAACCCAGCAGTGAAAGCCCAGTCATTCCCAACGAGAACAAACCCAGAACAGTGAAAATGGATAACCGCCCAGAGACGCCAAGTGCACCACTCAACCACCCGGTGACCAGCAGCGGAGGCCGCACCCAGACGTCCTACAACAATACGATAGAACTGGACTGATTCACTAAATACTTCAACACAGCGTGTTTTCCACCCTGAGAACATAAATACTGCAGAAACTCAGAACAATCCTCCAAAGTGAAGGTTATATATCACAAATGTAATTCTGCACGTTAACAGTGAAAGAAGCGATGCAGGTCTCCATCTTAGAGGGACCAACAGGTTTAAAGCACTGAAACTCAAGTGTCTCACATGCAACTTCAATGCTTGGGTAAAGTGTCCAGAAACTGGCTCGCCATACCGGATCCATAAAGAAGTTTGTTTTATCCTCTTGAATCACTCCCAGCCTGGACGGATATAGCACTGCATGTTGGAGACCTCTGTACAGCAGCTGGCGCCTCACTGCATCAAATGATACTCTGGCTTTCTACACTGCGGGGGTTACATCTGGGGTAAAAGGAGACACTGGACCCTTGATCATGTCTCTGTTCAGATAGTTCAAACGATGAGCGATCACTTGTGTGCTCTCTCTACCAAAACTGTGCGGAAAGTGGTGGATCCACCAACACATCCTTAATGAAGCCTTCCATAAAGAACTCCATGTTTTTCTGCGGGACCGACTCCGGGATCCCGACTACCCAAACATTATTGCGATGGAACCAGGCTTCCAAATGTTCATTTATCAGCTGCACAGCCTGCACTTCTTGTTGCAAAGAATGTATGGTCTGACCTGCCTCCTCCAAAGCGTCCTCCAGTGCCCCAATACATTGCTCCACCTCTGAGATCCTACCAGTCTCCTTTCCAATCCGGTGTTGAATGCAGTCCATCTTAAACACTAGATTATCTAGCTTGTTATTTACAGTGTCTAACCAAGTCTTCATCTGGGATAGGATAGTTTCCATGTCTGGCCCCTCAGAGTGGGACCCAGCTCCCTCCTTGCGGGCCCTCCAGGCACCCTCCATCTCCATATTACTGCCTCCACTGCTGTTCTTGCCCGAGTCCTGGTCTGCCGATTCCCTCTTGCGCAAGAGATCTGGTTGTGAGAAAGAGATCCAGTCTTGGGCCCCTTTCGGGTCAGTAACTATTGTCGACGCAGCAGGGTGGGTGGTACCCGAAGCCCAAGGACCAGACTGGGGTCTCCCACCAGGCCACTGCCTGCTTGTAAAATCCAGAAGGGGGTGCTGCTATACCTATTGCTAGGCGCCCAGTGCCGAGGTCCACCTCACACCACAACCCTCCTCCACATCACCAAGGGCCAAAATTCACCAAAGACCCAGCAGATTTGCATCATAAGCCTTCCAGTAGGCTAAATATATCCTGTCCACAGAACATCACTGGGGGCTTCCTCACATCCCCACGCTCCAACCTCCTCACCACTTGTAATGCAGGGGAGCAGGATGAGTCACCTGGCATTACCGACCCCAGCTCCAGGCCTCTCTATCCCAGCTCTCTGATCAAGGGCAACAGGTTTCCCGATGTCAAAAATGGCAGCCGCCACCTGTCAAGCTCCCAATCTGAGTCCACAGATTATCCAGCATGCACCTGCTACTCCGCACTACCTCTGTGCTTCCAGCATCCTGAGTGCTGCATTTATACAGGATCATCAGCCTCGAGGAGGCCTTTGGAGTCTTCTCCCAGCCTGCACTTCAAGAGCTCTTTGGACGCCTCCCTCTGCAGTCACAACCAGACCACCAACTGCGATCCTCACATACTAAGCAGCCGCAGGCCAGCTGACCAGCCCCGCTGCTGCTCACCTGACCATCCTCACTCTGTGGCACTCTCCAGGAACAGGTGTGCACAGCACACAGTGCAATTATCAGACACTTCAGTTGGCTCTCTGCCACCTGCTGCTACACCCCACTGGAGGCCTGCAGTATGCCCGCCACAGCTTGGGTCGGAAAGCCACTCTCTCTGCACCCTCCAGTACTGCTATTCCGGTCCCTCAATATCACCACTTGTTATACAGCAGTTATACCCTCTGCCTCAGGGTGGACATGCCTTATTGCCCAGGTGCAGGTCTCCGAAGCTCCAGTCAGAACAGAGCTGAACATTGAGCTACCATCTTGGCCAGCATGCCCTAGCGTCTACCACATGCAGTACTCCTAATAATCACCCCCACCTGAACTTCCATCGCAGCCCGCACACCATGGGTTGACATATTTGTTTAATATGTTGGTCTTTTCACCAAGTGGCGACCTCTAATCTAATGCTCCCTGGTACACAATTTCACCCCACAATTCTGGGACAAGAAACCAGATGTATTTAAAACTCAAATGTATTAAAATAAGAGAAACTCAAAGGTGATTCTTTACTTTATGCAGAGGAAGTCACCACAATAAGATGCATGAATGTTGAGAACATATATACAAAATTACAGTGGCCTGCCTGTGAAAGTACCACTAAATGTAATACACACATTCCGTCACACAACATAACTGATTCTAATTCTAAGAATCTAACTTCCAAACACAGTCTTAGTCCATAATTACGTCTCTGCTTACCCGTCAGCATAGTCAAACTCTCTTCAGTTAACATTTACGTAAAATTAGTTTCTTTATATTCATTCAGCAAGTTTAGAAATTAAACTTTTCTCCAGGATCAAAAAAAGTATTGGTACCAGAGAAAGGTGTGCATTCTTATGAAATCAATGTTATTCTCATTCAATAGTAATCAATTCCACACTCTGTAAATATTGTGTTGAGGGTTACTAGTATGTGCATGTAGTTTGAATGCAGAATATCATGAGTTTCATCTAATTCCTCAGTTTTGGTGTAGGAAAACAACATTCTCAATTTGAAACGCACAGGATATTGATTCACCCACCCCATTGTACAGAGCCCTTCCACATACTGTGCAATGTTAAGAGAAAATGGAGGGGGTATTTATATTGGTATCACTTTCCTTGGGAGTGAAATTAGGAGAGCCCTCCCCAATCCCTTTTTAAATCTCTATGGCTTTGACCGGTCACAAATGATCAAGCAATTCTCTATCTAGGCTAGGTAAAGTACCCCCTGATTCATAGCTTGTCTTTACCGGTGAATACTGAAGGATTGTTTATTTGAGCTATTATTTACAAAATTCTGCAGTCAGCACTGGGAATTGCTCCCTGTTTTACACACTGTGCCCACAACACAGAAAATGCTATTGGTTTTCATTGAAATGGAACCTCACGTGCCTTTAAATACAGTGAGAAGCACAAGATAACTCACACGTGAAAACTACAATATCCTATTGCCATTCTGTTATTAATAATTTATCAGCCCCTATGCTCTGTGCATCGAAAATATGCTAGGTTTTCAACAAGAGGTAAAATCTCACATGTCCTTAAATATAGTGAGAAAGCACTGTTGCTTGTCACACAAAAATATCAAGGGATTCTATTTGGAATGAACACCCTCTAGTGTTAAACCACTTCCAAACCTTACTCCCACACAAGAGACTTGGGAGGGCAATACTCCTAGGAGACTTATCAGTTACATTTGGGGGCATTTTTTTGTATGGACTTTGAAATAATTGTTTTATACGCTGAGCCAGAATGGACACTCATGTGTTTTCAACAAACTCCCAGTCACGCTCTCCTCCCTCTTAAAAAGCAATTCTACACCAGCAAATAATCTCCATGTGGAAAGAGTCAAATTCTGCAGGTAATATCGAGACTCATTTGGAACTTCGATTGATTCAAAAGAGATCACCCTATTCCCTCCATTGATGTCTGGTATCCCCCAGCGCTCGTGAATGTTGAGACATGTGGCGTGAGCATGCAAGATAATTATTCATAAAGTTATTGATATTCATACATTACATTATTTAAAAAATGTGGGCAATTCGAATTTGGTTTTATATGGTGGAGGAATATGTTACGGGCTTAACACACTTTTCCATTTGTTTCCGAGTTATTGGTTGTGATTTTATAAGCAAATCATTTTTAAATGCATGAGTAATGTTGGTTCCAGCCTTTAGTATCATTTTTTATATTTGTGCAACACCATATTCAGTATAATGAGTCAAGCAAAATTCTATGAGAGGCCCCATTGTCTATTTTTCATTACTTGGCATCTGGCCGGCTTTATTCGCTTAACTGATATCAAACGTGACACTTGAAGTGCAATAATGTGTCTTCGAAGCCTCGCTCAGTTTTCACAGGCTAACTCATCATTTCAACAACCCTGATCATCCCGAGAACAACATTTTGACCTTTGCTGGAATTTTAAAATGTATTTATTAGAAATACTTCCTTGAAATGGGTGGGATCTGTCTCACTATCTGGGAAGCCTGGTCCAAATACCCTGTGCAATTCTGTGAACCTAATGTGTTTTCATGAAGACAACAAAGCTATCTTTCCACTCTGGAGGGCCAAGACAAATCTCATGGGACACTCAGCCCCCCACAACAAGGCTGAGTTGAACAACAACTTGTGGTCCATTTTCAGTAAGTAAAACAAGCTAAAGCCATATCAGAAATCCATTGACTTCTCATACATTTACACATTCATGTATTCCCTATTGGAAAATATTGCACATGAAAATCCTTTTGCACTCACAATAGGTTTTTACAAATATGTATAATGTATCACTGTTGTGTTTTAGAAATATATATCCTCGAAAGCATTAACCAAGCTTTGAATTGCTATTGATAAAATAAAATTCACTTTACATTGGGACGTTTGACACACTGGACCTTTTTGCATTTTGAATATGCAGTTGAATGTTTGATATAGAATAAGATGATTATTGATTAAATAGAATGCTGCTCTTTCCTTTACTGACATTTCTTGCTCCTAGATTCTGATAATATGTATTGTTTAGGGCAACAAAGGCACTGAGTTCCATTTTAAGCTGGAGCTTTCAGAATACTTTGTTGTGATAGTACAAATCCTGCCAGAATTCAGTTTGTGTGCTTTGAATATGTTTGCCTTGCAATTCAGTAATGTTCTTGATGTGTCAATACATCTGTCATATGTTGGGTGCTGTCCATTACATGAGGCAACACCCATTTGCTTGCTTTATCAGTGCTTCATTTCTCCTTACAATTGAATCATATGCACCACATCTGAAGGAAGCAGTGCAGTCTTTCAGTGTCTTGTGCTTTAGTTGAATACTTTTGGGTTCCATTTATCATCACACATGCAGCACCCCTAATTATCACCCCTACTTTGCTGCCACCAGCCCTGCTATGCAGTACTCCTATTCCACACCTCTCCTGAGCTGCCATCACCAGCAGCTATGCCATGCAGTTTCCTTAATATCCACCCCTCCTCTGCAGCAATTGCCACCAGCACAATCATGAAGTACCCTAATTCTCATCCCTCCTGAGTTACCCTAACCACCAGCACTGCCGTGCATGACTCCAGTACTCATCCTGCCTAATCTGCCATCACCACCAGCACTGCCATGTTAATCCTTGCCCATCCTGAAATGTCATCACCACCATGTAACACTTATGATCCTCAGCCCTCCTGTGCTGCCATTGCAGACCTGTAGTATCCCCAATCCTCACCCCATCTGAGATGCCATGTCCCCCCGAGTTGCCAGGCAGTAGACCTAATCCTCACCCCCTCGCTCCCCATCCCGAGCTGCCATCTTCACCAGTGCTGCATGTAGTGCTCCTAATACTCACCCCTCTTCAGCTGTCAACACCATCAGCACTGCCATGGAGTATGCCTAAACTAAACCACACTCCTTCTGAGGTGCCATCACCACGGGTGGTGCCATGGAGTAGCCTTAATCCTTAGCCCTCCAGTGCTGACAACACCACCCTCCCTGCCATGCAGTACCCTAATCCTCACCCCCCCTCGGCTGCCACCGCCAATAGTCCTGCAGGCAGTAGCCCGAAACTACACGCCTCCTGCGCTGCCATCACCACCTGCACTGCCATGCAGTACTGCTAATGCTCAAGTGATGTCACTCAATATTTTGAAAAAACAAAACTTAGTACCATGAATACCCATTTAAGGTGCCTTTTGGGATAAATAGATTATTTTAAAATAATCAATTTTACAAAACAAGACTACATTTTAGAATATGCAACAAAAACCGCAGGAACTCACATTAGCATGTGTGCCAACACTTGCATTGTGACTTTTAGAGAATATTTACTTATGGCAAAGTGTAAAGATTAACGGGATCATAACATGCACTTACAAGCTTTACATTGCTTGTGTTGCTGTACCAGGTTGTGTGATCTGCAAACCTTTTTTGTACTTACTCAGGGATAGCTTATGGCATCATCTTTGAATAGCCCGAAAGTTCCAGGACTCTACAATAGAGTAATGCCAGAGGTAATGGCCTTACCCCAGCCCTACCGGACAGTAACTCGCTGCAACAGTCTCTTGCATGCTATTTCCCCTCCACCTCCCCAAAGCAGCACGCTATTGTGTCTACCATATCTTTTTAGTTTTTTATTGAGGCTTGTAACACTAAGTTAATGTATATCCGGGATAAACATTTCAAATTACAAGCTGCTACCCAGCTATAAAAAGTCACTTGCCACATTACTTGCACACAGACACAGAACACACCATTTCTTACTTTCCAAGAGACAATTCTCACTGGCCAGTCATTTGTGACGAGTGCACATTTTGAGTTCTGTGTATAGAATATGTAGTGTTTTTACCCTGTTTATCTCAAGTGACAAAAGAATAAAGCCTACAATGGCTGTCATTAAATATAATATATCTATGGAAGAACATTAGATTCAAGGCTTTCAAATGTACACAGTACTCAACTTAAACCGCTGCAGGACCACTTCGATTTTATAGTTCACTCATTCTTATCCGCTCAGGGGAGTACCAAACGGAGACCTTCGAGAGAGCACCCAGCTGGCACCGGACCACTCTGTATCTGGTACCAATTTTGGTTTCACAAAGTTCAATCATATACAAGTTCTCTTTGTTCATGCAATGTTGCCGCTTGCAACCTTGAATGTAACACAGTCTGGTCTGCTATCAGTTTCTCCAACTCACCAGCTGTGCTGGACTCGCTGGCGTTGCTTGACTATCAGAGTCAAGGACAGTACCACAAGGGCAGTCGCTTCTCCCCACCTTGGCTATCAATGCGGGAGGGCTCTGTGTACCTTTGACACATGATACACCATTTGTCAGCTGCAATTAATGGTCTTATGTTTTGTTTCCTTGAGGCTTTTTGAAAGTCACGGTTCTTTCTGGAAAAGGGCAAGCGTAATTCCCTCCTTGTCGTCCACTCTGGTCCCGCTGCCTTTCTCCTCGGTTTAAACTGCCTTCTTGTAATTGCTACTCCCTTTTGTGTTTTTCCATGTTCAGCGTGTTCTTTTTGTGCTCTGCCTTTCATCTGTGTGGGGAAGTGTGATTTAAGTCAGGTGTGTGTGTAATTTTCAGTAATTGCCTGACCCTTGTGTTGGGACATGTCAGGTATACGGCTCTGGTGTTAGTCTGTTGTCTCTCACGATGAACTGCCCGCGAGAATGTGTTTGAGTCGGAAAAGGGGGGGGGCCTGGTAGGATGTAAAAAAGTGTTATAAGGAAGGGGGTACCACGTCTCACCCTTCGGTGTCCCACTTCCACTCCCCGAAGACTCCCCATCCAGATGATCCTCACCCACTGGTCCACCCACAGGAACTGGATCCAATAGCGATGGCCGTGTCCTGGCCACCTGGATGACAGATCCCCAGGGACCAGCGGGTGAGAAACTTTCCGGTTTCTCACAAACCCTTTCTCCATGCGATGTAGCTGCATCTGCTTCCCAAGGGAACCAGGAAAGGAAATCTACATTCCCTTGGTCTTTACCTTTTCGGTGTTCCACAGTGAAGCAGTTGGGCTGCAGGTCTAAGAACCATCGCATGATTCAAGGATTGGAGTCTTTTTGTTGGCTAATCCAAACTAGTGGATAATGGTCCGTAACAAATGTGAACTTTCATCCTAAGAGGTAGTATCTAAGGTGGATAATGGCCCACTTGATCGCAAAGGCCTCTAATTCCAGCACACAATCATGTTTTTCACTTGGAACAGTTTGCGACTCGTAAACAAGATGGGATGTTCTAATCCATCGCAGACTTGTGATAGGACTGCTCCTAACCCTGTAAGGGTGGCTTCTGTTTTCAATACAAATTATTTTGAGAAATCTTCTACCTTTTCGGATTGGGTTCTGGCACAGGGTTTGTTTTAAGTTGTTATAACATATATCATCCTCGTCAGTCCAATGAAGGTTTTGGGGTTCAGCGTTCATAAGCTTTTCTGTCAGCCTAGCTTTTTATCCAAAATGTTTGTGATAAACCTACGGCAATATCTGATTAACCCTAGAAAAGCTCTGAGATCTCTTTTAGTTTTAGTTGTAGGGGTGTCTAGGACGGCTTTCACATTCTCATGTTGAGGTTGTACATTACCATTCCCTACAGTTAGACCAGCCTCTCTGAGGACTCTCATAATAGTAAAAAGATGGTCTTCCCAGGTTTTACTATAAATTACGATCTTGTCATTATAAGCTCCACAGAAATCAGCATAGAGTTGTAATGTTTTGTCCATGAGGTGTTGGAAAGTGGCTGGAGTGCCGTGTCGCCCAAAAGAGAGGACTTTGAATTGAAATACTCCTAGGGGCGTTGAGAAGGCTGTCTTTTCCTTATCAGGCCGTGTAGCCCAAAAGAGAGGACTTTGAATTGAAATACTCCTAGGGGCGTTGAGAAGGCCGTCTTTTCTTTATCAGGCCCATATACTGGGACCTGCCAGTACCCTTTTGACAGGTCTATGGTGGATAGAAAAGTGGCAATCCCAGTTCATCAATTAGGACTTTGATGAGTGGCATGGGATAGGCATCGAAGTCAGAAATGGCATTAACCTGACAGAAATCTATGCAAAACCTCCAGGAATTATCAGGTTTGGTGACCAATACAATAGCACCATGGGCTTGAAGAAGGCTTGAAAATATTTGCTCTTAACATATTATTCACTTCCTCAAATACTATCTGTTTACAGGAGTCCGGTAGTCTATATGGTTTTAGATGAAGCACTTTTCCCTTAGATGTTCTAATATAGTAATATGTGCATTTTACCCTTCCTGGTATTTCTGAGAATACACCTGGGAATGATTTGACTACATCTTTTAGATCTTGTTGTTGTTGAATAGATGGCTCTGGAGGAATTAATCAAAGTTGTCTATTTCTTCTGGAACCAAACAGAATAGTATTGTGGCATGGCTGGCTGACTGGTTCACCTTCCAATCCTTTAAGAGATTTACATTATATAGATGGACCTTCTGTTTCCTGTCTGGTTGGGCTACCTTATAAGTACAGGTTCCAGTTCGGTCCAATATTTCGGAGGGCCCATGCCACTTGGAGACTAGTTTGTTTTTCGAGGTGGGTAAGAGAACTAGTACTTTTTGTCCTAAGGAAAACGATCTTAAGCTCACCTTCTTTTCGTAAGCACATTTTGGTTGCATCTGGGCTTTTTCCAAATGGGTATAAACTAGAATTCAAACAAGTTTAATATGCTCCCGCAAACTGGAAGTGGTTTGCAAGAGGGGAATGGGTGCCTCTTCTTGTTCTTCCAATGTCTTCCAGAGCATGTCCAGGACATCTCTAGGTTCCCTGCCATAAAGTAGTTCAAATGAGAGAATCCAGTAGAGGCCTGAGGGGTTTTTCTTACTGCAAATAGTGCCCAGGGGATCATTCAGTCCCAGGACTTCCCATCTTTATCTACCAACTTTCTTAGGATTAATTTAAGTGTCTTATTGAATCTCTCTACCATCGGTTTGGGGATGGTACACAGAAGTTTGTAAAATGGTAATATGGAGTAGCTTTTTGACTTCAGCCATGAGCTTGCTCATAAAATGTGAACTTTGATCTGTCAGTATTTCCTTAGGAAAGCCAACCATAGAAAAATATGGTAGGGGGTGTTTAAGAATTTGCTGGGTGGTAATATTCTGCATAGGGAATGCTTCAGGGTACCTGGTTGGCTAGTCAACAATCATAAGGACATATTTGTTGCCCAGTCTAGATGTTTCTATATGCCCAATGGTGTCCATCCAGATTCTTGAAAAACAAATTTCTATGATTTGTAAAGGATTCAGAGGGGCAGGTATTGGGATGCGAGTGCTGGTTTATTGACATATTTCACACATCTGGATAAAGGTCTTTTATATCTGCGTGGATACTTGGCCAGTAAAACCTACCACTGATATGTGCCTTGGCTTTGGATTTTCCCTAGTGTCCCCCGTTAGATGTGAATGCGCAATTTCTAGTAGAACCTTTCGGTGGAGTTTTGAGGATTAGTAATTGTGTTTTTTCTAAGCCTTCTGTAGATGTTTCTTTTCTATATAGCAACCCCTGCTTTAAGAAGAAAAAAGGGCTCCCCTTCTTTGCATCTTCCCCTACTGGAATAGCTTGTAAAAAAGCTTCAGCGAGGGCTAGGTGGGGATAGATGGAAGGCTCTTCTCCTTTTCTTTATTTGATATTAGGTTTATCAGCTTCCCCATAGCCTAATGTACCTCTTTCTGTTTTTTCTGGTTCACTTTCTTGAAAATGAGGAAATGGAGCCTTTTCCACAATTCCTTGAGCAATTTGGTCCCCATGATGTACTTCAAATGTGATTTCACCATGATACTGTAATAGAACCTTCACATCTCCCCAGAAGTCTGGATCGATGAGGCCTACTTGAACGTCTATACCGAAATTCCAAGCTAGGCCATATTTGGGGGCCAACCTTATGTAACACCCCAGAGGGGGTATTACAACCAAATCTGTTGGAATCATTCCTATTTTCCCAATGGGGATAATAGCTTCTCTACTGCTACTGATATCGAAGCCTATTGATTCTTTCGTGGCAACAGAGGGGTTGGAAGCTCTATGACTAAGCTTCAGAAGTTGTAGAGTACCCCAATTTGTTTCAATTTAGTCACTTCTCACTTCTGACACCATATGTAAGGAAGGCATGGATTCAAAGTAAGACAGACACAAGTGATCACAGTTCGAGTGTTTATTTAACTTTATCAGGGGTGTGAAAAACACCTATCTAAATCTAAGATGGGAGCAAGCTACGACCATCAAATAATAACAATACAGTGCTAGTGGAGTATAGTCAAATAAAAAGTGCCTATACTAAAAAAAACGATTGCCAATCCTTACTGCTATGCTTCAAAATAGTATGGAAAAATGTTCACAAAAAGAAAGAAGTGTTGACAATATAATTAGTCGGGATGTTTAGGCCGTTGGCCTCCCTTCCCAAAATGTTTAGCACAGGACAAGGCGAGTCACTCGAGCAAAGCACACACTGGGGCTTCTTTGTCACGAGGTCACCGTTCCTTTCACCAACATGAGGGCTTTCTGTGTCCAAGTCTCTTTTTTGCAAAGTCTCTTGCCTCAGAGGACCTGATGTACCATAAACAATGAAGAGAAGTTCCTTTCTCAATGTTCACATCTGGCAATTCATTCTTCACCCTGGATACCCCTCAGCCGGACTCTGATCCTTCTGACACCATTGGCCTACCTCAGTCGGTTCAGACCAATTTAAATTTTTAGGCATTCCTCAGTCAGGTTCACATTTGCCACAACAATCGTATAGGGTGTGTTACACTCACCCAGGATCACCCTCTTCGGGGCTCAGACCCCTTTAATATAATTAGTCCCCCTCAGCCGGGAACAGACCAATTTCAGTTCAGTCAATCGAAGACTTTCTAATGTGCACGGGACTCAACTTAACCTGCTGCGCGACCACTTCGATTTTACAATTCAGTAATTCTTGTTCACTCAGAGGAGTACCAAACAGACCTTCGAGAGAGCCCCCACATGGCGTCGAACCCTCTGTATCTGGTACCTATTTTGGTTTCACAAATTCAATCGTATGAAAGTTCTCTTTGTTCATACAATGTTGCCGCTTGCAACCTTGAGCATAACACAGTCCGTTCTGCTATCAGTTTCTCCAATTTACCAGCTGTGCTGGACTCACTGGCATTGCTTGGCAATCGGAGTCAAGGACAGTATCACAAGGGCAGTCACTTCTCCCCACCTTGGCTATCAATGCGGTAGGGCCCTGTGTATGTTTGACACATGCTACACTGTTGGTCAGCTGCAGTTCCAGGTCTTATGTTTCGTTTCCTTGAGGCTTCTTGAAAGTCGTAGTGCTTTCTCAAAAAGGGCAAGGGTAATCCCTCCTTGTCATCCTCTGTGGTCCCGCCGCCTTTCTCCTCAGTTTAAACTGCCATCTCAGAATTGCTGCTCCCTCATGCATTTTGCCTTGCTCAGAGTGTGCTTTCGTGCACCGCCTTTTATCCGTGTGGGGGGGTGTGATGGAAGTCAGGTGTGTGTAATTATCAGTAATTGCCTGACTCTGCGTTGGGACATTTCAGGTATACGTCTCTGGTGTCAGTCCATTGTTGCTCACAATTAACTGCCGTGAGAAAGTTTTCAAGTTGGAAAAGGGGGGGGGGTTGAGTTTCTAGGTATCCTACCTGGTAGGATGGGTATAAGGTGTTATAAGGAAGAGGTACCGCGTCTCACCCTTCGGTGTCCCACTTCCACTGCCCAAAGACACCCACCCAGGTGATCTTCCCCCACTGGTCCACCCCCAGGAACAATAGCAATGGCCGTGGCCTAGCCACCTGAAAGACAGATCCCCGAGGAGTAGCAGGTGAGACACCTTCAGGTTTCTCACAGAATTAACCCCTACCCTTTTATGTTCTGGTTGATGTTGATTCGCAGGGTGGCTTGTTCTGGTTGGTGTGGAGCTTAACGTCAACTTAGATTCTGACGAGTCTTATCTCATTGCTTTTTGACTCTAGTCTGTTAGTTTCTTTCTCCATGATTGTGTGTTGTATTGCAGTGGGCACCAGGTTTTCTGAATTCTTTTTTTTCTGAGGGTCCCAACACATTTTAGTTGTCTTATTGTTTGGAGATTTAGATCATATGCTATTCTTTATCAACAGTTTCACATTTTGCCTTGATCTTTTGTTTTGCTACAGGTCTTACCCTGGGCTCCGTTGTAAAGGACAAGGGTGGATTTCACCAATTTCTTACCCAGAATCTCTCACTCCCCAGCGAGACTGCAGCAATGTTGCTGGAATCTGGCATTAACTTGAAGGAGGTAAGGATGGGGCGTGTATTGCGAGATCATTTTTCTCCCATTATTCATCCCTCTTCTCTGTGATGCTGCCTATAATTGATGGTGTAGCTAGACCATTTACACATCAATCATTTTAATCAGTGAGATTGGTACTTAAAGAACATTGAGCAAATCGGATGTCCTCAGTTGGGCACTCTCTTAAAAAGACGGCAGTCAGTCCCATTGGACATGATGCAGTGTCATGTAGGAATGTGCCGATAAGTCAAGGGTAAATGCAGACTGGTTCCATTTGCTTGAAAGCTTGAGCTAGACCCTTTTCCTTCAGCTATTGGTAGGAAATGCATGGACGTTGATTAGATAGCTTTGTGGGACCAGCCTCTAGAGAGTCTGATTAGACTGAGCTACCTCTCACCCTATTTATGCTCCTGGCCCAGGAGCAAATACATCAGAACCTGCAGTCCACCACTTATGAAGGCGATCCATTCAATGTAACCTTTATTTACTAGATTAGGTTTTGTTTTTGGCTCTTGGTTGTACAATTTTGATAGGTGTAGTTTAGAGTCTGTCAAAGGTTGTAAATATGTTTTTAAATGTATATGTTTAGCACCATAATGTAACTGTTCAGACACGGGTTATTTAAAACATTTTACAACTGTGCTAATAATGAGCAGCAGGTTTTTTGACTAGTTTTGGCACACATCCGAGAATCCTTACCCGCCCGGCCTTTCGTATAGCAGACCAAAGAACGGTTAGGAAATTAGATACTATGATGTTGTTGCCTACAGGGCGGGTTCCTTTTCGTGGTCCCTTCAATAATGTGGGTCATTCTGGGCATGTGACTTCCATCTATAGAGAGATCTGAGGCAGTATAGCTTGGTATTGTGAATGTGAGGCAGAGCAGAGCAGCTAACTGGCACTTGGGCCTTCCACCAGACAAGGCAGCAAAGGCAAGCACTTAGAAACTACTCCTTAGATCATGGATGTACCAATAAATGACTATTCATTTGTAAACCTTGGGAATAAAAGTTAGTAACAATGTGATCTATAAATGAAATGTACAGGCGCTGAGCTATGCTTACCCTGCCATGATATGCACGCTGTGATGAATCTGAGGATACCGCCCCTTCTCCTCTAGGGGGAGACCTTTCCCAGGGGGGTAGAGTGGTGCGTCCACGGTACAATAATCCCCCTGGGGAGGTGCACAGTGGGAGGATTACCTGGGAAGGGAAACCCCTTATGGGACTAGAGATCATCATCATCTTCAGAAGACACAATATAACTCAGTTGAAAGTCCTTTAACTAATTTCAGGCATTACATTCCACTCCCATCTGCTCTGAGAGGACTGAGATGTTTTATTGTGAGACCAATCCAGCTAATTCGTTCAGACAAAGTACAAAGTTAACTAATACTGACATTGATATGATATGATATGGCATTTATAACGCACCTATACACAAGTGTGAACATTGACTTATCACATCTGAAATCATATACTGAGACGAGGAGGAGGACTGCAAGGATGAACACTCTGATAAACTGAAGTGGGCAGTCTAGTTCTTTTAGTCTGCTTGGTTATGAACGACTTCTCTTCCCAACGTGGGTGTTTAGATATGGCACAGCTGAGAACAAGAGAAGTACCCCGCTGGGTAGCGGTGACCGGAAAAGCAACACTGTCAGCTGGAGAGCAGTACATGGAGACGCGAGCGTGACCCGGAGATGGGACGCCGTTTGCCGAGGAAGGAGAGCGAACAAAGGGAGCCAAAGAGGTGGCTACTCTGAAGCTCACCTACCAAACAGACGCAGGAATGTCTGGCCGTTTCCACAGTAACAGCGAGATGAAGGCAGACCGCAAGAAGGGCGCAATACACCGCAGACGAAGAACCGAACCAAGAGCAAGGAGCCTCAGCACAGAATCTCCCGACACAGAAGACGCAAACTGAGAGCAGAAGTCGCAAACACGGGCTGTCAGGGATTAACAGGAGGTCCAGGGAAGCAGTGTGAAGCTCAAAATGGACGGAATAAGGGTTGGATAGTGTTAGGACAAATACATTGAACACAAAATGAAGAAGTAAAGGGGCAGATACCCCAGTTATTAAGAAGTGCATGACAAGTGGACACTTAGCTTGGCTTGAGAGCGAACCAGGCTATTACAATCAATTATTGCAAGTCTGCTACATGCATCCATACAAGCAGAAAGTCTAAGGAAGTCAGAGATGCCATTTAAAAGCAAGATTGAAAATAAGGAACTCTGTGTTTGGCAGGAGAGTAAACCAAATGAAACAAAGGTTTAATTTCCAGTCCTAAAGAAGAGTTCAAGGATTAAAGGGTCAAGGACCCCAAACAGATATAACTCAGGTAGGGGCCCTATTAATGAAATGCAGATAATATATGACATAACTGGGTCGCTGCAGGTGAGGATACTAGGTCCCCTTGAGTAGTGCGAGTCTGGGCTTCACACCCAAGTGAAAGGTTGGAACAATAGGGGTTTAGAATCCTGGGACTAAGGAGCATGCTGTATTTTTGGAGAATCCTTTTCTTGGTATTGAGTAAGAAGAGACTGGAAAGATAGTTGTCCTTTTGAAGTCTAGGGGAAAGGAACAACCCCTTAGAATTTGTCTTAAGTAATTTGGAAGCCTAACTGGCTGAGAACATTTGTTACCTTTAGATCACCCTTGCACAGTTTGCTAGTTTGGACTGTCAGGGACACAGATTTGTTTTGGGTTGTGACTGGCACAGACGTTATTCTTTTGGACATCCTGACTGGTTTCACTAGTTTTTTTGAGGAGGGCAAACCCCTCTTAGACATAGGGAAAGGTAGAAGTTTCCCCAAACCTTATCTTTTTACTTTCAATAAAAGGCTGTACCCTAAAATATGCCTCCCCTGTGTCCGAGCCTTACTACTGGTTGCTCACAGCGCCCATACCTGTTCTGGTACTTCTATCCAGATCACACCTAATAAGTGTTGGGCAGGAGATTTCCCATGTGCGGCAGAGGGGTGGGAGCTCAGTTTGAGACCACTACTGCTTGATTTCAGGCAATTGCAAGATTTTAGTTTGGGCTTTACTTGGGTGGCAGAAATGTCCTGCTCTCGGGCCCAGCTCTGGAGTGAGTAGATAATGAATTGCAAACAAACAGAAAGCCTTTGAAAAACTCCTCTTGCATAACAGCTATTGGAAAGCATCCAGTACTGTGAATACATTTCCAACGAACTGCAGGTGATCATAAAACAGGTTCTACAGTTCTCTTGAGTTCTCGGTGATGAGTCAGGCTGCAGGCAGCTGATCTGGTCTGAAGTCCTTTAAGTATAGACCTCATTTGTTGTGGTGGATCACCAGGGTTTCTTCCAGATCAAAACCTGGGCGTCTTTTTCTCAGACATCAGCATATTCAATTTGGGAGGGAGATGTTCTCCCTTAGTGTGTTTTCCCCTTGAGGTTCTCCGTGATCTTGCAGCAGCCCTCCAGTTACGGGACAGTCTGGATCCATCACCACATTACATCACTAGAGCTCTGGTTGTCACCCCTCATCCCTGGTTTGGTGCCATCATCAATGTGCTAATCAGGAGAGATGGTGCATCAATCCTAATTGGTATACTGACTTAACATTTAGCCTGTCTTCCCATGCTACATCCTAACCTTATTATTTTCTAGAGTCAGTCAGTCACTGTCCCTCTAGTACCACCCTGTCTCTGACATTGTCCCTCAACCACCAGGCACACCGGGCGCCAACGTTCCATATCCTCTATTTGGTGCATAAGCAGAGGATTTTCATTTTCAAACTCTCTCCTGTGGTGCAACTCATTGTGCCCTCCTCACATTACCACCATCAACAAAGCACTTCCTATGAGTTCTCAGTACCAGAATCAGAGGTTTTCAAGAACCCTATAGAGGTTTTCCCAACCACTTGTCAGAAGGGGCCTCCTATTTGGTTTCAGATTGCGAAGAAGCAGAAACATAAGGGGGCGGGAGTTGCACAGTTCTTAGCCACACACATCAAGTAGCACACAGCCCAAGCTGTGGACCAGAGGGAACCCATTGTTGGCTGCACGGTGGGGACCAGATATCCTCTACTGAAAAGGGGGGAACCGATTTACCTTGGTACCATTGCCTGCAAGTAGTGTCCTGAGGCCAGTGCCTGGGAGATTGCCCAACCATGGCTTCCTTTGATTTGTAAAACGGGTTTCATAGGCCTATGTTATACATCCTTAAACCTCTCTGGTAAAATAAAAGCCAGGGAATACAAATGAGAAGCCACAGTTTCATCTGGAAAAGTTAGAGAAACGATTTTAGGAATTGAGCAATGAGTGGAGTAAAGGATGTTGACTGCCCTTTTACAGTGGAAGTGTCTGTGGCATTTAATGTTTGAAATGTGTGCAAAGTCCAGCCCAGGAGGCCTCTACTCCACAGCGTCCATGCGTGTCCTTGAACGCTTACTCTTCCTAATGACCCGTCTTCTCAACTGGTTCTCTATGCTTTGATACGTGCTAGGTTTACCGACTGTTCCTGAGCTCAGCCACCTCCTCCACCGATGACGGTCTGCAGAAGGAGCCCTGGGACAGGTTCGGTGCTGGCGAGGTTTTCCATCTTCAGGTGACTAGTGCGAGTATTGAGTATATGAGTCTAGTACTGCGTGTGTAAGGGAGGTGGTGGGCGAAGCGGTTGGGGACTTTAATGTGGCCCTCTTCCTACCTAAGGAGGGCCAGGCACGCATTTGAGGCTGCACTTGAGGTATGGCGGGAAACCATTAACGTAATCTTTCTGAAATTAATCTAGTATGTGTCATCAGTGTGCACGAGGCCAATGAAGTCTATGCTTGTCTGCCTACTGGTGACTGCCAATCTAGCCCACAGGTGAAAACAGATTGGCACGCCCTGGCAGAGAAGCTAGCTGCCTTTGTCTGTGGGCCAAGCCTCCTTTACCCTTTCTGCCTTGCAGTCTGTTTACGGGGTGCTTTCCCATGTGTGTTGGTGAATTTTAATATATGCAGTGATTCCCTCCTCTCCCCGTACAATTATTTTTTTGGGTAAGTTAGCTAAACTTTGAAATGGCGGTAGAGGCATGTACATTTTTGCAGCCTGCCTAATTTTTTTTTAAAAAAGCAAACCCTTCTGTTTTCAAAGGACCCTATTTGATCACAAACATGCATGCACGACCACTTTCTGGTCTTTGAGCAATGCTGGCTGGGATGCGATGTCCTTCTGGGTGGTAATAGTGCAGCTTGGTCTTGATGTATGATGGAGAGCTCGCTGTGAAGGCTTTGGTTTGCAGGTTCAGATTGGTTCCCACCTTGGCTGACGTGATTGTAGCCTCTCGCTTCTTATACATGCCCGGTGGAGGCACGCTACTAGAGCGATGTTCTAATCAAGGGTGGCATAGACTCAGAATCGCAAGCTTGCACTGCCCTATGGCCTGCCTCCCCTTGGAATGTAGTATTCTCATTGCAGTCATTTGTTTTCTGAAAGTTTTCCACTTACCGTTTTAGGAGCATCTCCTTGGTGGCTGGAAGAATTTGGAGAAAGGTTTGATTCACAAGGCTCTGAATGACCCCAAAACCTCCCGTCACCGGCAGGCCTTGATGCACCTCCTCTCTAGTGCCTTGGGGCTCGCAGGCCCTGCGGAGTCAACGGACCAGTACGATGCGCAAGCTTTTGTCAAAGAGCTTGAGGTAAGGAACATTCCTAGACTGTGCCATGAGGTCAAAAACGCCTCTAACAATATGGGGATATACCAGTAACTCCCAAACTAACTTAAGGAGCTAAGGTGTGAGCTTGGGCTGTGCTGTCTCAAACATCTATGAATGCTTATATCCGACTGGGAAGCCCCTATGGTCCCGGGAGATGCCCCATGAGCCCATTTACCAGAAAGTACCCAGAGCGGAGGAGTTTTATGCAGAACATTGTTCTATCCTGAAAAATAGATGCAGACAGTAGTGGTCTTCTGGGAGTGCATGAGCGCAAGAAGTCCCTTTATACGAAGCTGGTGCATCGTCCAATAATTCAGATTACTGACGTCATTCTGTGTTCAAGCCATTGTCCTCAAACAACTCTAAGCACACTGTTGACAATGCAACTGGGATATAATAACCACTGACAAAAAATGCTGGCACCATTTTAGGTCTGTATTAAGTTTTCACAAGATGTTTTGTGGTGGCTCTGCCTTTTATGTATCAAACCCTCAACAGTGCTACGATTCTATCATTCAGGTGAAATGACCAAAGCCTCATTGAAGGACCCAACCCATGTAGTATCACACCTAACACCTCTAGGGCTCTACCACTGATTAGCCTTATTGAGAATAGTATAACATGTACCATAATGGTACACCCTAACATCAATCTGCCTGTTCTAGTGAGATGTTAAATTGATTACATGATTCTAAGACTCTACTGATGATGTCATTGCACTTAAGTCACTAGTAGAGTTCTAGAATAATGTTATAACCAGGAACACCTTACAATAATATTATAGAGCGATGTCCTTGCAGTGACCTCATCCTGTTATTCCACTAGTGACTGCTAACCTTGGCATTCTGTTATCCTACTAGTTACTTCACTAATGACCTGTCCTAACCATTTATTTAAAACATTCAATGAGATGCATACCTCACCCAGGGTTGGCAGAGTGCAGAACAAAATGTTTCTACAGGAAACCAATACAAATAAATTACATAAATATGTCACCGGGATTGAGCATAAACAAAAGCAAAAGAGAAGAGCTGGTATGAAGGCTTTGAAAGATTCATAACATCTAGCATTGCTCTTGGCAACCTTTCAGACCATCCTTAATCAGCCTCGCATGCCATTATAGAAGGGGAAATCCCAAATGGGGCATTCCAGCCAGAGCTGATCGGACACATCCCCTCTTCACGAGGCCACAAGCAACCAGCTGTGTTTCAGCCTTATTGGGCATAGTTAGTGAGGTGTAGCTTGGCTTTCAGAACTTGCAGATGAAATCTGCTGTCTCCATGTTCCAGTATCCCTTCTGTTCTTCCTTGCGATTTGCCAGCCTTGTGCATCTCCTCTGTTGCTACTACTATAGCCAGACTTCCAGCTCTCGTTCCACCTCCTTCTGCTTCTCCTTTCCTACTGGGGCCTTTTATGCCTCACAGGTTCAACACTTGTCTTCAGGTCTGGGCTATTAGCCTTAATTGCCCGACTACTGCAATGGCTACTAGGCATAATTGCCCAACTACTACATCTACATGCCTCTTCCTCGTCCGAGTATCTCTGGGATTTTGAGACTTGTAGTTTCTCTCAATAAAGTTCGTTTTTTAACTTATGCATTATTTGTAAGGATAGATTTAATTCCCTTAAGCCTTTTAGCAGAGGGGCTATGAGAATGAGCTATTATAGAGGAAGATGGTTTCATGAAGGCAACATTTCCATAACCCTTTACCTGTACCCTTGAGATTGAGGAAGGTATTTAGTTTGGAATACCAAAAAGTATCTTTCTTTTGGTATAGTCATTCTGATTTTATAACCTTGGCATTTACAACCTAGAGCCAATATGAGGCTGAGAGGTCTTGAAACAATGTCTTCATAGCTGGACTAAAGTGATCATTCATATTTTATCTTGTAATATTTGTAGCTTTGGGATTTTGAATGTCAATGTTATATTATGTTAAAACAATTTAAAAAGCGCAGCCTACACTGTCAAGCTGCAACACAGGAGGGTCTGTCCCTTCACTGTTAGGGACTAGGGCAAGGCTAGATCTATATAACAGAAAGAGTCCCAACAGGAAAGAACCCAAAAATCTCTAAGTGCAAAAAAATCACTGTATAAGTAGAGGAATCTAGGCAAAAAGTAATATTATTTTTCTCTTATTACAAGTCCATATGTTTGTTCGGAGTTTTATGAGAACACAGCACTTGTTGTGCTAAATCTCCAAAATGTGTATAAACGTTCACATTTATTCAACAAAACGCAAAGCTGACTCAGCAGGAAAAAACATATAAGAAATGTGATACCCATAGAAATGTGGTGGGTATGAATGAAGCAAAAAAAAAACAAGGGAAAAACATCAAAGTTTAAACACAGTACATCAATACATACAGTAAATTGTCAGCCTTTCTTTTGAGTGACATTACGGCTAAAAACATCTTCAAAACATGGTGTACAAAAAATATCCCAATCCGTTATAATTCAAGCGCACACATACTCTGAAAGTGGTCTGGCTGGATGCCAGCACTGCAGGTGTGTTATTTCTAAAACACTATGAATTATGCAGACAGTTAGAATGTGTGTATTGAATTGTCAGTGATTCTCTAGTTCAGGGGTTCGACAAGGGCATCATGGCGCTGGGGAGGCTGGACAGGAAAAACAAAGCAAAAATAAATAAATAACTAGAACAGCACGATTTTAGTAAGGCGGCAAAAGAGTACATGATCCTGAAGAGCACAAAGAGAATAAGGAAGCAAATTCCACAATTTGGCAGCAGCCCCTGATACAAGAGTGCTTAAAACGAGGGATTGTGATAAGCAAAGCTGCGGCAGACTGAAGAAAACGACATAACAGAATTTGTCATGCAAATACTCGGGCCGTTCCCATAAAAAGCCCAATGGACAATACAAAGTGCCTTAAGGGTGACGCGCTTAGGCACTGAAAGCCAGAAAGAGGCCAGAGTCGAAGAGACAGAAACATGACACGGTAAGCCAGTAGCATCTCTGGCAGAGGCATTCTGCAGAATTTGCAGCAGTTCTAAGAAATACATTGGTTGAGCAAGAGAGTGAGTTTCAATAATCCAAAGAATCCAAGATCATGGATGACACCATCAGAGGACGGAAACATAAAGGAATATAAGGCAAACCTTTACGAAGAATTCTCAGTTTGAAGTGAACTTTTGGACAATGGAGCTCACTTGAGCCACCATGGAAAGTGTAGCAGATATCTTCATGACCAGATTCATTTTTGTTTTGTTTTTTTGTTCAGAGATTTCTTATTGGATTGGTATATAAGCAAACAGTACATGAATAAGTAAACCATTTTTAAAGATGATTACACATTATTAAGTATCAAACTAATACAATTAGTCAATAACAAGTTGAGCAAAATAGTCAATTAATGTTTATGTTGAGTAGTAATTGGGACAAGCAAAGGGGGGGATACGGACAAGAATACAGGATAGAAGGCAAAGTGGAAAGGATAGGGTGGGGATAACTGTGATAAAAAGCTGGTAATATTTAGTCACACGTTTTAAGGTATTGAATAAATACATTCAATGTTTTGTTAAATTTGTGCATAATGTCAAAAGAGTGGCATTTTTCCATCCGATGGGTGAGCAAATAGAATTCCACCAGGTATAATAAGAGGTTAGTTGCATTCTTCCAGTTAAACATAATGTTACGAAATCCAATGTTTATGAACAAATTAAACAGAGAAGGAGATTCAGTCTGTCTTATTTCTGGGTTAACAATGGAACAAATCATAAGGTTAGAGAGCATTAGAGGTTCTGCTAAATGAAAGATTAAATGCATGCGTAACCACATCTTAGTCCTAAAAGCATATACATGTTTACATTTGAAAATTAAATAAAGAAAATCAGCATTAGGTTGATGACAAGACCAACAGTTATTGGATGAATTTTCTACGGTTTTAGCAATACGCAGAGGAGTGAGATAAGCACGATGAAAAATGAAAAAACAAGTTTAACTAAGGTTGGCAGCAACGGACGTATAATTTCACATTTTCCAAATTTTGATCCAAGAATCCAGAGTAGATTGAAATTCCCAGTCAATTTCCCATTGTCTAATGATACTAAGGTTGAATGGTTTGGGAGAAGGGGGATCATTTAGGAACTCTTGGCAGCACTAATATAGCGATTGTTTATTAAAAAGGTTAGAAAAGGTGAAGGGGATTTCTGGGTCGATGTAGAGAAGGATTTAGTTACAGATTTCATAAGGGATGTATGAAAGGGGAGATCAGATTCAGGGATATTGTACTGTAGACAAATATGTGTAAAAGGAATTATTTTGGAATTGTGGAAGAGTTGTTTGACAAATGTAATGCCTGATGAGTACCATCTGTGAATGGTGGTGAGATTGCATTTGGTGGAATTTTGTTTATTGAACCAGAGAAATATGTCCTCTGAACTGGTATTAGAGAAAGAATTGATAGGGAGCTTATTCCATATAGTTTTGAAGAGGTGTAACAAAGGAAATTAAGTTATATTGGGCTAGCAAGAAGTCAATAAGAAGTGGGAAAGGGGCAGTGGGGAAATAAAACTTGCTTCAATGTTAATCCATAGGGGAGCATTATCAAGGTGGGATTCATAATGTTTGAAAGTAATTAATTGTATCAGGACGAAAGCTTTATGATACAATTCAATTAGAAGTTAGGGAATTTGACCCTCCCCTGAAGATTTGGGAAGTCTTACTTTGATGGCAATATGCAGCACTTTAGGATTCCATAGGAATTTTAAGAAGTGAATCCATTTTTTTGTAGAAAGAAGAGTGAATTACAGTGGGGATCATAGATAATTAATAGAGGATAATGGGCTGATTATCATTTTAATAGTATCAAGGCATCCCCACCAGGAAAGAAAGAGGTGACCATCTTGAAGTCATTTCAGTAACTTTCTCAATTAGAAGACTGGTATTGAGATTAACAGTAGTATGGACATCTTTAGCTATTTGAAGACCCAGATATTTAATATGTGAGGGTTGCCATGGCAAGCCAAAAAGAGGTGTATTGGTAGGATCACATTCATTAGTGAGAGGCATGACCTCAGATATATCAACATTTAACTTATAACCAGAGACAGTAGAAAAGTTGTTATTGGTAGTAATTAAATGTTGGATGTATGAGGCCGGATTAGAAAGGTAAAGTAGAATATCATCTGCATAAGTAGATACTTTTATTTCAATATTATTTATAAAGATACCTTTAATGTTAGTGTCCATTCTGATGCTATGAAGAAGGGGTTCTAAAGCAAGATTAAATAATAAGGGAGAAAGGGGGCAGCTTTGACGGGTTCCTCTTTTTATTTGAAAAGAGGAGGAGAGAGAGTTATTAATTTGAATATGAGTGGTGAAGAAGAATAAATAACTTTAACCAGATTGATAAAGTGTGGAGAGAAACCATGGGTGCTGGGCAGTTGGTGTTGGTGTGGGGAGGGGGTATGGGTGCTGAATGAACAAGTTGAATTAAAAAAGACGATATGCGAACAATGGCAAAAAGGTAGAGGTAAGATTGGTTGGAAGGGCCTTAGGTTTAGTCACCCTAAGTGTCCTAGGGTCATCCCGACGTGGACATATTGCTCACTGTGCTCAGAGAGGCACAGCTCCACCTCACTGATGATGCCCAACAAGGCTGAAACATGTGTATGGGGTTGCTGTTGATACTCTTGTTCAGAAGGTAATTGCCATAGTATTTTGGCGCTGGACTGCCCATGTGGGCGGGACAAAGACTGATATGCAAATGGCTATTTCCCATCTGTGAAAGGCACAGTGAGCTAAAATGTGGCTGCAGACTCTAGAGTGGGAACCATCCTATAGAACAGGCCATTTTTGCCCTGTTCCTTCTCATAGAGGGGCGCCCATGACTCACTTTTTGATTTTATTTCTTTTTTTTTTTCTTTTCTTTTTTTTTGTATTGGATGAAGTCTGTCGATTTTTGATGAAACCCAATTGGTCAGAGTGTATACATTTGGGAAGATATAGCTCTATGCGTTTAGCGAAAATATTAGCATACATTTTTGAATCTGTATTAATAAGAGAAATGGGTCTATAGTTTTGGATTAGAGAGGGCTCTTTGTCCGGTTTGGTAAAATGTATAAGAAGGGCCTCACCAAAAGAGCCAGGTCTTTGGCCAATTTCAACAAAGTGGGTATACAATTCCAGATGTGTTGTGGAAATAGAATCAATGAAAGATTTATAAAAATCTGTGGAGAACCCATCCGGGCCAGGGCTTTATTGAGTTGTAAGTCAAGCATGGCTTGCTTAATTTCAGCTAGGTGTGTCAAGTGGAGAGAGGTTGATCGGGTAGGAGTGATTATTCGGTTTGTTTTTTTTTTCAAAAAAAGAAAGGATTTCAGAAGTGTTAATGGAAGAGTCTGAAGAATATAGGTTGGAGTAAAAATCGAGAAATGCATCTTTTTTCTGCTACCTTACGGTAGCAGAAAAAAGAATATGGGTAATAAAGGATTTTTCTTTTTTAGATAAGAAGCTAACATTTTGCCCGCCTCATTGGATCCACTATGAAGTTTAGTTCTAGACCGAAGTATAGAGTTAGCAGCTATATCCATACAAGTTTTGTTAAATTCAATTCATTTAATCATAAGAGTTTTCAAAGTATTAGGATTCGGGTTTGCATAGTAGGATTGTTCAAAGTATTTGAAGTTAAAAGGGTTTTATGAGTAAGTACAGATTGCCGTTTTTTGATGGCTACGAATTGGATTATAAATCCGCGAAGGGTGGCTTTGAAAGAATCCCAATTGTTGTTCATGGAAGTATGTTCAGGACTGTTATTGAGGAAGAAGTCTTCAATGAAAGATTCCGTTTTTTGAATTAATGATTTTTCTTTAAGAAGAAACAAATTAAATCTCTATTTTGGAGAAGGTTTAGAGATAGGAATCCATTCTAGAGTGGTAGAAACCGGTGCACCATTAGAAATAGTTATGGGACCAATTTTAGAGTTCAAAATGGTAAAAGTTAGTGAGGAATTAATAAAAATATAGTCTAGTCTGGAAAAGGATTGATGGGGAGGGGAATAGAACGTAAAATCCTTCGTGTCTGGATGAAACCTTTAAGCACTTCTTGTATGGAGGAGGAGCGGTCATCTAGCGTAGTAATAGAGGAATGGCTATTGCTAAGTTCCTCAAGAATATTTTCCATGCAGGCATTAAAAGGTGCATTGTCAGGTGAAGTTTCAAATTTTGTGATATTCGCCATGTTTATAGGAAGAAGATGTCAGCTAAGAGATAGAAATTGAGAAGGAATCAAAAGGAAATCAGGCATGATGAAAAGTGAAAATTGTAAATCCTCTGCAGGAGGTAAATAGTGAGTAGATCTGTAGACTTGGGTTGAATTAATGAAGCCCGGAAGTAATGTGAATGAAGGGTTGAGCAATGAACAAAAAGCTTCAAAGTCGGAGGAAGCAAGGAGAGGTTACTGCCATAAGATGATTGACTGAATCAAAGGTTACAAAGATGGTGAACCGACTAAAGCTGAAGGACCAAATAATATATGCCGAGATGTATTGAAGAATGAGCCAGTTGCTTCAGGAGCATGATGAGAATTGACATTCAGGCAACCACAATATGCCTTAAAAAAACCTTGCCAAGATGTAGTCAAAGTTTATTATGTAATCCGAGCAATTATGTTCTTAAAACATGTTTCTTTTATTTACTTTTTTGTGCAGTCAAGCGGCTCTTTAAACATGTAAAGCTTCGAATGATGAAGGGTTACAAAATAATAGATTTCTCCATATCACCATATCCACAAATTAATGGCAAGGAAGACACCAGGACAGAGCAGAAAGTTCTTGATAAGTGCTTAGCAACATTTTGTGTAAGGCATGTTCCAAAAATAAATGCAGCAGTGAGTCAGTAGAAAGTGCAGGAGGCACTGTCCAAACAGTGAACAAAGGAATGGCCTGAATAAAAAGCTCCAGAATTTATAAAAATGTAAATTATGTTACCAACAATTGCTGCCCGTGTGATTAATGAAAGTGGATTCCTTATGGGCGTGCTTGGCATTACACACAGCCTTTGTGGTGAAGGAAACACGATTCCTTAGAACGATCGGGTGAATTCCCTTGCATAGGCCGTGTCAGCTGACAGAACACGTCGGCTGTTTACAGGTGCAAGGCTGCTGCTTTAGGCCGCGCCCACCATCCCAGCTGAGCAAACTGCTGGTTATCCACCGCCAGATTCAAAGAAAAACAGCAAACCAATTGCGTACCATAAGAGGAGATGTTGCTGTCGGAGAACAACTGGCACACATCCGTTGAGGAAAAGAATTCGACAGCAGGAGAACGTTGATGTGAAGCCTCTGAGAAGACTGTAGGTACCACACAGTCACGTCCACCTAGGCGGCTACTATGTAATAAGGTTGTTTGAAGCCGCAGTGACGGTAATGCCTCAAGAAATACAAACCGCTGCCGTCCTCATTCAAAAGCAGCACATAAAGATGAAGAGGGTCGAACCGCATGTTCTAAGATAAAATCTCTGCTCTCAGAGCTCTGCAACTATGTGCCCATCTCCATTGCCGCTTGGCCACGCCCCCCCGTGCCAAGATTCTTTACTGCTGATGCTGGCAACGGCAGTGGGCTAGGATCAGGGGCCCAGAAGTCAGATGACCAGAGGGCAGCGACCAGAGGAGTGCAACTACTTAAACCTCAGTTGTTTTGCCATGAAGGCGAAGCCAGTTGTTTCTCATCCAACTGTGCACTGTGAGCAAGCAAGATCAACACCACGCAGTAGTAGAGTTAAGGGACAGATCCAAATGAACCACAATCTGGGTGTTGGCTGCATAACAAAAACAATGGAATCCAAAAGAGTGAATATGTTTAACTAAAGGCTGTATATAGACATTAAAATGTGATTCTAATTAAGATTTTTTATTTGTCTTTTTTCCTAATTCTGTTTTTTGGTCATGTGTATCATTTTGTTTGTTAGGATTTATTTTGCCCAGAAAAAGGACTAATTAATTTTTCCTTAAATCTTTTCATAGTATGTAAGCCTTTGTTTTCTTGTGAATTGTTTTACCACCAAAAAATGACATGATTTGTTTGGAGAAAGTTTGAGAACATAGAGATCATGGGGTGGTGAAAGGTTTGTCAATCCTATTTTGAGTTTGTCCATGAAATCTAATTGAGATAGAAATTTCAGGAAAGGGAATTGTGATGAATCTGACAACTTCATCACTGGTTCCTTGGGAGAAAACCTGTTACATGGCCAGAGAAGGGCCGAAGCTACCTGACACCAACCCTGGGGGTGCCAATCTGCAGGAGGACTACATGGGAGAGGACAAGCTCCAGGGAGACAGGAAAACACTGAGTCAAGACAACCCTTCAGTCAACACTTTTTGTAGTAGCGATGAGTCTTTCAACAATCCTACTTGACATACTGTGATATAGACACTGGCTTTCCAGGTTTTTCTAGCCCAAAACCTCATTCATCTTCCCCCAACCTTTTTATTACTGAGACGGGGAAGAGAGATGGAGTAATGAGAATGACTAGTCACGGGAAGCCAACACTGAATTCTAGTCATTAGAAGCCCCAGAGAAAGCCCTGGACATTTTAAAGGAACACAGGTGAACCGAATGAAGGATGATGAGGGAGCCGGAGACTGGAGAGGCACCTAATTGGTACAGACGCTGTGAAGGACGCCAAGAGCGAGCAGACTACAGAGCACTTTTCAAAGACCAACAGAGACAGTGTACTGAGGAACCAGGTCGAGAGAAGTTCACTGCTTTTCTTTAAAGGGCAGCGGGAGCTGCCATGCTCTGAGTAAGGCAAAGCCAGAGGCGAACAGTTCGGAAGATGCACTGCCAGGAAAAGGACCAGGAGCGCAGACGGTGGTGAAACACGAGGAACATTGAAGACGCCACACACAGCTGGTAAGCCCAGAGAGAGTGAGAGGGTTAGCGGGGCACTTCTTGGCGAATGCTGTCTGCCTCGTACTACATGAGAAAACCTAAGTAAAGGCAGAGCAGTAATTGCTGATACAACGAACAGTGTCAAGAGAGAGAGCCTAAGTAAAGGCAATGGATATATTTCAAGTGCAAATATTAAGAGAAAGAGCCTAAACAAAGCGCGTAGAACTATTGCAGACACAAACATTATTGAAAGCAAGTGCCTAAATGAAGGCAGTGGAATTAATAAGAAAGGGTCCCTGAGCCAATACTGGAGATGTGTTATGAGCTGGTGGAAAGAGAAAGTAAGCAAAGAGGGAAGCCCTGGCAGGTTAGTGAATCAGATAAACACAGAGTCTGAGACTCATACCCAAGCATGAAAGTGACGATACCCTGGCAGGCGAGTAAACCAGGGGTAAAACGAAAGAGCGATTGATAAGAAGGAAAACAGATAAAGAAAGCAAAGGCGGTCAAAACCCCATATATGAGAGTGTGTAACACTCATCCCCTTTAAGGATTCAAGACAACTCTGTTGTGACCGATGCTGTGATTCAAAAGAACTGTGTTTGGATGCAAGACAATTGTGTACTTTTGGAGGAGACTCAAGGGAACAGTGTTCCCCCCTTTAACAAGTTGAAACTGTGTTGTGATTCAGGTGAACTGTGTTCTGATACAAGAGAATTGTGAGACTCAAGGGAAGAGTGTTAGGGGGGGGTGCTGTCAGATTATGCTCCAGTCTCTTGAGAAGTACCGCAGGGGGCATATTTGTAGTTTGTCGCCCACCTTTTTCATTCTCTATAGTGAGCCTCTGAGTGATCTATTGGAGGATGTGAATATCTGTTTCACCAACTACACTGATGGTACTCAGCTCCTGCTGAGTTTGGTTGGAAACTATTAACAGGATTCTGCAAAACTGAATGATGTTTTTAAAACGGTGGATGGCGGAACATTGGATGTGTCTGAAAGATGCTAAATCAGAGCTGTTACTATTCGGCCTATCCCCACAGAGATCCAAATTAGATCAAAAATACACTGACTATATGCTTGATGGATGTGTCATTAAAACTGAGTCTAAAGTTAAAATACTGGGCACAGTTCTGGACTGTAATGTTAGCACAGATGCACAAGTGAACAATATCACCCATAATACACAATATGATCTGAAACCTCTTAGAAAAATTAGACCTAATTTCTGAGAAAAATTGTGAAACCCTGGCTAGGGCCACCATTCTTTTGAGAGTGGACTATTGTAATGCCCTATTGGAGGTGCATCTAAAAAGAATGTGCACGTCCTTCAAGTGGTTCAAAATAATGCTATGCGTAATATAAAACAAGTACCTCGCGGTGAGCATATTACCTCACATGGAAGGAATCTTCATTGGTTGCCTGTTAAAGCCAGAAACCAATTCAAAATTGCGGTTCTCGGGCACAAAGCCGTATATGGCACTGCCCCAGAATACCTAAAGAAAAGAATCACTGCCTACTAACCAGCTAAAACATTACGATCAAGCAATACTATGCTGCTAAAAACTGCCCATGACCCAAACGGATGAAAGAAATGGGAAATCATTCCCGTTTATTTCACCCTCCCTTTGGAATACGCTTCTGATGAACTTACGCTTGGATTGTAACCTGGCTTCATTTCAAAAGGGCCTGAAAATGCATCTGTTTGAATAAGTTATCAACATATCCTCATATTGACATACCACTCTAGGCTCGTGTATCCTGTTTTGTCTATACCACTCTAGGCTCGGTGTAACCTGTTTTGTCTATACCACTCTAGGCTCGGTGTAACCTGTTTTGTCCATACCACTCTAGGCTCGGTGTAACCTGTTTTGTCCTGTGTGTTTTATGTCTTCACGCCCAGATACCTGTCGGGTTTTCGGCGTGTAATAAAACGATATAAATTAAAGATTAAACATGAACCAGGGAGAAAGAGGGAACTCCCCCATCCCCTTTTGTTGGTGAATAACAAAAAATCCATCAGTGGAGGACAAACTGGAGGAGTGAAAAGGGAAAGAACCATTCTCCTGAATATTGTACTTTGAAAACACTACTTGTCTTCAATAAGTGCCTTACCCAAGAAGAAGAGAGTTAAATATTCACAGGGGAAAGGGATGAAATGGCAAAGAACCTGGAAGGAAAAGGCAGGCCGAGAAGACGTTGACAGCAGTTATAGAGAACAGGTTAAATAGGTTAGTACACATATTGGTACTGTCAGGTGTGTTTAGTCGGACTCTTTATTGCAGGGCAAGGATCTCAGTTCTTGGAATAATTAAGTCTGCACTTCTCTTATTCCTTGAGTGAATGGTCAACCCTTTGAGCTTGTAGTAAGAGTCTGTTGGTGATGACTTAATTCTCGGTTCTGAATTAAAGGGAGTCGCAAGACATGTTCTAATAAAAGGCCCCCTCTAGCTGTAAGACTGGAAGTGTGCAGATGATGCAGGCGGGAGGCCAAATCCCAGTTGCAGATCTCCGGGATGAGGAGAAAGAGACATTGGGTATGCCTTAACGATTGGGTATTGAAGCTAAAAGTCAAATACTCCATGCACTCGAGATGGCAGGGCTGGAGTTTCCAGCTAACAGTATCTTACTTAACCATTGAGGGGACGGGTGGAATCTGGCAGAATAGGACTCGCGCATTTAAAGCAATGCCACCTTGTAGTCAGCCACAGTGTGGCATTGCCTAAGACCCTGCGTGTGGCCCACGGTCATCAGCCCTCAACCGCAGCTGCCGTGCTGTCCGAAATTAGGTGGTTCTAGAAATTTAGCTTATAACTTCTCTGTTAGTGGAACCCTGACTGAAAATATGCGTCGTCTTTATGCTCCTGGCTGATTCCGTTCCCTGCTGCCAGCTGCTCTTTCTATATAGGTGTTAAAGCCAAGAGACCATGTTTTGGGGTCGGGGTTGGATTTTTGGATGGGTTCTGTGATTAGGATCACCTGCAAGGAGGACCTGCTGGATGTCCTTGCGTGATTTGGTGAACAGTATATAAATAAAGCAAATTCTCCAGGCTCCGTTGGATTGTGCAACCCCAGCAGACCTCCACTGCCTGTGCGTCATCACCTGGGCCCCGTGACAGTGTGCTATGTCAGCACAGGTGCGGCATGATGACGGATGGCACTGGATCACTTGTGAGATTCTGCGGTGGATATTTATGAGCCAGTTAAAAGCTGTTGCAAGGTGGAGGAGGAGGTTGCAGACTAAAATAAAGTGTGTATTTGTTTGTGAGTGTGAAGAAATAAAGTGAGACGCTGGGCTGCATCTGGGCAAGATGAGTTGAAGGAGTTTAGTTATTTTCCAGGTTGATGTTAAAAAAACAAAAAAATGCATGTTCTCCCAGCAAGGTGAGTTAGTCGATTTTGTTAATTGCTCGCAGCCTTTGATCTGGGTTTCATACATTAGTTGTATTGCAGTTAGAGGTGGGGAGTCAAAGAATGAATGTGTAGTTCTGGACCAGTGTGGCTGGCTTGGCTCTAAGAGCCAAACACAAGCCAGGCAGGCAGAAGACCACTATCTGATGCCCCCGCCCACAACACATAACCACCCCGTGACCTCATGTCCCAATTCTGCTAGCACAGTGAGATACAATTGATTTGCCGAGGATCACACACCTGAGTTAAGACAAGAAGCTCTGATTTGAGCTCAGACGAAATGTAGACACTTCAACACATATAGTTTCAATTTGCGTGGATGCAAATATGTGTTGATGGTTGGCTTTAAAGAGCTAAAATAATACCTTGTTAATGCAGACATGACTTGAAAAGTCCACAAACTGCACCATAAACCAACCTGACAAATAATTCCTTGTGGAAAGTTGTTAAGCAAAGTGAGCATTACTATGAATGTGTAACCTTCCATTCAGGATGGGAAAAACAAGTGGCAGAATGCAAAATAATGTCAGGCTAAACTATTTGTTTTGTAACTGTACTGCAAAGACTTGGACACACACAAAAAATGTAAACTATGGCACAGGGTCATCTGCTCGAAGTCCTTGTTCGACACATGCATTTGGTAGTTGGGTATGATGTTAAGTTACACAAGCAAGAAATGAAGCATGGAAATAAACTACACCGTGTAAAATCAGGAGTCTATGTTGTGACTTAGTTCTATTGTCTTGACATAAGGCACAGATTTGGTTAGTTACTGAAGTTGTGAAGGGAAGGCGGAAGCTTTCAGATGCACCTGTGCTTGGCCAGTTCATAGGAGTAAGGTTCCAGTCCTGGTGCAACTCTCATGACAAAACTAGATGGGAGTTTACGCAAATGAAACATAAGAAGAGTGTATTCAGTCAGGGTGTGGGTGCAGAGTTGAGGGAACCAGTGCTTAGAATAGCAGAGACTGACAGAGTTGAAGCACTTTGGCTGCTGTCCCATTTCTTTGCAACATTTACAGGAGAGTGAGAGAGGAGAGTGGTGCCAGGTCTGGGGCTCACCAGGTAGCAAAACGGGAGAAGGGCATCTGTATCACACCCCGGGGTGTAATACCTGAGCACATGAAGGCCCTCACAAGTGGAGTTACACAATGGGCCTGCACCGAGTCCATTAAAGGCAATGGTTAGGAAAACACCCCAACTTTAAACGTTTGTGATAGTGTGGAATCCGAAAATACAATATTAAGGCTTTTACACCATGCAAAGAGAAATACACCGACACAGGCTTGTAAAGATTCCCAGAATCTTTATTGCAATACTGTACAGTTTACAAAATAGCTATTTGGCCGTCAGTACATCACAGAGACCACCAGAAGGTTCAATGTGAGCAGTGAACAGGAATTGCTAGCTGGACATCAGCGTATTTATACAGTTTCTTCATAACGATGTCCAGCCTCCTACAAGTTAATCATGTACTGGGCTAGGGTCGCGACAGGTTCATTCCTAATTTACATATCTCGTGCATGCGGTTTACTTTTTAATACATTTGCTAACACTATTATTCTCTGGGTTTAACTTTACACTCTTTACACATTTATTTTAATACAGGTCAAACAGATGTTTCGCATGTCGTGTTCAAATAGCGTTATTGTTCTTATATACTTGTAGGTTAACATTGCCGATTCAAGTAATCCCCTGATCCCGAGGTCAACAAAGGACAAGGTCTACATGACCCTAACATGTAGCCTGCAGGCAGGTTGGACATTAACTCGCCTACAGAGGTTGAAGAGGTTAAAGTAAGAACAAGAGAACACAGGTCGGCCATTTTAGGCCACAGGGTGACTTTGCACGACTAACCAAAATGGCGGCTTTAACATAAAATGGAGACTTGATTAACTTAAGGTCACGACCTTGCAATACGGATTTCCTCGCAAAGTGACTGGGAATAGGCCAACATATACAATGAAGACGAAACAATATTATATCGATTTTAACAAACCCTCCTTTTGGCCTATGCCAAGCGCTAAACTATCTTCAATCACTTTGCGACTAACTCCACATTTCAATGTCTATACACCCCGAATCATTGTCAGACATATCTATTGCCATTAGATCAGACACTAGAGTTTCTTTCAACACATACTCCTTGGACACCTCATATGCCCTATTACACTTGTTGCTTGCGCGCAACACCCCCGAACATATACCAGGGAAACACTGTATACAACAACAAAGGAATAGAAAACTACCCAAGATAATCAGCAGGGCCGAAAACAACTTCCATCCCCACGACCGTAGGAGGTCCCAAAACCATGCACTTAGTTCCCAGTTTCCCTCAGGAACATGCACTTCTGAACTAAGAACATGTAGATTTTGGATCACCCTAAAGATCGTTGGAGAGGAGTCTGGTACGTAAACGCAGCAAGCGGACCCCACTAATTTACATACTCCTCCACGCTCAGCCAAAAGGACATCTAATGCCATCCGGTTCTGAAGAGCTATTAATCTTATCGCTTTCTGTTCTAACGTCATATTATAAAGTATGTAAGTGGTCCGGTTGATGGTTCTCTCCAGTACTCTCGCTAGTCCCCTGATATCTTCTGAATTCGTAATTTGCCCAAAAAATGGCACAAAGGATTTCATGATGTCTCCTAGAGTTTGCGCTGGAGTATCCCCCTTCACATCTCGTCGTGGACGAGTCTTTGAAATTTCTGCAGTACTGGCAATAAATACCCCAGGTAATAGAATCCCTAAATAGCAGGTTCCTTGCTAATCCCTGGGCAACCATGGAAATGCCACATTACCGCAAATGAAATGGACAGGTTCACCTACATACAGAGGTCTGTTCTCACTAGTCGAAATCGCAACGTTGGCGCATTTTCTAAAATTACCCATTGACCGTGTTCCATTCCTCTGTATGCAGAAGGATACTGAATCGGGGCTATGGTTAACAGAATAAGATGGAGACGTGGCACCCGTATTGCCTATAGGAGCCATTTTGAAAGAGATCAAAGACTGAAAAGTACGTGACAATCTATCAGAGAGCCTAACAGAAGCAACGTTTGGCTTACTCCTATTTGCAAAAAGCGAGCATCCCAGGGGCATCAACACGTTTTTCAAAACTATTCAAATTTGTTCAATCAAACTTCCCTGAGATGCTGTCATTCCATCGGCCAAAGAATATTGCTCTAAGAGAAGCATAACAAGCAGTTGTCAAAGGTAAAGGATGAATGTAACAACCTAGCCTCTTATCCCCATGTTGCGGTAGATGCGAGCAGATCCAGCAGTTGGTTCTATTAAAAATTGCATGAGTGCCATTCATTATTAACAAAAGAGTATTATTCTGATAGTTCCGTCTATGCGAAGAATCTCTAGGTGACAAGGTATGCAATTGCACGGAAGGAGTGGGGAAAACAGATACATTTTCAACAGGTAAAAAGTCCTCTAGCGGATATGCTTCCTCCAGATACCATAACCCAAAACCAATAGTTACTAAAAACCCAGTTATTATTACAAAAAGACAACAATACACTTTCGGGGTCCCATTACATGCTTGATCATTGTCTCTGCTAGTCACATATTTATCTAAAAGTTCGGTACGAGCGGTAGCGGGTGCAGGCATTGTAGTCTTCAATCGAAAAAACACCAATTGTTCGTTTGCTGGCGACTCCAGTCGCGCGTCTTCTTAATGTCTTTCCCACAACCCTTAGCCAACAGAATCCTTTCGTACAGTCGGGCCAAAAGGCAGGCCCTCAAATGATTTCCTCAATCGCACAGTCAATCCGTGCCGTACGTCTATTTTCTTGGACGTAAATTATATTTCACAATTTCCGGTGCTGAAGGATCGGATAACAGTATGTCGTCACTTCCCACTGGAGGTTGCGAGTGAACGGAAATGGGATCAGAAAATGGATGATCCGGAAGTTCCACTGTTGGAGAGTGCAGAGACAAAATGGCTGTTTTGTCTGGCCTTAGGAACTCTGGAACGGTCTCCGATACTCTTGTGTCGGTTGTTGCGGTTTCGGGCATGTTTGTTACAGCATTGGAAAGGGATTCTGTGTCTTCTGTACGGGCTGCGGGATCCGTTTGGTGTGTGTCGCATGGATCCAGTTCTTTCGCCCTGCTACCCGCACAGCAGTCTGGGTGACTAGCAGGACCTGGTAGGGATCCCTCCACTGAGGTGCAAGGCAAGACGACCTCTCGACAACTTTTGTGAGGATCCAGTCCCGTGGTCGTAGACTGTGACCGGGACCCTCGTACCGTACAGGTAATGCCTCTCGCACCTGGTGATAAATTAAAAATAGATTTTTAGTCAACTGGTTACAGTAATCTGAAAGAAGCACATTCTCTATATCCCGCAACAAGCGACTTTTTGGCATACCCCAAATATTAGCAGGCCTCCCCATTACCACCTCAAAGGGAGAGAGCCCAGTCTTAGTTTGAGGGGTTGTTCTCGTCGACAGCAACACGATCGGTAAGGCCTCCGGCCATTTTAGCTTGGTGCCAGCACACGTCTTAGCGAGCTTGTTCTTTATAGTGCCGTTATGCCTTTCCACTAATCCGGCACTTTGGGCATGTCTGGCCGAATGGAACCGTTTATCAATCTGTAATCCTTCACATATTTGTAGGATTACAGCAGCGATAAAGTGTGGCCCATTATCCGACCAGATGACTCTCGGCAGCCCGAACCTAGGAAAAAACTCTTTCAACAGAGTTTCTGCCGTGGTTATGGCTGTTGCATTTCTAACAGGGAAGGCCTCAACCCATTTACTAAATGCACAAAAAACAACCAACACATATTTAAGATTGTTGCAACGTTCCATCTCAATAAAATCAAAGTGGATAACCTCAAACGGAACAGAAGGTGGGGCGAAACTTCCTCTAGGAGTCGAGGTACCTTTTCCTACATTGTGCTGCAAGCAGACCATGCACCCTTGGACAAATCGCTCCACAATTTTGAAAATGTTATCATTGGCCCATACACTGTGTAATATTTTAGTCAATTTACGCGCGCAGACATGGGTCGGACTATGAGCCATAATGACCATCATTGTAATATAGGCGTCAGGGAGTAACCATTTTCCTTCAACATTGTCCACCCAACACCCATCATCCTCCAATCTTGCTGCACCCTCAACCCATTTCTTGGTCTCCTCTATAGTAGCATCTGCTTGAATGTCTTTTACAGAATCGATACTTTCACCAAAAGTGCAAACATTTACAGTTTCTCTTACGGCATACATTTCTGAACTAAAATCAGTGGCAGTTTGTTTAGCTATCTGATCAGCGAAAGCATTCCCTTTTCCTATATCATCTGTAACCTTTTGATGTGCTGTACATTTTATAATGGCTAACTGAACAGGGAGTGCGAGCGCTGAAAGTAATTGCACTATTAAAGTGCCATGTTGTAATTTTGTGCCATGTGAGGTCAAGAAACCTTGTTCTTTCCAAAGTCTACCAAAGTTGTGAACTACCCCAAAGGCATACTGACTGTCGGTATATATATTTACTGTAAGCCCTTCAGAAAGTTCACAAGCTCGAGTTAATGCTATAATTTCTGCGGCCTGCGCGGAATCATGCATAATTCTTTTGGTTTTCACAATCATGCTTAAAGTTGTGACGGCATAAGCAGCCGTGGATGTACCATTCGGAAGTTTAAAACAAGAGCCATCACAAAACAGCTCTCCTTGTGGGCTATTCAAAGGCGTTTTTTCCAAATCTATTCTACCTTTAGTCTCTTGTTCTGTAGTATTAAGGCAATCGTGTGACGTTTCGTCA